>NC_081325.1:17712948-18019102 GCF_026419965.1 Kogia breviceps
CTTAAATCCTACAGCTTATATATGAAAGAAACTTGACAGAGGTTTCCCCACATTTGACAACAATTCAGAAACAAAAAGTAAAACACTGCCAATAAGAAACTGTGAAGCTGAAAGTTTTCAGCTAGAAAGCAAAGACTTAAATTGAATTATCTTTCCATTCTCTCTGCAGAAAATGGTATTACAATATTATTGTCAGAGGAAAACTGGGTCGAAGAGTAGCCAAGAAAAGGTGGAAAACATATAAAGGTGTCAGGCTGCTACCAAAAATATGTTGCTAGACTTGGCGATGTTTCTGGTATTTGTCAGATCTTTAAAATTGTTATTTGTTGTAGTTTCTTTCCTCATTCTAAATAAATATTTATTTTCATGCAAACTGGTATTCAACATTTTGTAATTATTTTTCTTAAAGAAAGCCCAACTGTGCAAATTTTAGGCTTCACAAAACTTGAATCCGTCCCTGCAACTGGCCTGCAGGGAGGTGATGGGGAGACTCAAATGTTCCTGGAGTGGCCAAGAACAAGTATACACGCTCACTGGCACACGCACGTGCACCTTGCTCTACCCTGTCCCAACTACTCCCTAGGTGGCCCTGGGGGTTCTTCTCCTGGAGATGCAAGTCGCACTGCCCACATTCTCCTATCCCCACATAGTCAGCTCCTCTGGGGACCTGGAGTGGGCTGGGAAGCCCTGGGCATGTACTGGGTGAGTGATTGGGAGAGAGTGTAGGTGCTCCCGGGTATATGCACAGCCCTGCCTGGACCTTCAGATGGCTCAGGGAAGAGCCTGCCAAGCCCAGGGGGTGCATCTATGCAACAGTAATTCTCCCCAATCCTGATGGGACTCATACGCTGATTTAATAAAGAGTGTGGTTCATGGAATCACAGGTTGGGTACATTGACGGTGAATTTCACCACTGAAACCCCAGATCAGAGCTCTCACTGACTCTTCTTTGGTGTCCTTACACCCCTCCCCTCTCCCACTCCTCTTCCACTCACAGCCACTGTCCAGAATCACTAATTCAGATGGAGGAGGGGGTAGTCCTGGTTGTTCCTTCCAGAATGCAGTGGAACCTTGAGACAACATCCACGTCTAATCTCTACAGGGAGCCTCTGTAGCTGTTATTTCCTCATCTGTAAAATGGGGTCAATGATAGTATCCACCTCTTTGGCTGAACGGCTGAGGACAGGGTCCTCTTTGTCCCCTAGCTAGCAAGTCTGTGGCCAACCACAGGCCAACCACACCAGCCTGACCATGATGGCCTGGCCATCCATGCTCCCTGCCGTTCCAAAATTCCCCCCAATGTGCTTCCTCCTCACTTGTGTCTGGGAGACCAGTAATTTCTCCAAGCTGTCTCTGAACAAGAAAGATGGTCAGACATCATGGCAAATACCTCAAAGATAACAAGAAAAAGCAGCAGGGGTCTCCTTAAACAGGGAGCCTTATTTTGGTTCACACAAGATCCCTGTGGGCCTAAGAGGGAATCTCAAAGTCCACATTGTGTCATGAGAAGAGTAAGAAAGGATCTGAAAGGAGAAAAACAAATTTCTCTCCCACACAACTCCTACTCTTTCCCCCTTCAGATCTTGTCTTTTTTTTTTTTTTTTAAACAAAACAAAGAAAAAGATATACAAATAGTCGTGCGAATAGATAACTTGGGAAACAAAGACTTGTGGAAATATTTGCTATTTCGT
The DNA here is from genome assembly GCF_026419965.1 of Kogia breviceps. Classification (NCBI taxonomy): domain Eukaryota; kingdom Metazoa; phylum Chordata; class Mammalia; order Artiodactyla; family Physeteridae; genus Kogia; species Kogia breviceps. The sequence goes on from NC_081325.1 coordinate 17,714,640, forward strand.
TCTGAGATGTTTCAATTTACCTGATCAGCACTTTAACTAACATTATGAAAAATTTTATACAGGCGACATATTTTGAAATATTAGAAATGTCCAGTAATTTATCTAACCGGGTTTCAATTTTCTCAGCTGCAATATGGAGAGATAGAACAGAATGATTTCCAAGGTCGTTTTTCAGGGCTAACATTCTACGATTTCATACTAATGATGTGAACAATATTTGGATATTTAACATTTCTTTTGTTTCATGTTTTGTAAGTGCCATGGGATCATGTCAACAGGCATCAGTTAAGAGGCCACAGGGCATATAACTCAGAAAAGTACTTTTCTATAGGAAACAATTGTTTCTTGAAAGTGTGAATGAAAAGTGTACTTTAAAAATGAACCCACGTCTCTTTTATATATGTACCGTGAAGTTTTCTGCCTTCAAGAATCCCATGGAACAGCTTTTAGCAGAGTTTATTTATCTAGCGTGTCAAGTTCAGTTTTCTTAAAGCAGGTACAGTAACACTGAGAGCTCGCACTGTGCTGAATCTCATTTTCCGGAGGCTCGCGTGAGGCACGAGGAGGTTAAACGGGGCTGCTGAGCTGTAAGGGCAGCAGCAGGACCAAGGCAAGAACTCTGAACTCTTGGCCCACGCTTGACGCCCGCACCGCATGTGTCATTCTGTGGTTAACTCTTGCCGAGAATTAACGTGTTAACGTGCCCCCAGGATGGGCAACCGCGGATCACGCTGAGCTCTGAGACACCAAGCACCCTCTGGGCAACATTTCATGAAAAACAGACAACCTTCTGGATGCTGTTGTCATATTGTGACGAGGCTCTGTCTGTTTGGCAATACAACGACACTCCAGATATATGTTTCCCCAAATTAAAACCATTTATTTACAGACATACAAAGGGAAAATAAACCTCAGTCTGCTGCAGACTTCTTAGTAGCTGCTCTCTCCTTTGATACAACCCGGGCTCTCCCTCTCTGTTTACGGTTGGAAATAAGGCCCAGTTGGCGGAGTGGCTGCCTCCACGGAAACCCGGGAGGGTTAAGTGGAGGATGTTCCCCAGGACTCGGGACTTCTGCTTCCTCACGTTCGCCCCTGTGCTTCGCCCCTCGGTGAGAACCTTTGCAAACAGGGCCAGATCACCCTTCCTCACGTGACTTGCACCAGGAACAAGGGGCAAGTCTTTAGTATGATTAGAAGTCTGAACCCATGTGAGTTTCTTATCATCCCTATGTGAGGTACTTCCCCATGTCTCATTTCCACATCTGAAAATCCCAGGCGAGGGCCCTTCGCGTTATTTTCCTCTCAGGAAATACTTCTTCCCTTATAATATTTTCACTTCTTGACCCCTTGAAAAATGATACAGTTCCGCTCTGCTTTTCACTCCAGGAAACAGAGAACAGTGTACTAGTCCTGTGCTCTAAGGGGTGTGCTAGAGCTGAAGAGGGGAAAGCAGATGGACAGGGGAGTCTAACTATTTAAAGAGTGTACTTGACAATGAGATTCTTTCTACTAAATGCTTAAATACTACGAGTTGCTTTTCTTGCCTTCATCCTTTTCTTTCATTGCTTTAGCATTATCTCAATGTTCTCTCTCTCTCTCTCTCTCTCACACACACATGCACATACACTAAGTGAAGGGCCTTGGGCTGGGGCATATATGGGAGATGTCCCGGGACAGCCTGGAATTGTGCACACCGCCTGAATTGACCGAGAAGTGTAGTGTATGTGCCTTGAAAGATGGGGAGTTAGGTTTTCTAAGCATCCAGTCAGGCTCTGCCCCAGGAAAAGTGTTGGAGCAAGGCTATGCCACTCGATAAATGAATATTTACTACTGGTGACCGTGTGTGCACTGGGCCAGAGGCAAAATACAAGGTGAAGTGAAACTCACGGTTGAGAGGTAGAGAGTGTGTCGTCTAAGGGATGTGACACAGCCTTGCGGGGAAGCCCTGCCGGGCCTGTGAACGGGGGTAGGGGCTGTCCTCTGGGCTTAGGGAAGGTTTCACAGCAGAGGTTGCTTTGAGTGAGTCTGTGAAGGGTGAGTACAGCTTTGTGAGGAAGCAGGGGCGGCAGGTATGAGCAGAGGAAGTCTCTGAGCCTGGGAAAGGCGGGCAGGTGGTCCTTCGTGAATGAGGGATGAGTATACAGAGTGAGTTGCGGGAGACGGGTGGAAATGGTCTGTTGAGGATAGATGGTGGGGAATCACTCGGGAGTAGGTCATGACTGAAGGCCGGGTGGCAGGGGAGTGACATGGTGGGATCCTCGTTATAGCAGGTTCTAGTGGCTGTGGTGGAGGATGAAGGGGAGGTCAGAGAAATAGCAGGAGGGAGGGAGCCCAGCGAGGAAATTACTTCAACACTCTGGGCAAGAGACATCAGAGCGAATGGTGAGAAGGAGGGGGTTCAAGACTTCTCAAGGGATCTGACTGCCGATTGGATGTGGCGGGTTAGGGCTGGGCCCTTTGATTCTCTCTGTTTGCCCCGCCCAGCACCCCCTGGTGCTCCATTTTACTCCCACCACAAATGCTAATGTGACTGTTGGTAATTACAACTGCTACTGTTACTCATTTCTCTTCTGATTTAACAGTGGGAAGCCCCTCCTTTGTGGAGAAGTGAGGGTAATGCTGCTAGTAGTAACATTTTTGATTTTTGCTCTAAATCCCTTCTGGACATTATTAAGTGGACCTGACTTAACTGGGTGAACCCATAGTCAGAATTACTTTAATAGCATTTATGAAATAAATGCCAGGTACTGATTTAAGGACTTCACGTGTATTAACTCATTTAATCTTCACAATAATCCAATAACATAGATACTGTCAGAAAAATTATCCAAAATTTAGGATGAAGGCAACAAGGTAGATGACACATCCTTTCAATGTAAGAGGGTAAAGGTTGCCCAAGGATTTTCTCAAGGAATGTCCTTGCTTTCCCTCATTGCTTAATCTTGAGTCAAGTTCTCAGACTTAGGGAAGTCACTTGTTAATTTGAAAACTTTGATCCAGGAGATTTACAAATAATTTCTCACGAGTGAAACACATAACCCCAATAATTTATGTATGTTGGATATTAACCAGGCGATATCTAACCCAACAATCTTATCCTTATAGTTCTTTGTTAAATTGTCTATAAATATCCTAGCTTCTCAGATGCTCTTTGAAACGATGAGTTTTAAAATTATTTTAAATTTTTAAAACATTACATTAAAAATTATTACCCTCACTTTATAGAAGAATAAACTGAGGCACAGAGAAGTTATGGGACTTGCCCAAGGTCAGAGAGATCTTTGGTATCTCTCTGTGTAGAGCTGGCATTCATACTAGGTAGTCTGTTTCCAGAAAAGTCTCCTTATTCACTCACCATATATTTATTGACTACTTCTCCATTCTTGACTTTTCTGGATTACTCCTCCTACTGAATCCAGGGGTTATTTGTTGAATTTAACAAACATACGCTGAGCTGTTATTATGTGGCAGGTTCTGTATTAATCTACTTCATGGTAAGTTGTTTTAATGTTGTACAGTACAAGCTTAAAAACAAGCTCTTGTCCATGTGTCCAGGCTCAAAAAAAAACCAGGCAAAGAGTCTTCTGGGCATTCATATAATTTGCTGTGTCCTCTCTGTTGGAGTCTTACAGTTGGCGATGCATTTGGGGAAGCAACTGTACTTCCCTCAGGCAGAGGGAGGAACCAGAAGAGGTAAAGATCAGACTCTGATGATGGGGTTAGGGCCAATGTAAATTCCAGGAGCTGGTTTTCTTCTAGAACCTTGGGCCATGGCATTCATATCTGTAGATCTGGACGCGCAAAATGATGTTATATGAAGGTTCCCTTCTGCCAAATGTTCATCGTCCACGGTCTGATTCAAAATCACCCCACGGCTTCCTTCAGTTTCCACACCCAATTCGCATCTTAACGGTGGTCCTTTATGCTAGAATCTTTCCAAGCAATTAGAATTGATGGTTTCCTTCTCTTCTGGCTGTCAGTGTGTTCTATTGTTGTTCTACCTGTGTCTTCCTTTAGGTGATAAAATCATAGAGTAAAGGGACTGGGATAACTTTGGCCACACCAGTAATACCAGCTCTCTGTTCCCTGATAACATTCAGCAAGTGCTAAATGTTGGTGCTAAATGTTCTGCTCTTGAGGTTCTTCCCTCTACTCTTGGAAGTGTTTATCTCCACTTCACGGATAGCTAGGTGAACTCCAAAGTCAGGAAATTCACCTGCATCCCAGAGAGGAAGGAAGTGATGCTCCAGGCATGTTCCCCAGCCAGCCTGTCCTAAAGTGATAAAGTTGCCTAATTTGCCATCTAATTTTGCAACCTCTTAATCTCCCAGTCATTGGCCAAGCTGCCTTAGGTGATCCTTTCTATAGTTGGCAATGGGGCTGTAATGACTATTCAGTGCTCCAATTTCCACATTCCAGTTTCCAATGGGTTAGGTTGACTCCAGTATCTACTACCATATTTGGCTTCTAAAACTGCAAAACTCTGGGAGAAAAATTTCTTATCCACCTTCTCACCCCAAAATAATCAATAAAATTTAAGGAAATGATAACATTATACTAGCTGCTATTATTATTAACTGTCACATCTTCTGATTTAAGCTAAAATGCTTCAAGATGTTAACTGACCGAAATACTAGTGAGTGTCTGGCCTCATTCCTGATTCCTGGTGCATCCATCTCTGTGTCTCACTTATTCCAGCTCAAGGTGCCTGTTGAATTTGGGTTTCCTCCAAGTGACTCAGTATTATGGTTAGGTGAGTTACTCTTCAGCTTGAAGAGGCGGAATTGAGGAGGAATGTTGACACGGGCCGCCTGGTAGAGGACCCCTTGGCAAACTCTGGCTGCAGTGGACCAGATGGGGTCTCAGTGACATGTCATGGCACTTCTGTAGTGCATGACATAAACTGAGGGGCCATCCCTATTCCTCCTATAACTGGCCCAAGTAGAAGCACAATCATGTTCAACCTGGAGAACAAGGAGTCCTCCACTAGGGAAGTGCGAATTTGTGCATTCGGATACTGCCAGTTTCAGGTTGGTGACTGACAGCTCTAGGGAGGAAGAGTTCACCCAGAGCTGCAGGACAGGTGGGAATCTGAGTCACTTACACAGCCCCAGGGAGGGGATTACATGGCAGGGATCCAGGGAAGGAATGTGAATGGCTAGATTGATCCCCTACTGAAGATCAGAGGAAGGAGGCTCAGACAATTCAAACGGCTTGTCTGAGGTCACTGCTAGGGAGAAGTGGCAAATCAGGAACGGGGGTCCAGGCTTTCAAATGCAGTGGTGATCTAATCTATCTGTGAGGGTCTCCAGGACTGGCTGCCACTTGTGCCTATAGGAAAATGTAGTTGAACACTTCCCCAGAGTGTAAAATGCTCCGTGGAAGGAGATGTCCCTTGCTTACTTGGGGCACACACGCCTTTCTTGAAGAAAATGTGCTTGAAACTTCCCATTGCTGCTCCTCCTTTGAGATGGAAACAAGTTAAGGGAGACGTGTGAAGGTGTGAAGTGGGCACCCCAGGAGAATAAAAACCAGCTAAATCAAGGTAGGTATGCAAATAGAATTTCAGTATGTTTGACTTTCATGTGAGATGCCTGGCTGCATTTTTCCATCGCTCCTTATGGGCCTCTAAGGAGCTGTGAAAAGCACCTGGTGTCTAGGGACCAATATTCTAAAGTCAGCAGTTAGGAAAAATCCTTCTTTTAATGTGTCTTGAAATGAACTCATGATTGGACCAGAAATATAACTTCACTCAACATGAGCACATCAATAAGCCAAAAAAATAGGGATGCTTCCAAAGCACTTCAAGTGGGTGTTGGATTATATCTCATAGCCCATGGCAGCTCCAGAGCACGTCTGGAAATTCTCTGCATCCAAGTTGAACAGAAACCCACGTGCAGAGGGGAATGGGTCTCTTAACTGAAGCTGGAGCTTATGGCTTTGCAAAGAGTCTTTACAGCAGCGGGTGGCCACTTCTGAAAAACAGGGAGTGGTAGGTGTGTGATCCCTTTTCTGTCAGGAGCAGTCACGGCACAGGCTTAGGGGTCCTGGCAATGTCTGCACACATGTCCACTTGGGCACAGTATGGGCCAGCATTGGGAGGGCCCTATGGCAGAGGATCAGGGAGGCAGCCAGGGGAATGGGTCTGGGTCTGTGGGTACCTACAAAGTGTCTGCTACTGGTGTACACGTTAGATCACTCACTTCAGTTCACCAATACTTCTCCAGCATTTTTTTGTAGAATTTGGTGACCGCCTATTTTCTTTCTTTTTTATCTTCCTGCTACCTGTTTGTGGCAGACACTACTGGCTGTCAGTCCATCAGCTGTGCCATTTTCTTTTGCTTACCAGACCACAGTGTAGCCACCCACCTCTGAGAGGTTCCGTTAAGGGAGGCTAGACCGTTTCTTACACTAGGGAGAGAAGCTCTGTTGGTCTAAGTGAATCACAGTGATCACACTCCATTACTAATGAATGACAGTGCAGAATGATTATGACTTGGAGTGCAATGGTTTGTGGACCAGTTAGGCCAGAGGGTGTAGTATGTGTAAGGAATAGATGACACAGCCTGGAAAGTTAGGTTAGCATCAAGTTATGGGGTGCTTTGAACGACAGGCCAAGAAGTGAAAAATTTTGTTCAGTGTCATTGTTTGGGTTCAGAAAGTTTATCTGAGAGGTGATCATAGGGATCACAAGGGAAGAAGAAAGGGAATGAGATAGGGAAAGGAGAGAAGCCCATGAAATGTTTGTTAGTGAGTGATTTACTGAGCCCTCTGAGAAACTGGAGACCTACTAAGGGCTGAGAAGACAAACATTCAGCCAGTGACTCCCAAACCACAGTGGTTGCGAGCTGCCCTCAGGGGTATTGACTTTTCTCAACTTCTGGGTTATACCTTTAGCAGAATAAGCTCCCTTAGTGGTGGACACACTTTTAGGAAGAAAAGAGGATGCTGAGGACTTTGAGGTGAAAGATGGACCTGGGACTCTACCCCATGGCTGCCAGTAAACTTGGAAGGTGAGGAGATGTGGGCCTCGGGAATCAACAGCATCCTCTACATTTGGTAATTAATGGGAGGCACAGAAAATTTTTGAACAGGTAAAGGACATGATTAGAAGTTGCTTTGAAAAGATGTTTTCTGGAGACAGTATATATAATAGGTGGGAGTTCATGTTTTATTCAAAAGACATTTTTTGAATCCTGTGCAATATGCCAGGAGTATGGTAAGGAATAAATCTTTTGTCCTCAGGAAGCTCACTGTCTGGAAATTGGGGCTATTACTGTCAGAAGATGAGGTAGCTGTACTACTGGTCAACTGAGATAATGCAGAAGTAAATTAAAGCTGTGGCAGGGGATGGTAGAAAGGAGACAATGGATGTGAGAGACACTGCAGAAATAAAACAAAGAGGTCTCAGAAGCTAATTGGTGAAAGAGTCGAGAGTTAGGAAGGATTCACAGATGACTGGAGTTTTCATAACGGCTATTTGAGAGTATATGCCACCAAGAACAGAATTTCATATGTTAGGGAGAAGAGCTATGTTGGAAGATAGCATGGAAGCTGGGAAAATGATTACCATGGGTAACACACGTACAGGTCTGATTTCCATTAGACATTTATTAAAAAGATTTTTAGAGTCTACTAAGTCTCAGGAACCATGTCAGTCAGTATACTGGAGTCTAGTTACAAAGACCCATGAAAAATGGTCTATGTCTTCAAGGGGCTTACAGACTCTTTGTGAAGGAGGTGACCATCCAGATATGCTAGGAGCTCATGGGAACATCTCTAAGAGGAGGGAAGGAGTGGTAAGGAAGGTATAAGATGATATTTGAGTGAAGTTTTTTTTTTAAATTTATAGATAATATACTTTTATTCTAGAAGGCAACCCCTCTGTATATAAATACAACCACTGTTTGGATATATATGGAGAAGGACTTAGCAAATGTTAGAGTATTAATATCTTACAGAGCCTTAAATTAAAGTGTATTGTAGACACCTGGCATCAAATTTCAAAAATTTCTGACCACTAATATAAAATCTTTACAACAAAGCCATCACTTATCCTCAAAATATCTGTACATAAGACAATTTGGTAGAATTTTTCATTTAGTCTATTTTATCCAGGCAAAATATATGTTAAAATTATCACAATTTCCTAGTTGTCTGAGCTGAGACTAAAGGATGAATAGGAGTTTTTCAGGCAAGGATAGGTATGGCCCAGATCACGATGCTTTTGTGTGCCATACTTAGGTTTATACTTTACCCTACAGGTGATAAGAAGCTACAAAAAGGGCTCTAAGCAGAAGAATGTCCCAATCAAATGTGTGTCTAAGAAGATGGGTGAGGCAGTGACGTGGGGAACAAGGGATCCAGGGAAGGAGGCAGGAAGACTCTTTGCAGTTGTTGTAGGGCAGTGATTTTCAAGGTGTCTGGGAATCCTGGGGGTCCCCAAGACCTTCCTGGAAGTCTGTGAGGTCAAAACTATTCTCATAGCAATATTAAGATTGTATTTGCCTTGATTTTCACTTTGTCACTGCTGTACAGAGTTTTCCAGAAGCTAAATTATGTGTGATAACAATTTCTTCAGTGGCTAGTAAGATATGCTTTTCTTTTCTTGTGTTTTAAACATTTCTTTCTTATTTCTAATTAATTTCTAAAGTGGTTTATAGACAATATTGTAAATATCATTCAGTACAACCCACATAAACAAAAACTCTTTGGGTCCTCAAAGTTTGAGGACCACTGCTTTATAGATATTTATTGATTTGACCTGGAAAAATAGTCAAGGAATTTGCACTAAGAAGTACAGGAAGAATCACCCCTATTATATGGATGAGAAAACTAAGGCAGATAAGTCAGAGAATGATTGACTGATTAACTGATTTGTTGATTGACAAACCCAAGGATAGATAGAAAGGGGGATGGTCTAGGAACTCATTTGAAGAAAGCCAGTTTTGGGTGCTATATTAGTCAGGGTTCTCCATAGAAACAGAATCAACAGAATGGGGGAGAGGGAGAATTCTCCCTTACTCATCCTTTTTGTTCCACTCAAGGCTTCCACGGATTGGACGAGGCCACCCACACTGGGGAGACCAATCTGCTTTACTCAATCACTGATTCAAGTTTAATCTCATCCAGAAACACCCTCACAGACGCACACAGAATAATGTTTAACCAAACGTTGGGACGCCCTGTGGCCTAGTCAAGTGACACATAAAATTAACCATCGTAGGTGCTAACTCTGGGTAGGAGAAATGAGGATCCATCAGGAAGAAAATGAAATAACTGGAGTGGAGAGGAAGACAAGGCACTGCGTTTCCTGACTCCTTGGCTAGTCTCTGCTTGACCACAGACTCTCCCCGCTCCTTCTGCAGATGGACAGATTCCACTTCCATGAGGTCGACCAAATGCCTTCTCTTTCTCCCTCTGCCTTGTGGCTTATCTCATTTCTGCAGGAATCTTTTTGGGTAAGGACCAATGCTAATTCTACCTTCTGCACTGGGTTTGCTTCATCTCAGCAATCATGAACAATCAAGATGGTATTCTCTGCTGACCCCAAACCCACATAAGGCCTATAACTGCATCCTTACAGAGGCAGAGAACACATATATTTCTCCAGAAATGCAGTAAATGTTAAAGCTTGTTTTATGAGGGAATCCTTAGCCGTAATCCGATTCCCACATGATAATGTGTTGCAAATTACTAGTAAATGCTCTTTTCAGTAATCTGCAAACTAATGCTTGCTCTCAACAAGTGAGTCATTAGTAGAAGAGAAAATTACCCTTCACATTTGGGAACGCTGTTAAATCCAGGTTTTTAAATCAAAAGGTTCTTGATGAAATACGTTTGGTGGGCCCAGCTCACAAATCCACACAGAGCAATAGTCTGTGGGGTGCAGACACTGCTACTTGAGGATAATGCAGACAGAGTGGTTCTTTATCCTCAGGGCATACAACTAGGTCATCCTCTCCCGAGTGGCCCAGAGAGGCTTTGGGTCCCCACCATGGCTGTACACCCAAGTCTACCATCTTAAAGGCTCTGACCCCTTAGCCCTTCTGCTAGCTGTCCGTCAAAATTTACCAAGACTTCAGGCATTTGCAGGGAGGGGCTTGCTACCATAAACAGACAAACTCAGCATTGATATACTAATGGCATACTGTAGAGATCTTCAAATCGTGTTCCATAGAACATACTAGTTCTGAAAGATTAGGAAAAAGTATTTCATGGTAACATAACTTAGAAAAACCCTCTTGGGAGAGTCAGAATAATATTAGCATTTAAAAAGCTCTGAAAAGACTTTCAGCAAAGACAGCAGTTTAGCTGAAACGAATTTGATCAGGTGGCAGATACCGTGTGTTGACTCACTCACCTCTTGTTCCCACCATCCCAACCCCCCTTACGGTGTGTGTGCCTCCATTTTCTAAAAATTACATTTCCCAGGACACCCTTGGAGGCTGGATGCAGGCACGTGACCTAGATGCGACCATTCAGATGTGTGCCCGGGGATACCTGGTAGAGGAAGTCAGTACATTAGGGGAAAATTGCATCTCTTGGAAAGCACAGTGCTGTAGGTGTCTAGTTTTCCTGAGGAGACTGTGGTAGAGTGCCTGGTGTCCACTCTCAAGCACTGGCGTTTCTACTAGAAAAGTGCTGCAGTGAGGGCGGGCATTGTTCTCTGCCTGTTGTTGGCCCTGGCTGCCTTGTTTCTGGCTGAGTAACATACAAGTCTGGCCTCCCAGAGTATAATAATAATAACAACAACAACAACAACAATAATAATTCTCTCGCTACTTAAGCTAGCTGAAGTGAATCAAGGCTGCAATTAAACCCTGACTGCTACAACCACAGAAACTACTGAACACTTAAGGATATCTCATAAAACTAGTGGGTCAAGGAAGACAAGTTTGGAAATGCAATTCTTCCAGAAGAGGACTTGGGGAGATTCCAAACCTCAGTCCAAGGGAATATAAAAACTCTAAGGGTGGGAATTTCAGATACTGTGCCAGGCAATGTCTGCCATGAGGATGGAGAATGGTGGCTCTCTACGAGACCATGTTATTGGCCATCTCTGGACCAAAAGCTCTCGAGGCACTTCCTAAACCTACAATTTCATGAAAACATTGGCTGGACTAAGCATATGTTCTTTATCTCGCATCCTGCTAGGTCCACATGTGGAAATACAAATCAGTAAATGGCTTGGTTTCCCGGGGGACTAACAAGAGGCTAGGGATTTATGTATGAAATCATTAGGGAAAGTAAAATGATATAAAATTAAGTGCTACTTTTGAGGTTTACTATTATTAAATGCATAAATCATAAAGCGATTTTTCCATTATTTAGAATTTCCTTCTCTAAATTAGTGGCTCATAAGCCAAATTGGGTCCATAGGTATGTTTTATTTTGCCCAAAGAGGGTTTTGTTTACATGAATTAGTTGACAGCATTTGCAAAACTGGGAGATTTTTACCTTAAAAGTTAAAAGAAGTGGCAACTAAGAGCAGTGATAATTATGCTATTCTCTGATATGAAGACTAGTTTTTGTTTGTTTTTTAATTCCCAGAATTATTCTTCTCAAGGGACATTGGCTATCTAGTTAGTTTTTCTGATGTTTTAAGTTCCTCCAATGCAATCATGCCCTTGAAAGAAGCATATTGAATTAACAGATGATGCATCATTAGCTTAATAGAAGTATGACCCACCATACTTATGGGATGGAAAGAAGAAAGAGGAAACAGCAGCAGATAGATGAAGAAGTCAGAGATGGAGACTGAGAGGTTAGATCTGTCACTGGGTCTTTCTGGGAGCAATGTACCCAGCTAGTAAAAGGTAAGTAGAATGCAGGTGTTCTGACTGCCAGTGCAGTGTTCTGTATGCACTATCATGCCCCTTCTAATGAAAGCAAATACAATATTGTTTAATACACGGGACGGAAAAGATTAGAAGGGTGAAGGTAGGTCTATGGAAGTGATGGAGGTTGCTTAGACTAAAGATCCCTCCTTATCCAAAACTTTGTGATATCTTATTGCTTTTTAGGGACACCTTCCATCAAACTTCTAACTCTGTTCGGTAACAAGAGGAAGAGACTACTGTAAAGAATGGATTATGGGCTTGAATTTTTTTTTTTTTTTTTTTTAAAGAAGGCCTCCTAAAAGAAGAAATTATTTGCACAGAAAAACCCGATAGAGTCCTGTTAGCTCTGCGGCTGCAAACTTGAATACTTTCAGTGCCTAGAAAAATAAAATGGGCCGGTGTTTGGTCTGCCAGGTATTGTGGTGACTGTGGCGACCTCCAGAGCATTTACTCCATCTCAAAGGGGGAGCTAATACGTAGCTGGGTCCTCCATTGCCAGGAGAGAATGTGGTCCCGTATTGGCCAAGATTCAAAATTTTCAAGACAAGGTGGGCATCTGGATTTTTGTGTGAAATGTCCCAGGTAAAAACCAAACAAGTGAAATCTGTAAGCCGCCCATTTTCAACCTTTGTTTAAAATCTTCACTTGATTAGGGTATTTATGAAAAAATATAGAAATAACAGAAACCCTTCTTTAACGAAACATGTAGTAATTGTAAATAAAATGTTACAGATAATGCTTGAACATATAGTTAACCTCTACAAAGAGTAAGATAACCCTAGAGTAGTGAGCATATGAGCTGACAGTGTGCCTCCCCTGGGTCTGGGGGTAGTTTTCAGGCTTAGGAACTAAGGTGGTCGGGTTTTGTTTTCTTTTATTTAATTCTTTAATGGGGAAATAGAAATAACGTAAAATTTACCATCTTAACCATTTCTAAGTGTACAATTCAGTCGTGTTAAGCACATTCACACTGTTGTGCAACCATTATCCACCTCTAGAACTTTTGCATCATCCCAAACTGAAACTCTGTACACACTAAACAACGCCCCATTCCTCCCTCCCTCCGAGCCCCTGGCAACCACCTTTCTACTTTCTGTCTCTGTTAATCTGACTACATACCTCATGTAAGTGGAATCATGCTGTATTTGCTCTTTTCTGTCTGGCTTACTTCACTTAGCGTAACAACTTCAAGGCTCGTCCATGTTGTAGCATGCATCAGAGTTTTATTCCCCTTTTGAGATTGAATAATATTATACATTTATATGTATTTTAATATTTTATATATAATAATCACATTTTATTTATAACTTATATGTAAATATATTTATATACATATAAAACAATATTTTATTTATCCATTCTTCAACGGACGTTTGAATTGCTTCTATGTTTTGGCTATTGTGAATACTGCTGCTATGAATGAATATGGATATACAAATTTCACTTCAACGCCCTGCTCTCGATTCTTTGGGGTATATACCCAGAACTGGAATTGCTTGATCAAACCGTAAGTCTATTTTTAATTTTTGAGGAACTGCCTTTCTATTTTCCACAGCAGCTGCATTATTTTATATTCCCACCAGCAGTGCTTGAGGGTCACAGTTTCTCCCATATGTATGTGAACCTTTGTTTTCTGTTTTGTTCTGTTTTTTATTACAGCCACTCTAATGGATGTGAGGTGAAGAGGCTTGAGTTTTAAGGCTCGTTTAGGAAAAGGAATTGATATATTGAGATCTTGGACCCAGAAGAGGCTCAAAAACCTGCTGTAGTAAATGGCTAATCCCTCACTAAAGGGAAGAATGATAAATATATCTACCCACGAGCATTAGGATTTGTCAAGGAAAATCATCTGTTTCAATCTAGACTCTGATTGGAAAAAAGTTCGCTAGGGTACAGGAACCCTGACGTTAAGAAATTAGTTGAAAAATGTACCCAGACCAGTGACAGCACTAGAATATCTGGTAGTTCAGTATAAAATCTCTTTGCAGGGCTATACACTTCACCAAGGATCATAGATCATTTCCACAGATAAAACTCAGCTGAACATAAACTTAAAATCCAAATTTGAGTCAAAAGCTCAAACACATAATGATACAATTCACCATGACTAGAAGTCAACTGACCAAATAAGTAATTTTATTTGATCCTCCAGGATATGCAGATAATACAGCTCTTCGATAGAGGTTATAAAATTAGTATGGTTGAAATGATGAGGAACTTACGAAGGAATTAAAAACATAAGAAAAGAACAAGGCCCTTGGGGAAAAAAAAGGCTGATGTGAAAAAGATAAAATTTCTATAAATGAAAAACACAGTCACTGAAATTAAAAACTCAATTGACAGATTAAATAGACACTGAAACAAAGCCAGAGAGAAATTTAATGCATGGAAAGATATATGTGATGAAATTATCCAGACCATAACACAGAGGGAAAACAGATGAAAATTATGAAAAAGAGAGTAATGGCAGAGTGGAATGTTTGGATACTCTCCTGACAATAACAATTATAAACGCTGGGAAAAAATGAACAAACAACTGGGAGATGAACAAAAGCTGGCAGAGACTGGTGAGGATTTGATCCTTACTGAGATCCACATTTCCACGTTTTTTCCCCTCCCGAAGGGTACTACTCCCAGGTCCATCAGTGTGGCAGGTAGAGCTGAAGCAGAAAGTGGGGTCTTACAGGACTGAGGAATGAGAAGGTGGAGTTTGGGACTTCCAGAGAGGCTTAAAATTGAGAAGGGTGGGGTGGGGAATTCTAGATAGGGAAGCCCCCAAATCTGTGTAGATACTCAACTCAAATCTTCAGCTGATCCCTAGACTACACATGCATGGGATGAGACTCCAAGACGCCCAGGGAGAAACAAGAGCAAGAAAGTTGAAAGAACTGAGCAGAGATTTCAACAGTTGCCTATTACAGACATAGTTTGGAATTCAAGTCCTGCCAAGTTAAACAGATTTGAAAAAAATGCCTCAAGGTTTTAAAATTAAAACCCAGAAGCTATGCCTTAGGACTTCAGACTAGGGGATTCACCCTACACCAGCTGCAAAACTGAAATAGAACCACCCTTACAAAGCCTAAATCCAAGCCTTCATACATCAAGGTCATCTGCTAGTAATTTAACTGCCTTCTAAAACAAATGTCAACACTTTTCAGAAGGACAGGAATTCAAAGTCTCTATAAAGTTTCATCCACAACATCTACTATAAAATAAAAATTTACTAGTCATGCAAAGATACAGGAAAATGTGACACATAGTCAAGAGTCGATTATAGAAAGAGACCCACAGACCAACCAGATGCTGAAATTAACAGATGAGGACTTTAACATATGATGGTAAATATGTTAATGAATTTATAGGAATGTATGGGTATAATGGTGAAGAGATGGGGAATTGTGAGGAGTGGTATATAAATTGAAAAAAGAATCAAATTTAAATGCAAGAACTGAAAGACACAGTATCTGAAGAAGAATGATTTCCTACAACTGGCAATAGGTCCCTAGAAACAGAAAACAGGTCAATAGGAATGATCTAAGCTGAAAGACAGAGAGAAGGAGATTTTTAAAATACTGAGCTGTGGAGCTGTCTCAAGGAGTCTAGGACACATGTAAGAGAGGAGAGAGAAAATGGAGCAGAAAAAATTTGCAACTATATTGGTTGAAAATATTCTAATCTGATTCAAAACAGCAACCCAGACATCCATGAAGCTCAGCAAACCCCAAGCAGGATAAGTACAAATAAAAACATAACTAACCACACTATAGTCAAACTGCGGAAAACCAAAGACTAAGAGCAAATCTTAAAAGCATCCAAAGAAAGGAGACACATTATATAATGGAGAATAATTCTATGAATGATGGCTACTTCTCATAAGAAACAATGGGGCTAGAAGACACGGAATTATACATT
Source organism: Kogia breviceps (assembly GCF_026419965.1). NCBI lineage: Eukaryota > Metazoa > Chordata > Mammalia > Artiodactyla > Physeteridae > Kogia > Kogia breviceps. The sequence continues at coordinate 17,730,395 of NC_081325.1, forward strand.
TAACATGATGAAAAAAACATTGCCAACTCAAAATTCTATACACTGCACAAAAAAGAAAAAAAAAATTTAATGCAAGTGAAATAAAGAGATTTTTAGATAAACAAAAGCTTAAAGAATTTATTGCCAGCAGCCCTACACTATAAGAAATCCTCAAAGATGTTCTTCAGGCTGAAGAAAAATAATCCCAGATGGAAATGCAGAGCTACAGGAAGAAATGAAGAACATTAGAATGATAAATATTTGAGTAAATATAAAAGATATATAGGACTTTGTCAAAATGAACATCTGTCCTTCAAAACACACCATTAGGAAAATAAAGCAAGTCACAGAATGGTAGAAAGCGTTTGCCCCTGTGGGAACTGCTGACACGGTGCTGGGCGCCGGCGCAGAGGAGAAGAGAAACAATGGGAAGCTTGCCCACAGAAGCACCCTTTCCCACTCTCCAAGCTCGGGCCCAGGGTGTCTCCTGGAGCACCTTCTGTGCATCTGGTTCCCACTTCTAGGTTTTAGGCTGTCTTGCATCCAGGTTGGGGGACACTGGAGGAAAAAAGGGAAACTTACCACCAGTTCAGTGGTATATATTTTGAACTCTGGTCTTCTTTCCCAGGCTACCTGCTACTTTTCAGAGTCCTCAAACCTGGTCCAGGTTTTAGAGCTGCCTTCAGTGAGAGAGTCAGGGGGATGGAGTGTGCTTATGCATCTTATCCGGAATCAAACTCATGACTTAAGTTCTGAGCATGTTAAGCTGAAGTACTTGTGGGGTATTTCTAGGTGGCCATGTCTGTCTGGAGCTTTGAAGCAAGATCCAGCCTAGAAATAAACATTTCAGTCTTCAAGGTGTAGGTGCTTCCAATCACACCAATCAGGAAGGGTGTGTAGAACAAGGGCAATGGACTGAGAATAAAACTCTGGGGCTCTTCCTGGGTTCAGGAAGAGGAGCCACTGCAGAGAGAGGGGTCAGACAGGTCAGAGGAAAAGCTGGATGTGGGTGTCAAGTCTCCACCCAGCTCTCTCCTGAGCTGTGCCTGCCGGCCATGCTGTTTGGGTGTGGCTGGTGTTTTGTCTACCCACCACCTGTGTCAGAATCACCTGAGGTGGGAGGGGTGGGAGGGGGTGGGGTTAAACATGTTGATTTTGAGGCCAGACTCCTCCACACTTATTTCATGAGAAGCATAAATGGTGGGGCTTGCCTGCCTGAGTTTTAACTAGTTTTCCAGGGATTTCTCAGGTACAGAGAACCACTGCCCTAGGCCTGAAGAGTGTGGGAACTCTTGCGACCGTCACCAGCATACAGAGAGGTGCTGAAAAGGTGGAAAGGTATGAGAAAAGAAGGAGAGAGTAATAAAAAAAGGGAAAGAGAGATTCCCAAAGTTTGGTAAGTGATATGGGAGGAGAAGGAGGAGGAAACTGACGTTTTATTCCCATTATTCCAGAACCGAGGCAGAAACTCTTGGAGCAGCTGAGTTGGGTTCATCTTGAGAGTTTCACGTTTGAAGCCCATTAAGAGCCCAGCACGGGCCTGCAGGGCTCCAGGTGGATGGAGGGGACTGTGAACCATGCAGCTGCTTGGAATATGCTGATGACCATGACAGGTGATGAGCAATTTGGCTGACACTGTCCTTCTTTAAACAGCATCCAGAAGTAATGCAGTCCTGTTACTTTTACAGGACTCAATCAGCAAAGGTTAATTGGTCCGTTTTATGCCAAATCCAGTAGTCATGTCTTATGCTGTGCTGCTCTAGGCAGACAACATCTGTTTGGATAGGGGAATGAAACTTGCTGGGATGCAGAGTCACACCTCCCCCCCCTCGTCTCCCCCAGCCTCCCTACTAAACAGTACCTTTAAGAAATCTTTTGAAAAAGTCTGAAAGCTAAGGTCAATAGAAACCACATTAGATGAAAGGGAATTCATCACCAAAAGTGCTTAGAGAAAAAGCGCTTGACCCCTTTTGAGCCTCCTAATAGTCAACGCAATGCCAAGTTTTCTTGGCCTTCTCTTGGTTTCTTCCCAACCTTGATTCTGTCCTGTGAGTGCCTCAGAAATGATGACCAGGTCTCCGCCTTTGTATTCCTAGCTGCCGGCACAGTGCCTGGCATACGCTAGGGGTCAATACATTTCTGAAGCTTATTAAGCTTAACTTTGAGTCTAGCATCAATTTGACACGCATTCTTCCTAATGTCTTCTACATTTCTTTTTTCTGCCTTCCAGATTTCTCCTGTTCTTCTTTTCTATCCCTTCCTTCCCTTTTCTTCTCCTTCCCCCCCCCCCCTTTTTTTGTGGTATGCGGGCCTCTCACTGTTGTGGCCTCTCCCGTTGTGGAGCACAGGCTCCGGACGCGCAGGCTCAGCGGCCATGGCTCACGGGCCCAGCCGCTCCGCGGCATGTGGGATCTTCCCGGACCGGGGCACGAACCCGTATCCCCTGCATCGGCAGGCGGATTCTCAACTACTGCACCACCAGGGAAGCCCTCCTTCCCCCTTTTTGTCTGTTCTCTCCTCCAGTGCCCAGTATGGCCAGAAGAGGACCAAGCTGGGAACTGGACCCTTCTCTTGTCTTCCATCTCTCCTCCTTCTTTTCCCTTTCCCTCTCCACACCCCAGCGGTTCTCCTTCTGCATCCCAAGTCCTCTATGTTGAAACATTAATGTGAAGAACCCAGTGCTATTCAAGTAATAGGAATAAAAGTTATTTATCACTTCCCGTTAATTCCTCATCTTTAGTGACTCTTAGATTTGAGTGAAAAACTCCTCTAACAGCCCAAAGCACAACTTCATTCTAATAGGCGGCATCGTTCCCTTAATATACCTAATCCTTCTGTAGTCTTAAGTAGTGAATGCTCTAACTTTATGAAGAAATTACATCCCATCCACATTGGCAGACTGATGTCCTGAGGATTGAAGAGATTTGACCAAAGTCCCCTCCAAAACTAAATTTGCCAGATCTCCTATGGAACAATGAACAAATGTTATAGATAACAACTGTGTCCGAAATTACTGAGATTTGGGGTTCACATATATGTATTTTAAGTAACACATGAAGACACTTGATTTAGTTGAGTCCATTATTCTTTTACTCACTGTGCTCTCATCAGCAGTCCACATGTTTCTGAATAATATAGGCCCTTGGGCCACCTGGAGATTTCACTGATTGATGAAAATTCAGCCTAGTATATTTTCCTTTCTGAAAGGAGCTCTCATAAAAGCTGAGCTTCTCCTGAAACTACATTGCTTCTTGGGAAGAAAGAAAGTAGAAGTAGAAGAAGGAAACCAACATTTTCAAACCCCTTCTGTATACTACCTAGCTTCTAAGTGTTAACTCAATGAATTCTCATAAAAACATTGTGAGGGAGAAGATAGTATCTTTATACTACAGATAAAGTAGTGAGGGCTCAGAGAGGTTAGGTGACTTGCTCAAGGCCACACAGCTAGCCAGTGGTAAAGCTACGAGTCAAACCCAAGCCTGGCCAAGTCCCAGGCCCATGTGCTTCCCACTGTATTCTCCCTGTTTGCAGTGCTTGAATCTCACTGTGGAACTATGAGCATGGTCTGTACTTAATCCTGGGCCTAGTGACCAGCTCCAGACATTGCTCCACCCACTTTCCCCTCCCTCCTTCTGCATTCCTGCCTGACTATTCCTTCCTTCTTTTATTTGGCTTTCATCATCAACACCTCACATTGGTATGGTGCTTTACAGACATGTATCAAGTACTTTCACAGACATTGTCTCATGTCCTCACAGCAAACCCAAGAAGCGGTACTATTATTGTTTACAGTTTATAGACGTGGAATCTGGGATCTGGAGTGATGATGGGATTGCTCTTTGTCAGAGAGGCAGTCAGTGCCTGGGCTGTTTCTGGAAGAAAGATGGGCCATGGGCCAGTTACTGGGGAAAGTGTAGGGCAGATTAGGGAGCTCAGGCTGCTGAAAGGCAGGTTAAAGGGAATGGGGCACGGAGGGTAGTTTGGCCAGTGGAGCATTTCAATACAGAGGGTGAATTCTGTACTCTGGGAACTGCAGGTCTATTTCCCATTTTGCTGTCTAGGGCACTTGTATAATCCTCTAACTCCTGATTCTGAAAATTCTTCCTTCACCCAAAGAATTGCTTTTCTTTCGATGTTTGTCTCCTGAAAACATCATTCATTTTCTCTTCCAACTGCACGTGTATAATTTCCGAGGTAGGTCCTCACCATATCTTACATAAATAAATGCAGCCGCCTCCTGATTTGTCTCCCTATCTTCAGCCAGCTCCCCCTCCCTAGCTGTCCACACTAGACTGATTTTCCTTAAATGAAAATTTAATCATGTTATTTCTCTACTTAACATCTGTCGGTGCCTCCCAATCAGCTCTAGGACTAAATCCAGAATCCTAATGACGATGCCTGGTAGCCTTCGTAACTCGACACCTTCCCATCCTTCTAGGGCCATTTCACAGCAACGCTGAACTGCTGCTTCGCTCTCACTCTCCTCTGCATCTTTACCCATCAGTGTCCTCCTGCTTGCGGTCGGCTCTCTCTCACTCTACCCCAATTAATCACCAGGAAGATGCGTCCTCGCCTCCCTAGCAATGTCTCCTTTCCTACTTTCCAGGCTCCCCTTACAGGTGCACTTGTTGGTTGCAAGTCTCTCTCCCCCAACCAGTCTGAGACACATTTGTGGGAGGCACTTTGCCTTTTCATCTGTGGTTCTGTTGCTAGCTGCAGTGTCCCTTCCTGGATGTGGATCTTTCCAAGGGAAGGGGCCTTTCTGTCATGATGGGGAGGCAAATGATGTTTTTTTTTTAGCACATAAAAGACAGAGGATTAAGCTCTACGGTGTGAGAATGTTTTCGTTTGTTTGTTTTGTGGGTGGCAGGCAGAAGGGTTCCACTCTTTATTTTTTGTTGTTGTTGTTTTTCTCTGTACGCGGGCCTCTCACTGCTGCGGCCTCTCCCGCTGCGGAACACAGGCTCCGGACGCGCAGGCTCAGCGGCCATGGCTCACGGGCCCAGCTGCTCCGCGGCATGTGGGATCTCCCCGGACCGGGGCACGAACCCGCGTCCCCTGCATCGGCAGGCGGACTCGCAACCACTGCGCCACCAGGGAAGCCCGGGTTCCACTCTTAAACCATCTTGGTAGCATCTTCCGTCTTTATCCTCCACCTTCAAGATGAATATACATCTTTTCACCTCCATTTAATATTTTAAGACTCATAAATGCTTGTGAAAAGAATGAAGGTTTCCATCAACTTCAAAGGTATTTGAATTAGATGAAGAAGACATTTATATGTCTTAAGAGTCAAAGAAATGCAAAGTCTAAATAAGTGACTCAGCAGCCATGACAGGTAATGACCCGGGTTCTGCCCTATTCCATGAATGCTACAGGGATATGGGCTATGTAGGTTCTGAGGGTGACAAGCCTGTTTTTAAATTATAATGCTCCAGTTACAGGCATGAATTCATACAGTAAGCATCCTTGCTAAAATCTCCAGTTGTGATACAGTCTCAGAAAGTAAATCCCCAAATAACTGTTATTGCATAGTTAGAAACCCTGGGAAGACATAGAAGTAAGTATAGAAATCTTTTAGAGAATTAAAATGTATCATTCATATTTTCATACTAAGAAATCTCTGTCTATTTAATATTTATTTCAGGTAGAAGCAAAGTAGGCATGTCTCCTCCATCCTTCCTTTGCTTGTGAAGGTGACCTTGGAAGCATATGACCTGGCTGGTATAGGTACTAGATGGAGGAGGGCTATGTGAATCACATTGGACCCACCTGAAGGAGAAATAAACCTGTATTGTGTTGTGAGAGACCATGAAAGAGAATTTTTTCACTGTGACTCTCACATATTTTTGTTCCCAATAGATATGTCCCCCTCACCCCCTTCTTGCAGATAACGTTAGCCTTCACCCCTTTTGATAAAATCCAAAGTGCTGCAACCATGGCTGTTAATACACACACAAAAATTTCTCTTCTGAAAACTCTCCTTGATTCAACTATTCCTGAAACTGGCTCAACATCAGCAGACCCCTTCTTGCTAAAGCCCTATAAAACATTCTGCCCTCCTTCTCTAAGTTAGACATCCCATTTGGAAACTTCTTATGCCTGGAATCTTTGAATAAAGACTTCTGCTAATGGTATCTGGTTGACTTTTTTTCATTGTGTCAAGCCATCAAGATTTCACGTTTCATTTGTTATCACATCATAATCTAGCCTATACTGACTAACATATTTACTAAATTTATAAACAATATTGGAACATTTTAGTGAACTTAAGATTCATCACATTTTAAAAATTGCTTGATTAGATTATAGGAAATACTTAGATGCATGGGAATGCTTGTCATTAGACAATTCAAGTATATAAAAGTACATATATTAATAAGTGAATTAAAAATATTCAAAGGTATTTAATTACTTTGGTTTATAAAATGTGACAATATATTAATCAAGGGATCCTTAACAGTGATTGCTAAAACATGCTGGTCTTATAAATAAAATAATATGATTTACAGGATGTACTCAAAAGCTGAAAGATGAATTGTATTTTTAATATGACTTTAATAACTAAGTTTAATATTAATAAGTTTAATATTGCTTTTCAGAAACCCACCTAAACCTGAAAAGTCTTTTCTGTGCATAAAATCTATACTTGAGTGTACTTAAAAGGCTTCATATTTAGCAATTTGCTGTGGGAGAAGGTGGAGCTGACACTGACTAATGACCCACATTGCAGTCACCACCGAAGCGATAGCAAGATCTCAGAAAGAAGGTGTCCAAAGGACAGAAGGCAGAGTAAAGAGATGAGGGAAGAGACAATCTGCAGGAGATGGTCCAGGAGAGAAGTTCTTGCTGTGGATGAGGCAGCCAGAGAAACACACATAGAGATAAAGGGCAAGCTAGACAAGTCAGAGAGAGCCCCTGACTGCCCAGAACCCTCTGAATACATTGAACTAAAGGGAGAGTCTTCAGTGTGAGGGAAGAAGGCAGGTCACTTTCCTCCCCTCTTACCCCCTTACTGATGCTGCTGTTTCTCCACTATGAAAAGATGGATATATGGAGTGACACCTGAGAGCAGGTGAAGACCATTTTCATTACTGTCTGTCCTGATCCCTTTATGATAAAGGCTAAATAATAATAAGCCTTACACATGTATGGTACTTTACAGTGTACAAAGTGCTTTATAAAATCCCCAGACCTCATCCATTTAACCTTCACTGTAGCCCTCTGAAGTCCTTATTTCTGTAACACATTTTATTTTATCCCAAGTCTGCACATGTGGAACCATAATCTCATATACTACCAAGGATTTGAGAAACCTAAGAAATCACTGGGTTCAAACCCTGTTTTTCAAAAAATAAAGGGACTGGCTGCTATAACAGTTCAATGATTTTACCAAAGCCATGCAGCTAGTTGGGACAAAGTCAGTCAGGTTCTTTGCTTGCTTGGTTGGTTGTTTTTTTACTTCCTATTAATGCTAAACCTAGTTAACATACTGGATTTTAAATGGAAAATATGTGTATGGAGGGGAAGTGAGGAAGGAGAGGAAGGGAGATGGGGAATAAATTGACCATTGTCTAAAAGCATTGTATTTACAAGTTGGTTGAGTTCCTCTGGGACAATAAATTTCCAAAGGGACTCAGATTTGCTTGTGGCATCTAATTATTGAGTCTCAGTGCCCTAGTACAAGACATTCTCCATGACGGATTATACATTATACTATTTAGAAATAAGGACTGTGGCAGGCAGCCTCTAAGATGGTCTCCAATTATCCCTGCCTCTTTATGTAATCTTCTTCGATTGTGGGCTGGATGTAGAGACTCACTTCCAATGACTAGAAAACAACAGAAGTGATGGAGTGTTACCTCTGAGATTAAGTTATAAAAAGACTGTGGTTTCTGTCCTGAGTATTCTCTCTTCTTTCTCTCTCGTCACTCACTCTGGAGGAAGCTAGCTGCCATGTTTTTAGTCAGCTCCGTGGGGAGGTTTGTGTGGCAGGGAACTGAAGGAGGTCTTCAGTAGGAAGTAGGAAATAGCCAGTAGGAAACAGAGGCCCTTAGTCCAACTGCCCACGAGCAATTGAGGCCTAACAACCACCAGGCAAGTGGGCTTGGAAATGGACCCACTGGAGTCTGCAGATGAGACCACAGCCTCACTGACAGCCTGACTACAGCCTCATGGAAGCACTTGAGCCAAAGGCTTGCTGACTCATAGAAACTGTGACAAAAATAAAGGTTGTTTTAAACTGCTGAGTTTGGGGCAATTTGTTACACAGCAAAAAGTAACAAATACAAGGGTGAAATAAGGGCAAAAGAAAACATAGTTAACTGATTATTTTCCCACTTTGATCAATGTGTATTACAGTGTTGAAGATCAACCTTGGAATGATTTTAACTTTTATTTAGCACTGTTAACAATAAGATTAACAAACCTTAACAAACTGCAAACTTGAAAAACGTATCCATTTATCCCCTTAAATGTGTTGCTCACCCCCACTTGTGGTTAAAAATACACTTTGATATTGAGGAAAAACACTTGAGGAACAAGCCAGTTATAAATTACTTCAGCAACTTCTATTTGGGTGCAAAGTTTAGAATTGTTTGAAGACATTGTGGGATTGTTATTTTTAAATGTGAACCACCGTCTGGGCCAGGGTACTACTCTTCTTTCCGGGGGCCCTCCCCCCAAATTGGTCAGTCCTGGAAGGTGCTCAAGGAGCTCCTGCACTTTTGCTGACATCACATGGCTTATCTGCAGGCATTTTCCTGCACAAGGCAAAAAAATTCCCATTTTATAATAACTTCTAGAAAGAGAAATATTCCCATGTTCTACCTCCCACCCACCCACCCAACGCATGATCAAGTTCAGCCTGAAAGATGGAGGTTTAGAGGAAAATAGAAGTTGCCTGCTGTGACAGGAATAGCAAATCACAGGCCAGAAGGAAACAGAGCTAGCCTTAAAGGCATGAGCTCTCGAGTTTAGAAAGGAAAGTTCTGTGGAGGTTTTGTTTTATGGGGATGCAAACAAGCCCTCCAAAAGGTGCGGGTGGAGACCAGAGGAAGGACTGTCACGAGAACACTGCCTCTCTTGTGAGTCTTCCTGTCTTTTGCTGCACTAAAAACCACACCTATACTATTTGTTAATTTAGAGGCTCATTATTTCTAGACATAGACTTCCACACTTATTTTCCCCTCTAATAGAGTCAAACCAATAGACTCATGTCCTTTGTCATCAAGGAAGAGAGAACATTTACATTTTCCAGAAGTATAATTTACTTATGACCCAGGGTGGCTTTTAAATATAGAAGTGCTTTTGGGGCCCTGTTGTGTAAAAGGAGCATTCAGGAAAACTGTCCTGGCCAGCTATGAAATGTGTGATCGATTCTGAAAAACCTATACAAAAAAAAAAGTTAAAGAAGACCATGTAAAAGGTAAAAGAGATAAATTGAACACACATGTGCAATCGTTATTCCTATGAGCATTCTCTGTATTGCTTCATAACACAGCTGTATATACACAAAAAAACTGTCCCCTTTGCTTCCTCCTATTGGAGTCTTATTAATTTCTGTTTAATGAAATACAAATGTTTGTGTGCTTCATTTTGAGGAGCACAGTCTAGCTGGGTGTTTGTTAAGCACTGGCCAGAGTGGCTATGCCCATCTAATACAAATGTCTGTAGGCCTTTCAAAGCCCCTTGACAGAGCATCTTTTGAGAATGCCAGTTGCCATGGTCACCAGCGTGCTGATTTGCAAGGAAAATTGGAAGCCACGCTCATTACGTCAAAAACTACATTGGGGGATAAAGGGAGCATGTTTGCTTCAAGAGTTGGCAATTGGGGTTTGTTAGCTTCCCCGCCCACATACTTCCATCAAACAATGTCTCATTCAACTGCATAAGTCAAAGTTTACAACTCCCATCTTTCCAGTTGGAACAGGCCTGGGAAGTGTGAACGGAAAATTATCACTCACAGAATCACAGCACAGGCTCACGGGCTGAGCTGTTCTGGTGACTTGCAAGGACAGTAGAGAGGAGACAGATGGGTGGTGGAGGGAGAAGCGATGAAAACCTGTGTTCTGTGACCATCCAGTACCGACTAGATGTTTGACCTGGACTTGTGACATTTGGGGGTTTGCCTCATCTATAAAATGAGGCAGGTGAGAGAGAGAATCCATAGGGTCCCTCTCAGTCTCTAAATTCTGTGATTCTAAAACACACTCTCAGGGACTTCCCCTGTGGCACAGTGGTTAAGAATCCGCCTGTTAATGCAGGGGTCACAGGTTCAATCCCTGGTCCAGGAAGATCCCACATGCTGCTGAGCAACTAAGCCCGTGCACCACAACTACTGAGCCTGCGCTCTAGAGCCCACGAGCCACAGCTGCTGAGCCCACGTGCCACAACTACTGAAGCCCACGCACCTAGAGCCCGTGCTCCACAACAAGAGAAGCCACCGCAATGAGAAGCCTGCACACCACAAGGAAGAGCAGCCCCTGCTCGCCACAACTAGAGAAAGCCCGCGCACAGCAACGAAGACCCAACGCAGCCAAAAAAATAAATAACATTAAAAAATATATATAAAATAAAATAGAAGAGCTACCATTATAAAAAAAAGTTAAGGTAGAATTAGACATAAGAAAATAAAACACACTCTCTATGCTGATACATTCATGTTATATGTCCAGGCACATACATACAGCTGTATTTATTTTTAATGTTTATTGGTTGAGAGCATAAATGGAATGCCTCACATTTCTATATGACGTATGTATTCAAAATCAACCTCATCCCTTAATACAATGGTCCAACATGCAAACAGCATAGCTACAGTAGTTTGAGGATTAACCGCAGAAATCATCGATTTAATCACCTATGATTACTTTTCTTAGCAATAATGATTGTCATCTACTTTGGAATAATCAAAATGCTACCTATAATGCATTCTTTTTATTATCATTTCCTTTTGGTTACATTACTTAGAAATATATGTCTGGGGGCAGTTCTAGAGCTTATATTTCACAAGTAGATGCTTATATATATTAAATATAAATACTTAATATAAATATTTATATTTATATTGTCAGTATCTACTCTGCTAAATGCTTTCTCATCAGGACAGGCTAGGTAATTCTCCCAAAGTCTTGCAGCTAAGTAACAAAGCCTGGGTTTAAATATGGATCCTTTTGAAATCAAAATTCACTCTTTTCCTATCTACTAGGTGGCCTCTTTTCTTTTTCTCGCCAATTGTCACTTGGAAGGCCCTGGAAATCAGGGTGGAAGCAGACAGGTTTACTTGTAAAGGGGTAAATACAGTGGAAAATTGGGTGGGCCTAAATAGAATTTTTCTAGAAAAAGTAAAATTACACTGATTAAAGGGGTGTGTGTATCTATGTGTGTAATACTGAAAAGTGAATAATATCCAGAAAGGGAAGGACATGTCAAAAGGTTAATAATTTTTCTATTTTCTTAACTAAGTTAATTATTTAAATAAAATTACTGACTTTTGAAAGCTCACGCATTGTATCAGGAAACCAAATTTATCCACTGACACCCATGATGAAGAATAAGGCCACATTATAGCTGATTCGGAGGCAAAAGAAAGTAAGTCTCGGCGAGGCCAACAAAGCCTCACTGCTTTACCCGAACTGTGTGACTATTATTTTTAGCATTTTGGAAGTTAATTTTCTTTCACAGTGGGATTATTTAAGAATCAAATGAGTTAATGGATATAAAATTGTGTTGTAAAATGAAATACTTAATTGCTATTAAATAAACAAATATTTGTTTACTTTAATAAACACTTATATAGTTGTATGTGCCAGGTACTAGTCTAAGGGCTCAATTCTCCTACGGACCTTCAGAGGCTTTTACTGTTACTTGTCTACATTGTATAAACAAGGAAAATGAAGCCCACAGATGGGTAATGACTTGATGGAGCATAGCTTTCTATAACCTTGGTATAGAAGACTGTTATTAAGCAGTACGGTACTGACAAAGGTGAAAAGTGGTTTCCAGAACGTCACCTTCAGTATCACTAAGCAGAGTATAGAAGGGTGGGTTTGCAACTCAAAAATAATAGCTTAATAACAAGTACAGCCACTAAGGCCCTTTCAATTTTCTATTGTCAGACATGATGAAACTTTGTTCATTTTTGTAACCCCAGAAACTAGTAAAGTGCCAAGAATATAGTAAGTGGTGAGAAACATTTGCTGAATAAAATATGAATGGACCTAGAAAACAGAATTCTAGAAGAGAAGTGCGATGTTTGAGTTTACTGCTTTGTTTTTCACTCACCTGGGACTAATCACATTTTAATTTTTAGTTGCTCTCAATATGAATTTCCTGCTCAAAACCTCATTTATTACAGTGGTTTCCATTTACTGGGCACTTACGTTGTGTTAAAGGTTCAACGTACTTTTTATTCTTTTCAGACATCCTGCAAGTTAAGGTATTCTTATTCCCATGTTACAGATGAGAAGACTGAGGCTTGGAGGTTAAAGAAATATGCTCCAGATCAGACAGCTAGTAAATAGTAGAACCAGGATTTAAAACTTAGGTCTGTTTGTTTCCAGAAGCTGTACTCTCAACCACTAACCTCACGTGCTCAGTCTTTCACATGGTATGTCCATTATTTTAAAAGACCCTCACTGGGCCACTGTTTAGCCTTCTTTTCTGTCTTAGCTGCCCTGTCAGCAAACCTGCTCTGGCCTCAGGGTTCTGTCTACCAGAATCTGTCAATATCCTTGCATAATCCAGTTTCCCTTTGTACTTACTTCTTATCCTTCTTTCTCTTCTCTCTCTCCTCTCTCTGTAACAAATTTCAGCCATAGGAATATTTAAAGGCAAGAAATAATTAGATTCTATGAAAACCAACTGAATCGGTTACTTTGCAGCCCTTTAGGTAGCCCTTTGCAGCCCTTTTGCCACCTTTTACAGAATGGAGGGGTGCATCCTGAATGACCCTGAACCTCCAAACACAGGTTCTGCCAGTGCTAGAGTTCTTTCTCACCCCAGGAGAAGGGTTTCACAGTCTCTACTGATGGTTGACAAACTGGAGCTTGTGTGTCTGTCACCTGTTTTTGTAAGTAAAGTTTCACTGGGACACAACTTGATTTATTCTTTCACTTATTGTCTGTGCTTTCACACACAGCAGAGTTCACTTGTTGCAACTTGTCGTAAGACCCACAAAGCTCAATGTATTTCCTATCAGATGCTTTACAGAAAGTTTACTGGCCTCTGGTCTATACAGACCAATGACGGAGTTGATCTCCTGCCCACTTCATCAGCTTTACAGCTGCTCAATCTCTGTGCCTTGGGGGTGGGAGTTTCTCTTCAGTCATCACCATATAAGGAAAACAGGCTGCAAACCTCACTAAATACTAACCCTAGACTTTGAATCCTGAGTGTGGCTTCCTCTGTGAGCCTTTAAATGGTGTTCCCCTCTCCAAGAAATACGTACTCCTTGGGCAAGCTGAAGGTGTTGCCTGATCTTTAAAGGACATGGGGTGATTATATAAGTCATTTTAGGGTTTCTTTAAACTTTAAAAAAGAAAAAAAAAAAAGAGCAAGGACCAAAGTCTTCATTTTCAAAAGGGAGAACAATAAACTTTCCCCCAAATCCTTTTACACACACAAAAAAGGCCAAATCCTTTCTAGTCTTGCTCCTTTATCAGTTTGTTGCATTTTTCCCAGATGATCTAAAAATACAAATATATCTGTATCTACTATTCCTGTTCTAAAATTTTAAAAATCTCTTGTACTTTAACTTCCCTGACAACCCCACAAAGGGACAAGCATTGTTTACCCATTTTACCAGTGGAGAAAATGGAGATTCTGAGAAAATATTCAATAACTACATTTTGAGTATATTAAGTACATTTCTTTGAACATCTATGGCAAAGCAAATATTGCTTAAATTCACTTAACTAACTAGATGTACTCATGAAGTTGTGTGGAAAGTAAACATCTATATGTGAGATCATGATTTCCAATTTTGGAGAGAATAATTTTGGCTCCAAAATATAATAAAATCACAGTAATGCACCAAAGAACATGCTATGTTTGATGATTTGCATGTACTGTGCATTTGGCTCTCTCAGGCAAACACTAGAAAAAAATTCATAAAATGGACAAAGGACAATGAGTTACTGTCTTTTTGGATGCTTGCTTAATTCATACATAATTTAAATAATATGATTAATGCCCATTTCATTAAATTCTCATGGTCTCTAATGAGATAATGCTCTTTCATGATATAAATTGGGAAAGCATTGCTCAAAATATAAAATCATTAAAAATATGAGGTAAGCGAAGCTCTGGGGAATTCTTTAAGGTATGAGATATAGTCTTTGCTCTCAAGCAGTTTACAACCTTACTGAGAAATGACAGTAAAACAGGAAAAGGGTAAATGTTCATGTAGCCTGATTTGGTGAGCCTTTGTTTTGAAACAGTTGTCCTCAAATTTATTTCTGTGTAAGAAATCCTCCGATGGGGAAGGAGAACTTGATGACCTGCACATTTCTGAGATCCACCCTAAAAGATTCTGATTTTTAGTTCAGGGATAGAGCTCAATCATCTGAACATTTACCGAACACCCATGGCATTCTTGTAGGTGGTTCATAACCCGTATCTTCAGAAAAGATGCTCCAGGTACTTTAAAGAGCAAGTGTAGGGCTTCCCTGGTGGCGCAGTGGTTGAGAGTCTGCCTGCCGACGCAGGGGACACGGGTTCATGCCCCGGTCCGGGAGGATCCCACGTGCCGCGGAGCGGCTGGGCCCGTGAGCCATGGCCGCTGAGCCTGCGCGTCCGGAGCCTGTGCTCCGCAACGGGAGAGGCCACAACAGTGAGAGGCCCACGTACCAAAAAAAAAAAAAAAAAAAAAAACAAAGAGCAAATATAGATGGAAGTAAAAGCTGGTGTTTGAGGAGGAGGATTAAGCATCCTGATAATTTAGGGGGACTGATAAGACCCTTCCCCTTGCTGCTTCTTCCATATAACTTTCTAATCCTTCTAAGTGGAAAACAAAAAACAGTTCTACAACTGGAAATGCATTCCTTTGGCTTGGAATATTGTCCCTAATAAAGTACAAATATGTTAAGAGGAGATCATTCAGACCTTAGCCATCATCTATACCTCAGTTCAACTGACTTCCCAGAGAGAGATAGATCTTCCCCGAGAGAGATTTTGATGGGGAAGCTGGTAGTGCTAGGGACACTGCTGCCCAGAGTGCAGAGAGGTGAAGGACCCAAAGTGGGTAAGGCTATTCTGAGTGTTTCTATGCCTTCAGGAAGAATTGAGGAGGTGGGGAGGAAAATGGAAACAAAATGTGTTGTATAGAAGTCTTTCCATTTACAAGCAGATAAGGTCCAAAAAAGGTTGGGGATGTCCATTTACTCATAAGATCCAAGTAATGATATAGGATTCTCAACAGAATTGATACATTTTTGCTCTGGTTCATTTGTTTGTATCTATGAAAACTCCTGAGTTGAAAGTTTGTAGATTGATGTGCTTCTGTATTTGGGATTATTGCTTTGTGTAGACATGCTTTAGAGTTATGGTTAGGATTAGGGTTAGGGGTTTAGAATCACAGCTTTCGGAGATGAGCTATAGGAACCTAAGAGATCTCCTAGTTCCAGGACAACAAATACATTTCAACTAATGTGCAATCTCCAGTTGATTGGTAGTGACTGCCTGGTATGCTGGCTTGCAAAAGATTCTGTGATTGATTAGCAAAGTCCTTTCTGTCTGTTAGGCAAAACTCTATTAGGCTAATATCCTGACTTTACACACACCAGGAATTTGAAATTCAGATTTAGTCACAGAGAAACCTAACAAAAGATGGAGAAAAATAAGTCTATGGTTTGTAAACCTTTGTGTGGACATGGATTTAAAATAACTTCTTTATTTCCTTTATAGGAAATTTGCCTACAGGACTCCAGATGTTGAGAGAAGGGTTTACCATTACTTTATTATGGTTCAAGGTCGTTGTGTGTACTGCTGTAGCATTCGTCCTTTTCCTACTTGTGCATCATTAGAATGGAACGTACCGAGGGATCAATAACTGGAAGTCTAAATAGTGCAGGAAAAATTGTGTGAGCAATTTTTGGGAATGAAGCTCTTCATACATTTTCAAGCTCTTTTAGGAACATTTAAATTGCTGACTGCACCTCCATGTTCCAGTCAGGACTAACAAAATGGAGCAAAAATCAATGAGAAGTCAGTGTGGTCTCAATAACAAGGCAGAATTCAGCTCTCCACACTTTCTCTCTCTACATACCCTTCCATTAGCCACTTGCTGATTTAATAAAAAATTCTAGGCATTTAGAATCATTTCTCTGGGAAGCTTCACATGCCCTGAAGAGAGAGTCTAGGGTCACCATACATCTAAGCATTTGGCCAAAAGAGACTAGGTAAGATCAGATTACACTAGTGAGTGGGAATTCCCAGGGACCTGATCATATCCCAGTTTTGGTCTCTTTGGAGTTGTGAGATAGAGTAGAAAAGAAACAATTCCCAGAAACTCTAATTAGAGACAGGGCTGGTGAGACATTTTTCAGGCTCTCCCAAATGCCTCTAATTTACCTGCTTCTTACAAAATGTATTTTTACGTCTTGTTCCTGGCCAGGAAAAGCACAGGAGCTTCTTGAATTTTTTTAAATTTCATTAAACAAAAAAAATCTCAGAAAGTACCCAACACCCAGGTCTTTGCATCTCTTCTCATTCCTCCTCACTCTGGAATTTGGCTCAGAGTTCTACCTCTGTGTGTATGGTATTTCCCTCCATCTCCAGTTTATCACTGGGTGTTAAAGTCTTGCCTTTCATTCATTCATGGATTCACCTAATATGCCATTCAATTCTATTCACTCAAAGATTTGTTGAAACAAGTCAAACACGGTTCCAGATCACACTATCCTGGATTCTATGAGGTATCCAAATTTACATAAGACATGTTGTCCTGTGTTTTAAAGGAGAAGCCAGGCCACTCAGCCTGAAAAATCAGAGAAGCCTTTAATGAGAAAACAGCCTTTTATCCTAGTCCTGAAGAATGAATAGGATTGGTCTAGGTGAAGTGGGAAGTGTGAAGAGAGGAGGAAATAAGGGAAGAGCATTCCAGGAAGAAGGCACTGCCTAAGTAAGGCCACAAGGCAGGAAGGAAAATGATGAAGAGGACAGAAAGCAGGCCAGTATGGCCAGAGGGGTGTGTGTGTGTGTGTGTGTGTGTGTGTACGTTATTTTGGGAGGCGTGCCTACTGGGAAATGCCCAAGATGAAGATAGAGAAGTAGAAAGGGCTGAGGTCACGGAGGATATTTTTACGCCATGTTAAGGATTTTGGACTTGAGTTTATGAACTATGGAACAACACCAAATGGGTTTAAGTAGGGAGCAAATGACACCTGAGACACTACTTCTAAGAAGCTTTCCCATTTTCCGCCAGCATCTTGTATTAGAAACATCTAAGTATGGATCTGTCTCTACTATACTATGATCTCCGTGTAGGCCAGAATTATGACTTTCTCATCATTGTATAATTTGCAGCATAGCTAGCAGGATAATGTGGAAAGAGTTTACTGGCATGGAAGGAGCTTTGGAATCAGACAGATCTGGCTTTGATTCCTGTCAATGTGCTTTTCCAACTGTATGACACTAACCATGTACCCAGGGCAGTGTAGTAGGAGGGCCCACCATGGGTGCAGGCAATAAGGGTGTGCATTGCTGTTGAGAATTTAAAAACAATAATAAACCCAACTGAAAGTCAATCTGCTTTTTATTATCACCATGTGCTGGCAATTCTAAACAATGTCAGTGATAAAATATTCCTCCCTAAAAGAATCTTTTGTGGGCCTAGGCTCTAAACAATTGTTGTGGTTACCATTGAGGTTTTTTTCCCAACATTTTGTTATGAAAAGTGTCAGATCTATAGAAAAGTTGAAATGATTTTATAGCAAAAATTCACCATCTAGATTCTAAAATTAACATGTTATATCACTTCCTCTAAATCTACATCTATCCATCTATCAATCCTTCTATTTATTTATCAGTCAACTTTTGGATACATTTCAGAGTAAGATGCATTCCTGAGTACATTGTCCTCTACATATTTCAGTATGAGTATCATAAACTAGAGTTATTACTTACGTAAAAGAGTTTAGTATTTGTTTAAGGCTATTTTTTTTTCTCTTGAGGTAAAATTCGCATAACATGAAATTCATAAATCCTAAGGGCACTATTTGATGAGTTTTGACAAATGCATACAACCTGTGTAAACCAAACCACCAACAAGATACAGAAAATGACCACTATCCCAACTTGTTCGGTTATGCCCCTTCTAGGTGACCCCTCTCCCCATCTCTCCAGAGGAAACCTGTGCTCTGATTTTCTTCACAGCGGATTAGTTTTGCCTATTACAGAACTTCATACAAATGGAATCATGCAATATGTACTCTTACAGAAGGCTTCTTTCTCTCAACATAATGTGTTTCAGATTCAACCGCATTGTTGCATTTACCTGTAGTTTTTCTGATATCTGTTGTTCTTCTGAATGACCAGTTCAGTAGTATTCCTTTCTATGAATATACCACAGTTTACCCATTTTCCTGTTGATGGACACCTATGCTGTTCCCTGGGTTATTGCTGTTATGAATAAAGTCACTGTTAACTTTTGTGTACAAATTGTTTTGTGGATTTATATTTTCATTTTTCTTGGAAAAATGTCTGCAAGTAGAATTACTGCTTGTAGTGTAGATATGTGTTTTGGTTTATTAGAAACTGTAAGACCTTTTTTCAAAGTGCCTGTACCTCTTTGTACCTTTTTACCATCTCATCAACAATGTATTGATATGAGAGTACCAGCTGCTCCATATTCTTGCCAACATTTGCTGTTGTCAGTTTAAAAAAAAAAAATTTTAATATCTAATGAGTTTGTAGCTGTATTGTGGTTTTAATTTGAATTTGAATTTTAAAATTTGAATCATTATGACTAATGATGCTGAATACTTTTTCATGTGCTTATTGGTCCTTCATATATCTTCTTCCATGTGGTGTCTGTGCAAGCCCTTTATCCAGTTTTATTGCATTGTTTGTCTCTTTTATTACCATGGAGGAGATATATATATACTTACTGTATATTACTCCTTTGTCAGATATAAATTTAAAAATATTTTCTGCTAGTCTGTGGCTGGCCGATTAATTTTTAAATAGTATCTTTCAATGGGACCTTTTCCATTTTGATGATGTTTAATTGATCAACTTTTTCTTTAATGGTTACTACTTTGTATTATCTAAGAAATCTTTTCCTACTCTCAAGTTATGAAGATATTCTCCTTTGTTTGTTTCAAAAAGCTTTGTGTTTTTAGCTTTTATGTTTAAGTCTATGAATATCTCAAACTAATTTTTGTGTATAATGTGAGGTAGAGGTGGAGATCCTTTTTCCCTTTTGCTCCCTCTATTTATCAACCCTTATGCCAGTTCCATAGTAGCTTTTAGTAATCTTGAAGTCAAGTACTATAAATCCTCTAATTTTCTCCTTCTTTTAAAAGATTGTCTTGGACGTTCCAGATAAGTTTTAGAGTCAGTTTGTTATTTTCTATAAAAATCTTGTTGGAATTATGAATGAGGTTACATTGAATCTATAGATAAAATGGGGGAGAATTAACAATTAAATATTGAGTTTCTCAATGTTTAAGCATGGTATATATTTCTCCATTTATTTAGTCTTTATTTAGTTTTTCTTAGAAATATTTACAGTTTTACTATATGATCTTATAGCTGTTCTGTCACATTTACTCCAAAATATTTTTTGATGTTATTGCACATGGGATGGTTTTTATTTTACTTTGTAAAGATTTGCTGCTAGTTTTTAAAAATACAATTGATTTTTGTACATTAGCCTTTTATCCTAAAAACTTGCCAAATTAATTTATTATTTCTAGTAGTCATTTTTCAAATTCCTTAAGACTTTCTATATAAACAACCATGTCCTCTGCAAACAGAGTTTTACTGCTGCCTTTCCAATTTTCATGCCTTCTTTTTCTTTTTCTTGTCTTACCTAACCAGGATCTTTAGTACAATGTTGAATAGAGATTGTAAGATTGGGCATTTTTTTTCTTTATTCTTGATTTAGAGAGGAAAAATTAATCACCATTTCACCATTAAGTATGATGTTAGTTATAGGTTTTTTAGAGATTACCTTTATCAGATTGTGAAAGTTTCCATCTATTCTTAAGTTTGCTGAGAATTTTTATCATGAAGAAGTGTTGAATTCTGTGAAAGAGTTTTCTGCTTCTATTGAACTGATCATATGGATTCTCTCCTCTATTCTGTTAATGTAGTGAATTACATTGATTCAGTTTTGAATGTTACAGCAAACTTTGAGTTCCTAGGAAAAACCCCATTTGGTCACAATAAATTATATTTTTTTATTTTTTGATGATTGCAATTTGCTAATATTTTGTTAAGTATTTTTGCTTTATGTGCATGAGGGATATTGGTTTAGCAGTTGTTGCTTTTTAATTTCTTTGACAGTTTTTTGTATTGAGGATTTCCTGGTCTTACATAATGAGTTGGGAAGTGATCACTCCTCCTCTATTTTTTGAGAGATTTTGTGTAAAGTTGGCATTTTCCCTGCTCCCCAACTTCTTAAATGTTCAATAGAATTTTCCAGTGAAACCATCTGACCCTGAAGTTTTTTTTCTGGGAATATTTTAAATAACAACTTCAAATTTTAAACTGGATTTTGGGCTGTTCAAAAATTCAGTTTCATCTTGTGTCAGATTTGGTAAGTTGTATTTTTCAAGAAAATTTGTCCACCACATCTAAGTTGTTAAATTTTTGGCAATATCTATTTAATTATTTATTATTATCCATTTGATATTTGTAGAATCTGTAGTGATAATCCCTCCTTCATTTTCGATATTAATAATTTGTGTTCTCTGTCTCTCACCCTTCCTTTCTCTCTCTCTCCCCTCTCCCCTCCTTGGTCTGACTAGGTATTTGTCAATTTTGTTGGTATTTTCCAATTTTTGCCTTTGTAAAATTTCACTATTGCCTGTTTTTTAATGTTTTGATTTCTGCTCTTATCTTTATTATTTCCTTTCTTCTACTTATTTTGGATTTATTCTGCTCTTCTTTTCTGTCTTAAAGTAGTATCTTAGGTCATCAATATTAGACCATTCTTCTTTGGTAATATAAATCTTTAAAGCTATAAATTTTCCTCTAAAAACTGCTTTAGATGTATTTCACAAATTTAATATATTTATATTCATTCAGTTTCAGATATTTCTTAATTATTCCTATAATTTATTTTCTGATTCATAAATTATTTAGAAGTGTCATTTAATTTCCAATGATTTGGGGGTTTTCTGGATATTTCATTGCTATGGATTTCTAATTTTAATTCCATAGTAATCAAAGAATATACTCTGCATGATTTTTAAATGTTTAACTTGTTGAGACTTGCTTTATGGCCAGGCAGATGGTCTCTCTCGGTGAACATGTGCTCTTAAAAGAAATGTCTATTCTATTCTATTTTATTTATTTATTTTTAATTTATTTTTATTTTTATTTTTTTGTGGTACGCAGGCCTCTCACTGCTGTGGCCTCTCCCGCTGCACAGCACAGGCTGCGGACCTGCAGGCTCAGTGGCCATGGCTCACGGGCCCAGCCGCTCCGCAGCACGTGGGGTCTTCCCGGACCGGGGCACGAACCCGTGTCCCCTGCATTGGCAGACTGACTCTCAACCACTGCGCCACCAGGGAAGCCCTCTATTCTATTTTAAATGATGTGCTCTATAGATATCAATTAGGTTAAGGTGGTTGATAATGTTATTCATATCTTTTATGTCTTTACTGAACTATTTTGTCTAATTATTGGTCTATCAATGTCTGGGGAAGGGGTGTTAAACTCTCCAACTATTATTGTGGGATTGTCTCTTTTTCCTGTGAATTCTGTATTGGATATTTTATCATTATGAAACATCCCTTTTTACTTTGGTAACTCTTTGTCTTGAAATCTACTTCATCAGCTATTAACATAGCTACTACAGCTTTCTTAGGTTTACTGTTTGCATGGAATATATTTTCCTATCCACTTACTCTCAGTCTACCTGTGTCTTTAGATGTAAAGCTTATCTCATGTAGACAGAGGTGTAATATTCTTTATGTTAATCCTGGCTGGAGTTTATTGAACTTCTTTAATTTGTAAATGTGTATCTTTCACCAAAGTTTAGAATTTTTGCACATTGTTTCTTCAGATAATTGTTTTATCCCATTCTTTTCTATCCTTATGGAATTCCAGTGACATATATGCTGGAAGTTTTGATTTGGACCACAGGTCCCTGAGACATTGTTGCTGTTGTTCTATTGTTCTTCATCTTCTCCTTCCTCTTCTTTTATCTTTTCCCCTTCTGTTCTTCAGATTGGGTAATTTTGATCTATCTTCAAGTTCACAGATTTGTTTTAAATGTTAATTTTTTCCCCTAAATTGGCCATGTTTTGAGTATGTTTTGGTTACCAAAGGAAATGGAGTGACTGGCCTTTATTAATTTTCTACATAGCCTGGGGAATAGGACTGGCTACCTAATTTGTGGGGCCCAGTGCAAAATGAAAATGTGGGGTTCCTTTGTTCAGAAATTATTAAGAATTTCAAGACAGTGACAGAGAGCACTAAACTGAGCATGATGTCCTCTGAGCACAGGGCCCTGTGCAATTGTACAAGTTATATGTCAGTGAAGTTGGAGCATATGGTAATGGTCAAGTTCAGAACTTCCAGTCAGGTATATCAGAATTTGATCCCCAGATCCACTACTTGCTACCTGGGTGATCTTGAGCAGGTTACCTTTTCTCTCCAAACTTTAGAGTCCTTATGTGCAAAATGAGTCTTTCTTAGGTTTGTTGTCAGGCATAAATGATAGCTATGTATAATGCCTAGTACAATGTATGATATAAGGTCAAAAAGGAAGTTATTATTACTTTGTTATGTGGGCTTTATTAGAATAATAATGTGGAAGCAAAGTTGTTATATCAGAAAGAGAATGTCTCTAGTGTTATCAGCTGAAGACTGGAAGATTTGTGTGAGTGCAGGCAAGCAGGGTACAGAGTTGAATTGGGAGTGTACCCCCTGGTGAGTGGGAAGGAGCTGGTGGGGAGATAAATTCCCTGTCCCAGTCTCTGGGTGGCGCTATTAGTCCAGGAGAACTTGGTATGTTCTAAGTGCACAGGTGAGGTGGGTATTTTAAAGGATGGGGCCAAGAAAGGATGGAAGCACAGAAAGGGAAAACAAAGTGCAACCAGGAATTCATGTAAAGCAGAACTTTTGAAAATCTTCAGAATACTGAAAGAGTATAGTGAGTACTTCCCAACTTCCTAGATAGAGATATGAGGATATTTGCTTTATCTAGATAGAGATATGAGGGCCTTTGGTTTATGTCTATTAATTTAAAACTTTGGTTCTCTAGCTGGCTATAAATTAGAATCAGCTGTGATGCTTTAAAGACTTCTGATGCTCTGACTCCACCCCAGAGATTCTGCTTTATTTGTTTTGGGGTGAAGCCTGGGCATCATCAGTGTTTTTTAAAAGCTTCTCAGATGATTCTAATGTGCAGACATGGTTGAGAACCACTAAACTAAAACAAGGCATGCTGTTAAGATCTTGTC
Source organism: Kogia breviceps (assembly GCF_026419965.1). NCBI lineage: Eukaryota > Metazoa > Chordata > Mammalia > Artiodactyla > Physeteridae > Kogia > Kogia breviceps. The sequence continues at coordinate 17,754,013 of NC_081325.1, forward strand.
GTCATATTTCCCTGTGGGGAAAGGAGAGGATGACTATTTTCTCTGTGTGTGTGTGTGTGTGTGTGTGTGTGTGTGTGTGTGTGTGTGTGTGTGTGTGTGTGTGTGTGGTAACCAGGTGATTAAACAGCAGTAATGCACATATAAGTGGAAACCATTCTGTATGATTTGTGGGTGATGCTTTCCACACTCAGAGTGGGTGACACTTTCACTTGGTCCACAGCTGTATCTACTCAGGAAACCTCATCTGCCACCCTCTGAGACCCTTACATAAGTTACTGTGCATAACTTGGTTAAACAATGCCTGGCAAATGCTAAGGGCTCAGGAAGTGTCAGCTATTGTTGCTACTAAAACTATTTTGTTAAGTCATCTAACAGAATTAAGTTGAAATTAATAAAAATGAGTCAGAGACATTTAACAGAGTGTAATCATCTTCCCTTTAGGTGGTCAACCTCATCCTTTCAAGTATTGTATGTCATTGTGAACATGTTTTTTTAAAAGGCAATTCAGTAAGTGGTCACGTCACAGAGATCACTAACCCATAAATGATGAATTTCAGAAAGAAAAGTCTGTCCTAATATTGTGGAAATGGATACTTACGGTATGGGATAAAATTTCATGTGATAGCATCACATCTGTATTTAAAAATGACTGTGTTGTCAAACTTGGGTGTCAGAGAAGATAGCATGTTTGGGAAAATTGTTAAAAGATCAAACAAGATTTCTAATGATGGCAAACTCACGACAGCCAAGATACACATGACACATTTGAATCAGATTGCTTCACGAAATGTCAGAGTGGAGCAATATTTCCAAATTGAGTGAATATAATTTTCTTTTCAGTTTTACGCAATTCATACACATATGTGGAAATTAATAAGTTAAATATTGTAAGTAGATTTTTAACTATTTCACTTAGGTGCCTAAAGGTTTATATGTTCAAGTTGGCAAACCTTTTTTTTCTTAATTCTGGAAAATGCACATTGGCTTTGTACTTGGGAGTAACTTGTGTTTAGTTGTGCAGACAATTAGGGAAAGGGCATTATGTGAAGAAAGGTGCTATGTAGGAAGAAAAGACAAGCGCAGATAACCTTCTTTCTTCTCTTTATGATTCTTAGCAATTATCACTGCAATATTTTAGAATAAGAAAGAGCTCATAAGCCGCTGAATTGTGAGCTTGCCTGGGCTTGATCTCTGGCCAGTGAGGTTTTTAGAGGAAAGCACACTTACGGCAGTCGCCTTAGCAACTCCAATAATGCAGGCCCTACCCTGCCAGCTCTGATATGTCCAACACCTCCCCAGTGGGGAGGAAAATGCTATCACCAGGGAGGGATGATTTTCCACTTTCACTATTTTTAAGTACAGTATTTATTATTTTATTTAATTCATAAATATACCCATCTCCAATCCCAGCCACCTACCACTTCAGACACACACACACACACACACACACACACACACACACACACACACACACACACACACACCACTTCATTTGCTCCATCCCTTGGATCGAATTTTCCCCAAAGATTATTAAGAGAGTTTTGGTTGAGGATGCAGCCATTCAGTGAACTGGATGCCCTCTCTGCATACTGGTTTGTGGCTATAACCATGTGAAATGCTTCTCCTGCCTGCTTGCAACAGAAATACAGAAATCCCAGTTGCCTGCTTCACTTTCAGAAAGTATCTTGACTTTTATGGGCAACTAAATACTCACCAGGATGCAGACCTCTCAGCAAAATCTGGAGGAGGCATCGACCTCCAGGTCTACTTATCCTATATTTTCCTACTATCCACCCAGACAAACTCTTGAATGTCAAAGAGAAATTCTAAAGCTTACTCAAACCTGTTTAACCAAATCAAGCCTTCTAGGCTTTCCTAATTACAGACAATATGCAATGAAATCGATGCCTTCCTCTTACCATTTTTAAATACTCCTCTTACCTTTCTTCTACTCCCACCTTCCACCCTTCTATTAGCAGTAAGGAGAGGAAACAGTGGGGAAAGAATACCTTTCAGTCTTGATATAATGTGGAGATGAACAGATGTCATGATTTTTACATTTCAGCCCTGGCTCTTGTAAAAACTATGTGACATTTGTTAAACAAAATAAATAACGGTAAGATGTTTGTAGATCCATGAGCGTACTAAAAAATGGCTAAGTTATCAGCAAATGAATCTGAGAAAACAACCACTTTTCCATTTTGTAATCTCTAGGCAGGTGAAGGAAGAAGTGAGACAGTCGATGCAGCTGACTCTGGGCACGTGCTTATGCTACCCTTTCCCAAAGAGCATTCCATGGAGATTTAGTCCTATTAGTCTCCCTGAAAAAAATTAGGGGTTTCCTTGGAAAATACTTTTGGAGAATGTTGCATGCTTTATGTCTTTCTTGGGGATCTACAATGCACGTTTACTTATAAAAGCCTCTGAAAAGTTCTGCGGTAAGAAAACCTATTAAACTTTGTTTAACCCGGTGTTTACATTCTAGATTCTAGAACTCATTTGAGCATAGAAGCTGCTTTTGCACGCAACTCCTGTTAACATCCCATAGGACCAATATTTCCTAGAATTTACATAGGGAACTGCGATTTTAGTCTATTACATTTCTCATTTCTCTTTAAAATAACTAGTTTCTTATCTGTAATTGGAAAAAGCTGCATTTTCCTGTTTTTTTTTTTTTTTTTCTTTTTCCCAAAGCCCAGGCTAATGTGATTCCTTTCCTACCCAAGGACTAGCTTCTTCCCATCTCCTGAGAAGTGTACCTGTGGCCAGGGCTGCTTGAAGCCTGGTGGTACGGCCCTGCCAGCCACCAACAGCTGCAGCCTCGGGTGCATTTTGAAGGCTTGCCCTTGAAGTGTGGTCCCAGGCCGGATAGCATCCATCTCACATGGGAGCTTGTTAGAAATGCAGAATCTCAGGCCCCACAACAGACCTAAAGAAAGAGAATCTTCATGTTAACAAGATTCCCAAGTGGTTTATAAGCACATTACATTTTAAGGCACTTGGTGGAAAAGCACATTGCAGTGAGCAGAGCTCAGAAGTCTCAAAGCGGGGAGAAGAACTCTGGTCCTCAAAAAGAGTGGACCAGGGCCAGCTTTGACACTGAGTTCAAAGTCTAACTTGACCCCAAGGTAGAGCTCACACATACACACACATGCACATACGCACACACACACACACACACACACACACACACACACACACAAACTTACTCTCCTTCAGATAACACTTAGCACATATTAACATATTAAGGACAAAAAATATCACAGAACTCATAAGGTTATAGGCTGCAGCATAGCAATAATACCATACCAATCCCTTGCCCTTAGAGGACACAGCCCTTCATTCTATATCTCAGGAGAGGAAGGTCTTCATTCCACTACCAGCTATAAACTTTGCCCCACATCGTTGGGCATCTCCAGCAGATGTTCAAAATGTACAGTGCTGAAAACATTGTCTTGCAAAACATAGCTCAGTGTTTGAACTTGCCTATAAAGTTAAGGATATAGATAATTCAACCTCCCATCTCTCCTCCCTATTACTGATTAGAAAAAGATTAATTGGGGAGTCCACGTTTCATCCAAGAATCTCAGGATGCATTGAGACATGAAATCTCCAGGCTCAGTTATGGGCTAAGCTGGGGCCATCCTCATTTACTGAGACCCAGGGAGTTAGGGAACATGTTCAAGGTCACAGCCCTCGCTAGGAACTACTGCTTAGGCTCACAGGTACTCAGCCCACCCCCATGGGGCACCACCCCTGCCTGGAGAAATAAAAGACCCAACCAGAAGGCTCCTGGGATGATGACATCCACACATGAAAGGGCCTCATATGTGATCCACAAATCTAACCACAGATGGGAAAACCTGATGCTTTAAGAAAGCCTCTTGATCTATTTTTTCAAACATTTTGGATTTTGGCAAAAACTTTTGTGATTTGAAAATGCAATTTTTACCCTTAATTGATATTTTCAAGGGAAATTTAAGTAAAAAACATGTCTTTCTAGTTAAATGGAAGCCTTTGCTATATACAAAGAGGGAGGGGGAGAGTGCTGAGAACGATGCTGGCTGATTCCCAGCTAGAGTCGGGAAAAGCTGTTGGAGAGGTGGATTGTCTTTGGAGAAGGTGGGTGGCGGTGTTAGGAGGGTAGGGAAAGGGTTGGGAACTTTGCCCAGGGAAAGGGTAAAAGGTGGCAAAGAAAACGAGTGCTGAGCTGGGGAGGGTGAGCGGGGCTGGGACCTCACAAGTTTAAAACCACCTAGGAGGCCAGCAGGACCCTGTCACCTAATCCGAGGCCACAGGACAGGAGTGAGAAGCACATTGGCTATCGGGCTGCTTGTTGACCACACTTTTTGGTTCCTTCTCCCATAAGACAATGGGCCTCTTGTAGTCAGGGACCACACACTCTTCATCTTTTTATCCTCAGGGCCTAATGTAACGCTTAGCACATACTTGATGTTTAGAAAATGCTTAGAAAATATATGATAAATGAGAAAAAGAATGCATTTGCAACCCAAACCACCCAAAGCTAAGAAGTCTAGACAAAGACCGTAATGATTAGTGTTACTTGCTAATATTCATAGGCTACATGCCAAATTGGTAAAATAGTTTGACTTGGTGAAATTAAAAAAAAAAAAAATCTACCACTCGATGTAGTACAGAAAAAACATAAAAATAAATATAAAAAGTGAGTCAAACTCTGTTCAACTCAATCTAGTCAGATCAGTTCCAGCTGCTGAACCAGCAGGTCTGGGTAGACTTGAGCAGAGCTTCTGATTCACTGCTGGAGTCCCTTCCATCTCTTTGTTAAATTTACTAGCACCTGTTTTTTGTTTTTTTAAAAAATAAATTTACTTATTTATGTATTTATTTATGGTTGCGTTGGGTCTTCGTTACTGCGTGTGGGCTTTCTCTAGTTGCGGTGAGCGGGGGCTACTCTTCGTTGCAGTGCGTGGGCTTCTTTCTCATTGTGGTGGCTTCTCCGTTGCGGAGCACAGGCTCTAGGTGCGAGGGCTTCTGTTTTTAAACTTACAAAAATGCTAAATTATGCTATAGAGGCTGACTTTTTACTCTGAATTGCATGGAAGGCTAATCTCTTTGCATTTAAAAGCCTTGGGTTTGGAGCAGTCACAGCCTGGGCTTGGGGCTGAGGTCCAGCCTCAGGGCCGCAACTCCCTGCCTCCAATGACCATCTCTCCACATCCCACAGGACCTTTGCTGGCTAAAGGAGGGAAGAACCAAACGTTGGATTGGAAATAATGTACAGCCTCTCACCCTCCCTAGAATCTGGCAAACTAGTACACAGTGTACATCCCTCTGAATCAAAGCAGGTTAGAGCAAAAAGAGACAGGAGAGGAAATCACAGCCTAGTGAGATAGTGTGACTTGCCCAAGGCCGTGTGGCTGGCTAGCTACGGCTGGAACCCAGATTCCCTCCTCCCCGGGCTGCTTCCCTTTGCACATACTTCATACTTAGAGGCACTGGAGGCAGGGTAGGCCACTGCTGGCACCAGGCAGAGACTCAAAGTCATTGCCAATGGGGGTGCTGGGAATTGTGTTAACAAGACTGAAGCTTATATACTGGACATGCAGTCAGCCCAGACGACCCCTGTTGTAGATATGAGTGTTGTTTGTAAATTTAAAATTTTCTTTTCAGCAAAACTCCAAACAGTTGTCTTTACTTGCTAGTTCTGCTTCTTCCCTTGATATTTTTCTTAAACCCGCTGTGAACAGGCTTCCTTCCCCACCACTGCACTAAACCTGCTCTTTCAAAGACCTCTACATTGCCCAGTCCAGTGCTCAAGTCCTGGTCCTCATCTTACCTGGGCAATCAGCAGCTCTTGGCATAATTGTTCACTCCCTCCATCTCAAAACACCCTTTATTTTTTTTTTTTAAATTTTGCTTTGGAACACCATTCTCTCTTGCTTTTCCTTCCCTGGCTGGATCTACCTTCACTCTTGATTCTATTGACTGGTCCTTTCCAGTCTTCTCAGTTACATCCTCCTTATATTCCTAACATGTAGGAACTCTAAGTGCTTCAGTGCCCACTAGTACAGACCTTGAATTTACCCTCACTCTCGAGTAAGCTCATCCGGTGCCATGGCTCAAACTAAGCATCCTCTGGCTGCTGATGAGCAAATTGATTTGTCTAGTCCTGACTTATCTTCTGAATCCCAGGCTGACTAGTAGCATCTCGTCTCAGATGTCTGATAGGCATCTCAAACTCAGTAAGACCAAGATCAAACTCTTGATTCTGCATCCTACAACAACACAGACACTCCTCCCACAGTCTTCCTATTTGAATATGTGGCAGCTCCAGCCTTCCAGTTGTTCAGGTCCCATATCTTGTCTTTCTCTCCCGCATCACATCCAATTCATCTTCAAGTCCCATTGGCCCAACCTTGAAAATGCATTCAGAATCTGACCACTTCTTACCTCTTTCACCTCCTCCACCACTTTATACCCCTTACCATGGTATTTTGCCTGGATTATGTCAGTAGTCTCCAAACTGGTCTCCCTACTTTTGTTCTTTCTCCCCCAAATCCATGTCCCACACAGGAGTCAGTAATCCTTGTCAAATACAAGTCAGATTCCACCACTTTCCTCCTCAAAACACTGAATGTTTCTGGTCTCACTCAGAATAAAAACCAAAGTCTTTATCATGGTCTACAAGGATGCACATGACCTTGGCTGCTTCTCTGATTTTATCTCCTACCACTCTTTCCCGCATCTTGTGGCTCCAGTGACCAGGGCCTACTTGCCGTTCCTGGACAAGCCAAGTACTCTCCCTGCTCAGAGTCTTTGCACCTGCTATTCCTTCTGCCTGGACTGTTCTTCGCTCGGAAAACTGAGAGGTAAGTTCCCCACCTCCTCAGGTCTCTTCTACTTGAAGGAAGAGGCCTTCCATGACCACAGCACAGAAAATAGGAACCCCTGTTTCTTTCTTTAACTAGCATCTGTAACCACCTGACATAAACAATATTTGTTTGTTTTCTGTCTCCTCCCACTCAGGTATAAGTTCTATCTTCTTTTTTTACCTTTCATTAAAGAGTCCTCTTGAATAAACTCACTCATACCGTACCCTGCATTACTATCATTTTGGGGTCTCCATTGCTGTGCCGGGTCAGTCCTGTCTGGCTCATCCCATTGGGTGTCAGGGCCTGGGACATATTCCACATTGTCACACAGTAGAGGACAAGTGATATGCTTTGCTGCTGAGGGAAAACTCACAGAAATCAAGAGTGAAAGAAAAAGAAAGTCTTAGGTCCCGCTAACCTTTCCCAGTCACCGGCTGATCTCCCTGTAGTGAGGGTCTGCATCCCTGCAGTGGGACTCTGTTTTATCTGTTACTTTCTCTGGGAGACCCAGAAGAGTGTCAGGGGTATAACGCTGACTAGTGTATTTTAAGCCTTTTCCATCTGGTATTGATCTCTTTTATGAGGGGGGGGCGGCATGCAGCACGTGGAATTCTAGTTCCCTGACCAGGGATCAAACCCGCACCCCCTGCGTTGGAAACGCAGACTCTTAACCACTGGACCACCAGGGAAAGTCTTGATCTCTTTTTAAATTTGCATTTCTTTTCTAGTTGTTTTGGAAACCATGACCATACTACTGGATACTGCATTCTTCTTGTAAATTATTCTCCTTTCCACACTTTTTAATCCTTTGGCTGCACCTCACAACATGTGGGATCTTAGTTCCCTGATCAGGGATCGAACCCGTGCCCCGGCATTGGAAGGTGGATTCTTAACCACTGGACCACCAGGGAAGTACCCTGACTTCCACACTAGTCGGTACTTCCCATTCCTGAACCTCCTAGTGTTGCTCTGCCGAGATTGGCTCACATTTCATTTCTTTTGCAGGCGTTTCCTTTGCAGATACTTGGTGCTCAGATTGTTCAGCTCTGCTGATTTTTCCATCTGCTCTCCATCTTTCAAAAATTTGTTGCTATCCCTTGTCTGCTATTGTCTCTTCTTTCATCCTCTTTGTAATTTTGTATTATTTTTATTCTTTTAATTTCATTTTAGTGACATTTTGGTAGTAACAAATAAATATAGCAATAAATATAGCAAATATAACAATAGCAATAAATATAACAATAAATATAGCAAATAAATAACCTAATTGTTTTTCTGTCCATATGAGTTACAAAGATTATTATTTTCCCAGTTTATAACTTGAATTTTGTTTTCTCCTATGGTGGTCTTTAACATGCAAATGTGCAACATTTATATACAACCGATCTATGAATCTTTTCTTTTCAGTTTCCTGCCTTTGGTATAATGTTACTTAGAAAAGGCTTCCCTATCCTGGTTCATGCAGTTGTTTGCTCATATTTTTCTAGCTTTTTGTTTTCTTTTTTAGGGAGTTACTTTTCTTCATTAAAAAAATTCCTTCTGTCCAATTAAGTAGGTTTCACTATATAGAGAGGACTGTGACCAGTTCTTCTCCTTCTTTGTTAAGGAGTGAATGAGGGCATGGTCCTATATGATTAGAGGTAGATAGATAAGTTTAGAGTGGATATGGAAATAGAATTTATTTTAAACAACAAAACTTTCTAATAATCTGAGATAGTCTGGTGCCATATTCATAAAAATAACGATGTATATGTTTATACATGCTTGCCTGCTGTGTTTCAGTGGTGCTCTCACACACATCATCACATTTGATTCCCACAGTCCTGAAATGTCAGGTGTCAGGAGACAAAGCACTAGATCTGACTCACTCAAAGGATCTTTCCAGCCCAATTTTTTCCTGATTTCATCATTAAGTTTGCCAAAGTCCCATTTTTAATGACTTTACAAAGTTTGGCTGACTTATAAAGAGGGAAAGGAAGAAAATAAAACAGAAAATGCACAGAAAGATATTTGAGGCTAACACTTTGAATTGTGCCTACTTCACAAAGCGAAAATGAGAAGAATTTAATTTTCTGGTCTGCTTGTTCTAGCATGCTTCTCTAGGTTTGTGATCAGCTCCGTGGGAACACAGAGAATATAAAAGATATTCTAATTCAAGTGACTGTATTCAGTTCATTCCATTCTTCTTATAAAACTGCTGTAAAGTCCTGTCTAATGTGAAACAGTTTTAACTTGCTAAATAAACCACGTATTAACTCCTATTAATATTGAACCATGGTAACATATTCGCCTGGTCCTTGTAACACATGGAAACCCACAAGCATGACTCAAATCTGAGATGACTTCACCTAGACTTGCACACAGAACAGAGATTTTAAAAGTTGTTCTGTTTGCTTAAGCTGAGACCCAAATAATCACCCACACATAACAGCTGCTATGTTATTCTCTAAACTTACCCACACGGAACTCTCTTTTATCTAGTTAGCACACCTTTAAAATTACTCCATTAAGAAAAAGTGTCTTAACTTTTTGTTCATTGAAAACCTTACTGAAAATCCCCTCTTCTGCCAACTGAAAATTTATTTAAGAGGTCAAGACTTTGGCTACATGCAGGCAAATTTCCACTGTCAGAAATGTCATCTGTTATAACAAATTCCTTAAACCACCAAAAATTTAACATAAAGCTGGCTAGTGTCCTAATAGTCTGGCTTATTATACAGGGACTTTCCAAGAGAAGTGAATCATTGTAATAGATTATAGCTTGGTCCCCTACAATTAGAATGATGAGGGTCTTCCATTATTGGAAGTGATATTTCAATATTGTTTTCCCATTAATTTATTATTACCAAGAGTCAAAATAAAGAGTCATCAGTTGGTTGCTGATGTCTATTGATTCCTTGGTTTGTTGACAAGTGGGACAGGTCTGAGCACTCCCAAGTATATATGCTCATGCCTTTTTCATTTAACTGAATTCTTTAATGGGAAGCGCTCATGGCAGAGACAGTAAAACTTTCTCTTAATTTTGCTCCCACTGTTGTCCTCCGTTTCTCTCCTTCCCCTACAGCCCCGGGAACTTTCACTCAGGTGTGCAGTAGATTCTTATTCATGGTCACATTTCAGTAAACTCTTGAGTTATTTTCCAATCAAAACCATATATGGGAAACTTTATACACCAATTAAGTTATTAAGTATTTTTGCTTTTGCTGAAATTATAGCAACCCTAGTGGGAACACACATTATCTCAGACTGGTCAATAGCACTTTTATGAATAAAAGTGGGGAAAATATCCTTACTTAACGAATGGAGAGTGAAAGATGAAGTCTTTTAAATCAAGCATCCATGGGTGGGGCAGTAAAAGCAATGCTTGGTGTCAAACAGAATCACTGATTCAAAGAACAGACAATCTTGTAAAGAAAATGTCCTAGGTTTTAAATGTCCTTGGTTATAAATGGGGGCTTCGTTGGATTGGTATCTCACTAGCTAGTTGACTGTCTTCTTCAGTGAAAATCCTCCACATTCTCTTAGTCACCAGTTTGGAGAGACTGGACTCTACATTCAATCATTTGCCAAGACTTACAGCCTCCATCTTTGAGCTTATTCTTTTCCTGTCTATTTCCTTCTTTCAATTCCCATGGTCCCCAGATGATTCCACTGTCCCAAAGCCTTTCCTTGGAAAGTGACTCCATGTTATATTTTTGGCTGAATTTATTTACTAATTATTTATTCTCATGGAACAATCCAAAGTTGACTATTTCTCCTTACTGAGATAAAACGAATGCTGCCTTTCAATTAGGATCTTTTTCACCTAAAACACACTGATACACTCAAATCCGGGCTTCTCAAATTTTCACGTTCATAGAAATCGCCTGGGGATGTTGTGAAACAAGACATTCTGATTTGGAAGGTCCAAGGGGAGGGCCTGAGAGTCTGTGCTGGGAACAAGCTCCTCAGTGCTGCTGCTGATGCTGTTTGGGAACCACACTCTGAGCAGTAAGATTCTAAATTGTCCCATAGTCACCTCAACAGTATCAGTAATGCTTTAACATCAGTGGTGATTTCCATATGGGGTAGCTTTTCTGAATTTTGTTTTGTTTTCCTTTTGCCTGCTACCTAAGGTCATTCTGGGTTCTTGCTTTGTAACAGGATAGCAGAATTGATACAACTACATTAAAACAAAAAGGGAGACATAGTGTCTGGCTGCTTTGGGCATTCCTGTTAGCAGGAATTGCAGTCTTTCAGGAGTTTTCATTTTTAATAGCTATGCTATCAGAATCTCAGTCTTGGCATTAGGGCTAGGTGTTACAGCTGCCCATAAAGCGTTCTGATTTATGGACTCACTGCTCCTAATCATAAAATGAGGAGAAATAATAAATTTGAAAAAAAAAATCCACAGTCTAATGAGATTTCAAGCTATTTGTTATTAAATGATCATTTAATACCATGAAGATTAGAATAGCTCGAATTTGAAAAATACACTTAATATTCTGGAAACATCAGCAACTGAAAAGCAGGTTACATGATATAATGAGTGAAGTTGCCTTTCTCTAGACCTGTTTGTTCCTTGCCCTCTCTGGCCTGTTTCTGGCTTCACTCACCTTTTTCCACTAGTTTTCCAGATGATTCATCAACTTTCTGACATTCCTACTTACCATCTGTGTTCAACATCCTAGTAAAATCCAATAAACTTTCTAATACCCAGCACCCCATCAGCTATGTCCTTGTGTATAGCTAATTCACCAGAGGTTGATAATATAAGGATGACCTCAAGAGAAAGGGCACTACCACTTTCTGAACACCTACTATGTGCCAAGTTCTGTGCTGGTTGCATTAACTAAATCATCTCATTTGATCCTGAAGCATTACAGATCCTAAAAAGTCCTTTTACAGAAAGATTAGATTATACTCAGTTTATTATTAAGAATAAACATATCTTCTTTCTTAAGTATCTCAAATTATTGTTAAATTTTATTTGTTTGAATGCATAATGTATACATATGGTATTAATTCAAAAAATACAAAAAGGAATAGAGTGAAAAATAAGTCTCTCTATTCCCCACCACTCAAGTCTATACCTGAAGGCAACTACTGTAACCAGTTTCTTACATGTCCTTTCAGAAATAGTCCATTAAGCATAGACTATTACACAATGGACTACTAATAGTCCATTAAACAATCTTAGATTCCTTTAAAAATGTATTACCCATTATGGAATATATAGAAATCCTCAATTGCTAATAACACGTTAATATATAGAGAGATTAAAATTTAGAAATATGTTTTCATGACCATTATGACACTTGATTCTCCCCATAATACCACGAGATGGGCAGGCCAGACATTCCTGTTAACCAATTTACAGTGAAGCTCACAGAGGTGAAATGATCTGCCTATGTGTATATAGTTAGCAGAAGACCCAATTCTAGAACAATTAGTCTAGAATGCTTGTTCCATGACGCCACAAAAAAGTAGCCCAAGGATCATCGATCAAACAATATCAGCCATTCTTGACTAGTTAAAATATTCTTTAAATGTCAGTTCTCAGAGCATTTTTGTTTAATAAAGAAATACTGTTTAATACAGTAGCAACAAGGCATTATTTCACATAAATAATATATCACATAAAAACTCAGTATTCTGGCTTTGCAGTTGAAATCATTAAAGTGTAACCAAACATTTTAACTCAACAAGGGTCTGAGTTCCTGTGAATGGAGATGTGTGGTCCTTTCCCTGAGATAGTTTTGGTAATCAGATCTTAGAGGTTGCTAGAGAAGGGCTGGGTAATTTATGTAGCTGGTCTATTAAACAAGAGCAAGCAGAAAGCAACATTATTCTTTGTTACAACTGACTGATGACATTGTTTTCCCATTTGGGGATCCTAGGCAGGTCCATAAGTTGTATGTCACTCTCAGGTATTGACAAATACTTTGTGTTCTGAGATGCTGAAGTTCCAGTTTGGTCTAATACAGAAGCTTCAACTGCTCACTCAATTTGAAGTTTCTTCCCTCCTCCAGCTCAGCCCTGTCTCAGGAGACCAGCACAGATGAAGTGGTGGCGTGGGTAGGCTCCTCTCTCCCCCCCACCTTGGTTTCCTAGTCTTCTTGATTCATTTGCTGCCTTTGGATCCTCCAGCATTGGAACAGCAGTAGGATGGAATGGCAAGGTTGTCATTCGAGAGAGTTAGCTGGGTGTGGCGTTATCTGAAGGCTGAGGTTTTCTCTCATGAGACACCTTTAGCATTCCTCAGAAATACCTCCAGTGGGCACTGGGGAGCTCCCACTGTGGTTTCCCAGTACAGGCGTCTCCTCCAACTGGCTGCTATTCCTTCCCTTTAGTCCCTGGCTTCCTGTAGTCCACCTCTAACTTCATTCTTCTGGGTACCTGCGGCTCCCAATGGTTCTCTTAGGTGAAGCACCATTCCAGGCTAACCACATCCAGATGCCTTCCCTGGAGTCCTCACAGGAAACAAGCTGTGTCATCAGTGGAAGTACAATTGATTCCATCACTGCCCCCTTTGCCACTCAGCTGCCATGGGCTGCTCTGTTTAGCTTCTCATCCTCTGACTTTTTCAGGTCCCACTAGCTATGTAGTCGGCTGGATAATGTCCCCCCAAAGATGTCCACACCCTCATCCCTGAAACCTGTGAATAGTTTACACTACATGGCAACAGGGATTTTGCAGATGTGATTAAGGTTATGAACTATAAGATGAGGTGATTATCCTGGGTTATCAGAGGGGCTCAGTATTATGACATGAGCCATTAAAAGCAGAGAACATCTCCTGGCTGAAGTCAGAGAGATATGGCAGCATGAGAAGGATTCCACGTGCTCTGGCTGGCTCTGAGATGTAGGGGCCCTTGTGCAAGAACCAGAGAGAGGCCCTGGGAGCCAAGGGCAGTCCCCAGCTGACAACCAGCAAGGAAACAGGGACCTCAGTCCAACAGCCGAATGGAACTGAGTTCGGCCAACAGCCTGAATGAGCCTGGAAACAGATTCTCCCCTAGAGCCTCCTGAAGAGAATGCAGCCCAGCCAACACCTTGATTTCAGCACAAAGCAGAGAAACCAGCTGAGCCCACTGGACTTCTCACCTACAGAGCTGTGAGGTAATGAATGTGTTGTTTTAAGCTGTTAAATTTGTGGTAATCTGTTACGCCAGAAATAGGAAACGAATACACTCTACACAGGTCCGTTCTTCAAGGGGGTTTCTGAAGCCCCCTCTCACTTGCTTAAGATGAGAGGGAAACACTGGCAAGGGGAGAGGAAACATTTCAGCAGCCTAAAAATTGTCTCTGATGAAATCCTTGCTTTCCTCATCAATTCATAGGTCTCCCCTTATATATATACCTGAGATTGAGGGAAGGGCTAAGGGTTCCTGGGCCAATTTTTGGTCACCCCAGAACAAGTTACATCTCTTTAGAATACATGGGTACTTAACAACATTTGTTCTTATCTCTAGGGCCTCAGCTAACACTGAGACAACAGGAAAGTCTTGTTTTTATATCCTGCTTCACGTATCAATACATATCAGCAGAGTTGCCTTCCCTCTCAGGTTTAATGTTCTTGAAACACGTTGGATAGACTGGAGTTGCTCTAATAAAGAAGGGTAACAGGAGAGGGAGATGAGATCCCAGAGAGGATTCACTGCCAGGATGGGGAGAGAGACAAGTCAGAAAAAAAAACACACACACAAAAACAAGGTTGCCCAAGACATGAGTTAGTGTGGATGAGACAAGTCTTCTAGCCCTAGACTTAGGGCTTGGTGGGACCCAAGGTAGAAGAAGTAGCAACAGGAGACAGGAGTTAGAGTTTGGTGGTTCCAGATGAGGGATGGCTCACAGGTAAGTGTTCATTCCCATCTCTTCCTACAGGAGTCTCTGCAAGAATGGATTGAACTAACTGGGGCTCTGTAGCTTCAGTAAGTACTGTAGTTGACCCTTTCCTCTCTTAGTTTTGGGATTGCGCAGCTTGAATTTCCAACAGAACATGGGGATGAGGGAAGCAGGGGACAGAGTGGCAGTTCTGTCTGTGGGTGGAGGGGGTAGGACCCATGGGACCCGACTGCCAGTATTAAAGGCCATATGCTGGGCAGAACCTGGGTTGTTTCCCATCTTTAGATTGATGTGTATCGGAGGAGGGAAGCAGGCAACTACCTCACAGTTTCTGTCCCATATGCCGCTGCCCTTAAGGATCATTTTGGAGCCATGATTTCATAGACTTTAACAACCTATTCAAGCTTCCTCTGTTTGGCCAGCAGACACCTATTCATTGAATGTACTAGGCTATGGCCTCCACTCTGGAGGTTGATGGTTTGCAACGCTGCTGCTGTTTAGGAATTGGGAGATCATGGATAGAATCCTCTTCCCGCCAAGAACGCGCTTATTCTATAGAATAAAGGGTAACAGTAGGATAATTTCTGGAATCCTATTTCCTTTCCATACTCATTTCAGGAAGAAAAAGATGAATATAAAGTATAAAGAAAAAGATTAATATGTAGAAAAGTTTTTCTTGTGGGTTGTTTCAGCTGAAACACCTCACAGTATGACCATTCTATGTGTATTTTATGTCTCTCATTTAATTATCTATAACAGACAGCCAAGAGCTGCCTGTGATCCATAACCTCAGCACCTAACGCCATTCCTGACACAATGTAGTGACTAATAAATATTTGTTGAATCAATGAATGTGGAAAAATGCAAACCAAGCATTTGAAATATTATGCTACATTTCTTTCGGCTTCAACTCCACACTAATGAGTGAGTGAGGTCACTGGAAGAGTGTGAGGGCCATCACGAGGTTCATATTTCAACAACCGGTGCCAAATTCTTAATGCCAGATGGGATGAGATGGGATGTTAAACCGCTTCTGATTACCACGTTGTTGGCCTTGATTGCCTCGGTATTATTCTCCAACTGCTTCGTCTCTATGGATCTCTGACTCCTTACTACCTCCAGTTGAAATACCCCACAAATCATCCTGCCTTCTTTATGCTCTCTCACCTCCAAGTCATCCTGTCATCTTGCTCCAGCTAGAGCTGCTCCCATTAAGAAGATCGTGGCAAATTCTCTCCCTACCCATTTGTTCTTCAGGAAAATTATTCCATGGATAAGTGGATGTTACAGACACTTTTCAGAACATACTTCATCTGAATTTCTCCTGTCTTCCCACATTCTTCTAAGCCAGTTACCTTTGCATTAGAGTGGAATTAAATTCAAGGAGATAGAGGTTCTGAATTTCTTCCTTTGACCAGATGGAAATCGTTACGTTAGAATGCTGATGACTGCAAAACCTTGGACATATTGTTTTCACAATTAGGAAATGGCAAACAAAGCGCTCCGGTGCAGAGCCAGCATGCAAGTTCAGCTTCCATTTGCTGCTATAAATTTTGTTCTTGTTGCTGCCAGTGAACACCAACTGTTCAAGTGAAATAGTAAATCCAAATGTGCCTTTGGATAAGAGTGAAAAAATTAGACGCTGCATAAATGCTGATACGAAAAGATTTTTCAACACACTAAACAAGGGAAGGGAAGGAAATGGGGAAAGAAAGTTGAACTGAATGCAGCTCTCACTATAACTCCTTAGTGGAAAGCACTAAAAAAAGAAGAGGAAATGTTGATTCCACATACTGTTTAAACTTCAAGGAGAAAATAAGTACAGAATGAGGATATCGACCTTAGGGTGGGCAGATTTTGAGCACTGTAGGTATACCAGTGAAGACATACACAAGTTGTATAAATCAAGGGAAAGAAAAGTCCCAAAGTTTACTCAAGGCTGAAGGGGGCACATGACCCCTATGTTACTTGCTAATGATCAATCTAACAGTTTAAAGTCAAAGCCAGAAGCAAGTGCAGTCTGTTATACAAGGACTTTAGTGACTTTCTATCTCACAGATTTACTTTAAGGTTAATCAACAGATATCTGTACTCAGGTCTCCCTCCAGTTTAAAATGTGCAACTGAATTATGACTCAAGGAGATAGTTTCAGAAATGATTTCAGAAATGAATTTTAACTTTGGATTACCTAAATTTATGATGGGTTTCTCTTCTCCTTTCCTCCATCCTTTTTCTGTGATACTGAGGAAACTGTATGAACCTTGGAGTTAGCGGAACTGAGCCCCGTGTAGTAGGTCTGATCCTTATACCCCTTGAACCTACTTTCTCATGTGAGTAACAGTGCTCACAACCACTGGGTCATTGTGAGGATTAAATGAGACATTGCATGTTAAATGCCAGGCACAAGCCTTGAACATAAAAGATCCTTAATGATAATACTAGTTCCACACACCAGCCAGATTAGACTTTGCAAACAAACAATTTGAAAAACAGAACATTCAAATAAATTCTATAGCATGATGAGGCTCCAGGCCAAGGACCAAGCAGTAAAGATGTTCCAAACCAGAATATTTCAGCATCTGAGAATAGCTAGGGCTTATCTTCATGGCTAAAATAAGCAGTTTAATGTAAAACAGTCTTTCCTTTTTTTTTTTTTTTTTTTTTTTTAATTCTTCTTCATTTACTTATGTAAGGGAAACCATTTTCAGAATAATGGTTAAAATCTGTCCTTTGTAGATCTGAAGATTTGGGCAAGTTTCATACTGAAGTCAAGATCTACTGAAAGTGTTAGATGGATAGATGAGGACCAGACGCAGCTGTCAAAAATAAAACAGACAATGGTGTTTTGAATGCCTTCATGTGAGGCCAAAGCTAAGTAAGCATTTGACTTATTTTTGTCATTGAATTAACTGATGTATCTGGTTTAACTGGCCAAATTATTTTCGCTTAAATGTTCACATGTTTCAGTGTTGTATTGTTATAGTTAATGCTTTCAAGAGTGCAGAAAACACCTATAGTGGCAAATATATGTGTTCAGACGAAGAGAAATTACTCATTTCCAGACCCCAGGTTTATAGCAATTTTTATATATATAGGAAAGTGTTGGTTTCTCCTTATGGTTACTTCTGAACATATGTAAATTATCAGAGTCTGTGTGCATTTATTTCCACAAAAAAATAATACCAGCAGAGACACAGCTAAGCCAAGTTGAGCCTTGCTGGGTGGGTTTGAGGAAACATAGGCCAACTCAGGGCAAGGCAAGCTCATGAGATAGGAAGTATAAAATTGTAATAAATAGCCTTAGAAACATTTTCCTTTGGAAAAGACATCTCAATAACATCCTACATTAACAGAAGAGACACACATGTGTGCTATGTATGACACAGTAAGTAAAACCAAAAGACTCACTCTGTCTAATCCAGCTTGAATTGCAACTTTAATGAAGGAAACAGTGGTTTCGATTCAAAGAAGCTCAGGATTGGAAGGAAGATATAAAGTCTAACATCTAATCCATCTGATGCCTGGATCTCCTTTACTCTGTTCTGGCAGAAAGATCATCCAATTGACACTGGAAATGAGCAGCTCACTCCTTTAGAGCTGGCTATTCTATCTTTGAATTACATCTTTTTTCTATCTGGATAAGAAAATGTTTTCTTCTTTTGGACCAAGGCCTGTTTCTATGTAATTTCCACTCATTCTTCCTATTTCTAGCACTCAGGGTCACAGCCAAGCAGAATCCTACTTCCAGTGGCAACCAGTCTTACAAACGTTAAGGCAAAGGTCATAAATTAGCCCACATAGTAATTTTAAATAATTAGAAATTAGCTACTGATATTTAAAACTTGGAAAATTACCTACAAAAATCCATATTTTCAACTCCCTGAAGCTTCCTTTGGATGCTGGAAGCAATGAGCCCACATTCCCAAATGGTAATAATTGACTGAGATGAATAGCTTGAGCAGTGCTGCTTTTTTCAGACAGGGAATGTGCTTGCCTGTTCACCACAGTCCTCACTATTCCCTATTGCCTTTCACTGAGGCTGCTTTCCTCCTTTTATGATGCTGGACTGGCCCCTGAGACATTTGTATTTGCAGTTCCTACTGTGTCCTCTATAAGCCTTCTTTGCTTCAGGAGATTTATACTAAGTTCCCTCTTTTTCCCCTTTGCAGGAATAACTTCAGGCATATTTGAAACATAAGCCTGCTGAGTGATACTACACGTGAGAAAGTGACATTTGATTTGTTCAATCTCATAATTAATCCTCAGTAATGTGCTGGGGTAAACATGTAGTTAGAAACTTTCAATAACTTCGATAAGGTAAGAATGGGATGTGGAAGGAGGAGGTTACAAAAAGCTAGAGAGAATGTGAATTATAGCCTCTCATGCCTGCTGGAGGCCTAATTCTAGGTAGTTTTCTGCTGCTGTGAATCCTCATGCGGACTCGGACATATGGGACACTAGTACCTACCACCAAGAGCACGCTGTGAGGTTTTCTGCTTTGTTTAGTTGCCTCTATGCTGTCCTATCAATTGTACCATAATCCTCCATGTTCTGGAAAGGGGAAGAGTGCTTGATTTTGAATCTCAGCATCTCCAATAACTAGCTGAGAGACCTTGAGAAAGTTACTTAACATCTCTGAGTCTCAGTTTCTCCATTTGGAAAATGAGGATAGTAACAGGTTGATCTTACTTATAGAAATGTTGTGAGAAATACCTGAGATAATGTACATAAAGTGCATATAGAAGCTCCTGGTTCACATTAGTCAGTCAATCAATGTTAGCTATTAATTGCTATTCAGAGATCCTTCCTCCACGTTGTAGCAGACTGCTCCCATGGCTCCACAGCCTCTCCCATGTCTGTGCATGCTGGATCAACTTCCAATTGCCAGCACTTGCGATGCTGGCCTGAAGGTTTTCTCTGACACCCAGTTCTTTCTGTCCCCTATGTCCCCATGGCAAGCTGGAAGTGCTAGGGAGTTAACAGCCTTCTCTCTCCCAATAACAGATGGGAGCTGGTGGATCAACACCCCAGCTCCCTCACCCTTCTCTGTTGTTGAGAACAGCACCAGAGGCATCCTCAGCACTTAACACTTTCAAATGAGAAAAAAATCTTCCCTGATTCTAGAAGTCTTCAAACAGTGCCTTATGTGTTCTCATGGGCCTGACAACGACACTAACCACGCACCTTCTGCTATTACCTCTCCCTTTCGCTCTAGCAGCCCCTTGCTCAAGTCCACAGCTTGTACATACAGCCTCAGACGCAATGAAACTGTTGGCTTTGTTGATGGGACCATCCAGAATATACTAATATTCATACTGGGCTGCTGTCTCTCCAAGAGCCCAAATCCACTGGTCCTCAAGGAGCTGGAGGAGTGCTGGTTCCCTGGAGAGTGGGGGAAGTGTCTCTCTGCCCAGTGCTGCTCTTTGTCACATGGATCCCACAGTAGCACCGCTGTGCACTGAAGACCGAGGATCTCAAAGCCTCTCATGAGGAAACCTCAGTCATTTTCTAGCCTCAACCTTTCTCTCAACAGAGCCATCAACTGAATACAAGGGATCCTGGGGGAAGAGATAACTTGCTCTTTCCATTCACACAGTTTCTCCTTCCCATCATAGAAAATTAAAAACAGGAATAATCTCCCTCCTCCTTTAGTCAAAACATAGGCTTCAAAGCCCATCAACTTATGCAAATGGATAAGGAATAGTGAAATAGTGAATAGGAATAGTGAAATTCATCCCGGTCTGGGTTCAGCCACCCACCCCCCAAAATCCCAGAAAACTGGAAAAGGGTAGATTCTTAAAGACTTCCCAGACCAACTCTTTCATCTTCCAGATAAAACCCAGAGAGGAGGCACTCTTGTCTATGGTCACACAGGTCTTGCTCACAAACGTAATACTTCCATAACAACTCAGTACTGGGTTTTTCAAATACCGTATGCTAACACATATATATGGAATCTAAAAAAAAAAAAGAAAGGTTCTGATGAACCTAGGGGCAGGACAGGAATAAAGATGCAGACATAAGTAATGGACTTGAGGACATGGGGAGGGGGAAGGGTAAGCTGGGATGAAGTGAGAGAGTGACATGGACATATATACACTACCAAATGTAAAACAGATAGCTAGTGGGAAGCAGCTGCATTGCACAGGAAGATCAGCTCGGTGCTTTGTGACCACCTAGAGGGGTGGGAGGGAGATGCAAGAGGGAGGGGCTATGGGGATATATGTATACATATAGCTGATTCACTTTGTTATACAGAAGAAACTAACACAACATTGTAAAGCAACGATACTCTAATAAAGATGTTAAAAAAAAACCACCAAAATCTGGTTTATCAGCCACTACTGAAGTCTTTTCGGTTCATGAACACATCTCTTTGCACCTGGTTCTCTCTCAGTAGGGCTTCACATTCTATGTCGGATAGGAGCAGATATATGGCAGGGCGCCAAGATTCTTAAAAGGTCAAATGCTTCCTTCCTCTTAGGAGCTCAACTGACACTTTGGGTTCAGCTTTTTAACTGCTGGACTCAATGAAAACTACACAAATTTTAGGACATCCATGAGGACCAAGTGTGATGGGACTCACTCTTTAGCTTAATAATCTACAAATGCCTTTAATAAAAACATGAGGTTATTTTGTCTCTTAGTATGAAAGAAATATGTATTCATCAGAAGAGACAGAAAATGTAGGAAAATAATTATTCACAATTCTACCACCAAGACGAAAAATCATTAGCATTTGGGCATACTCACCCTTCCACTCATTGTATATGTCTCTCTCACCACACATTTCAAAAGAGGGATCATACCATAAATACTCTTTTTAAAAAATAGATCTTTATTGGAGTATAATTGCTTCACAATACTGTAGTTTCAGTTGTACAACAAAGTGAATCAGTCATATGCATACATATATCCCCATATCCCCTCCCTCTTGAGCCTCCTTCCCACCCTCCCTATCCACGTCTCTAGGTGGTCACAGCACTGAGCTGATCTCCCCGTGCTATGCTATTGCTTTCCACTAGCTAACTATTTACATTTGGTAGTGTATGTATGTCGATGCTACTCTCACTTCGCCCCAGCTTCCCCCTCCCCACCCCTGCCTCCTGTGTCCTCAAGTCCATTCTTTATGTCTATGTCTTTATTCCTGTCCTGCCACTAGGTTCATCAGTACCAATTTTTTTTCTTTTTAATTTTTTTTTAGATTCCATATATATGTGTTAGCATACGGTATTTGTTTTTCTCTTTCTGACTTACTTCACTCTGTATGACAGTCTCTAGGTCCATCCACCTTACTACAAATAACTCATTTTCATTTCTTTTAATGGCTGAGTAATATTCCATTGTATGTATGTGCCACATCTCCTTTATCCATTCATCTGTTGATGGAAACTTAGGTTGCTTCCAGGTCCTGGCTATTGTAGATAGTGCTGCAGTGAACACTGGGGTACATGACTCTTTTTGAATTATGGTTTTCTCAGGGTATATGCCCAGTAGTGGGATTGCTGGGTCATATGGTAGCTCTATTTTTAGTTTTTAAAGTAACTTCCATACTATTCTCCATAGTTGTTGTAACAATTTACATTCCCACCAACAGTGCAGGAAGGTTCCCTTTTCACCACACACTTTCCAGCATTTATTGTTTCTAGATTTTTTTGATAATGGCCATTCTGACCACTGTGAGGTGATGCCTCATTGTAGTTTTGATTTGTATATCTCTAATAATTAGTGATGTTGAGCAGCTTTTCATGTGCCTCTTGGCCATCTGTATGTTTTCTTTGGTGAAATGTCTATTTAGGTCTTCTGCACATTTTTTAATTCAGTTGTTTGATTTTTTGATATTGAGCTCCATGAGCTGTTTGTATATTTTGGAGATTAATCCTTTGTCCATTGTTTCATTTGCAAATATTTTCTCCCATTCTGAGGGTTGTCTTTTCGTCTTGTTTATGGTTTCCTTTGCTGTGCAAAAGCTCTGAAGTTTAATTACGTCCCATTTGTTTATCTTTGTATATACTACAAAGCTACAGTAATCAAGAGAGTATGGTACTGGCACAAAAATAAATACTCTTTTGTTATCTGATTTTTTAAAAACTTACTATATGGAGATCACGTTTCCAGAGCATTAAATATTCTTTTATAGCCATATAGTGTTCCAGTCCATGGATGCACCAAAGCTTATTTAATATTTCCACCCTCAATCCTTCAACTGTCAGCAGTCTTTGATGGGCATTAAGGTGTTTTTCCAATTTTTTGGAATTTTGAACTTTGTGGCCAATAATTCTCTTTGAGGAAAATCATTTATGATTTTTTCCTTAGGATAAATTCCTAGAAATGAAGGTGGGTCAAGGAGTACTAAAAGTTTTAAAGCTTTTGGTTCCAAATGTCTCTTCTGATGATAGTTCTTGACTGAAAAGACTAAGAAGAGATGAGCCTATATTGGCCTCTCTTGGTGGTCAGATCTGAGGCTTCAACCACTCACCTATTGATTTATGATGTAAATGGTTCTGTATTTTGCTTTCCTAGCTCGCTCTTTTTTTAAGTCAGGTTTTTTGTTTTTTTGTTTTTGTGGTACGCAGGCCTCTCACCGCTGTGACCTCTCCCGCTGTGGAGCACAGGCTCCGGACGCGCAGGCGCAGCGGCCACGGCTCATGGGGCCAGCCGCTCCGTGGCATGTGGGATACTCCCGGACCAGGGCACGAACCCGCGTCCCCTGCATCGGCAGGTGGACTCTCAACCACTGCACCACCAGGGAAGCCCATTAAGTCAGGTTTTTTGAGGTATAATTGACATATAGTAAAATTCAATCTTTTCTGGTGTACAGTTTTATGAATTCTGAAAAACACATACAGTTGTGTAAGCACCACCACAATCAAGATATAGAACATTTCCATCACCCAAAAAGTTCTCTTGTGTACCTTTGTGTTCACTCCTGTCATCCCAGCCGTAGCTCCTGGCAACCACTCCTCTGTCCCCATAGTTTTTCTTTTTCCAGCATGTTATTCAAGTGGAATGATAGAGCAGGTAGCTTTTTAAGTCTGACTCTTTTCACTTAGTATAATGCATTTGAATATCCATGTTCTCGATTGCTAGGTTCTTTTCTTTTTATTCCATTGTACCAAGGTACCAGAGTTTGTTTATCCATTCACCAGGTGGTGGTTATTTGGGTTGTTTCTGGTTTGGGGAGATTATGAACAAAGTTGATATAAACATTCACATACAGCTTTTGGTGTGGGCGTGTATTTTCATTTATCTTGGGTAAATACCCAAATACTCAGTCATACAAGTGACATTTAACTTTACAAGGGACTGTCAAACAGTTTTCCAAAGTGGCTGCACCATTTTGTACGAGGGTTCCAATTGCTCCATATTCTCATCAGTTCTTGATCTTGGTTTTTAAATTTTAGTGGTCAAATAGAATTGAGTTGGTATTTTACTGTGGTTTTAATTTGCATTTCCCTAACGACTAATAATGTTGAGTGTCTTTTCATTCATTCCTTTGCCATTCATATATATTCTTTGATGAAGTGTCCAAATATTTTCCCATTTTTTGCTGGGTTGTTTGTTTTTTTATTATTATTTGTCAGAAGTTTTTAAAATATATATACTGGATACAAGTCTTTTGTAATAAATTTGCTTTGCAAATATTTTCCCCCAGTCTGTGGCTTGCTTATTCATTTCCTTTTCTTAACAGTGCCTTTCGAAGGGCAGGAGTTTTTAATTTTGGAAAAGTCCTGCTTATCTTTTTTCTTTCATAATTCATCATTTCGTTTCACAGCTGAGAAATCTTTGCCTTATCTATAGTTGCAAAGACATTTTTTCTATATTTTCCTCTAGAAATTTCATATTGTTAGGTTTTGCATGTGGGTCTATATTTCATTTTGAACTGATTTTTGCATATATGATTTTTGCAAGGTATGGGTCATGGCACATAATTTTACATATGGATGTCCAAACTGTAGCACAATCTCTTGAAAAACTATCTCTATTGAATTTCCTTGGTTCTTTAGTTTTTGAAAATTATGAATAAAGTTGCCATGTATTTGTGCATCTGCTTTGGATTCAATTTTATCCCATTGGTTTATATGCTATCCTTTCATTGAGACACATATTTGATTACTGTAGCTTTATATAAGTCTTGAAATCAACCTTGTTCTTTTTCAAAACTGTTTTCACTGCAGTTTCCTTTGCTATCCCATATAAATTTTAACATTATCTTGGTGATTTCTATAAAAACAGCTTGCTGGATTTTAGATTGGGATTACACTGAATCTACAGATCAGTTTGAGAAGGATTGACATCTTAACAATAATTGAATCTTTCTCGCCATCTTTTGATGCCAAATCATTTCTTCCGCCTTGGATTATGAGACCAGCCACCCAAGTGACACTTTTCTTGTACAGCTTGGCCTCATGATTGAATCTGCACTGGATATTAGCTATTGGCAGACCACTCATAGTGACTTTAACCCTACAGGGCATAGAATTACCTGCTATGGTATATTGAAATTATGGATCGAAGTTTTTACCCCTCCCTTTAACCATGTCTTTGCCACGTAACTTTGAAGTGCCCTCCTACTGTGGATAGAGTAACCTGTTCTACCCTTGAAACTATGTTCAACCATTTGACTAACTTTGCCCCATGGAATTTAGCAGATGTGACATAAAGACTTGAAATGATTTTGCACCTTGGGACTTGCTGTCCTGTGTTTTTGTTATTGCCTTGAGAATACACTTGCTAGAGAATGAGAGATGTGAAGCAAAACCAAATTGCTCCAGTCATCTTAGTCAAGAGCATCCTAGATCATCTGACAGCAAACTGACCCCCAGATATGTGAACATGCACAGCTAAGATCAGCATAACCAACTGTCTAGTCAACCACTCCAAATGCAGGAGCTATAAATGCTTATTATTTTATGCCATTGAAATTTTGTGTTTGTTTGTTATACAGCATCATCGTGGCAATAGATAACTGACACATCTAGGTAATACAGAGGCTCTTTAAACTCTTTACAAACAGCATCATGCAATAACTTACTAGCGTTGGGACATTAATCAAATGGAGCTAGTTTCATGGGTTAATCATGAAACTTGTTTTTTTTCCCTTCATTCTCAATACCAAGTATTGAAGAAAATTATCATAAGAGAAGCCCTGCTAAGTTCTGATCACCACTTCCAGTCCCAGAGTCAGGTAAAACTATAAAACTATGGAGAATTCCATTTCACTTCATTTTTATTTTTAATCATGAGGAGTTTATACCGTCTTAACCCTTTTAGTAAATGATTGAGTACCCTAACTGTGATATGGAGATGAATCTAGAGGAAAAGGTCAAAAGAAAGATAAGCAACCAAAAATGATTAATCAACTCTGTTTTTTAAAAATCAAAGTTCTTAGAACTATTTGCTGAATTGTGTGTTTTATTTTTAAGAGCTATTCTTTGAGTAGGAATGCCGTGGCATGAAGATAAGAGTCATAACATTTAAGACATGTTTATGAAGTTTAAACCACTAACTTGGCTGCAGTTGAAATGCATTCAGCTCCTTCCTGCTGTGCTCGGAGCCTTCCCAAAGGCTGAGCTGGCAAGGGTTGCTGCTACTGCTGACTCTTCCCCAGCTGGCATTGTGGGCTATGAGACAAATGTAGGCATTTAACCCACATTAAAGTGCATTTAGAAGTATTAGAATTTGTGTTTATCAGGGCTTTGACATCGAACACATTTCTAATCAGTGGGGTGTGTTTAGATCAGAGACAGTTAACAACAGAATGATTTTGTGCAGCTTAAATTCCAGAGTCCCTCAGGGGTTGAGGGGGCAGGGGTGGGAAGGAAATGATTGGCTGTAAAAGGGTAGCATGAAGGTCCTTGTGGTGATGGAAATGTTCTCTATCTTAACTGTATCAAAGTCAGTATCCTGGTTGTGTTCTTTCATTATAGTTTTGTAAGATGTTACCGTTGTGCAGAACTGGGTAAAGGTTTCACAGGGTCTCTCCGTATAATTTCTTAAAACGGCATGTGAATCTACAATTATCTCAAAATAAAAAGTTTAATTTAAATAAATAAATAAATAATAAATTCCAGAGTCTTCTGGTAGAGCCAAAGAGAAGACAGACGACCCACGGCCATGCTGCTGTCAATGGCAATACCCTTGTAGGAGGGGCCTCCAGGGTTCAGGGACAGAATGCTGTCACAGACTATGCACCATTGGTGGCTACCTAGAAGTTGTCTCATTTGGTTTATTTTGTTCACTCACTCCTACCTGTTATCCTTGATGGTTTGTCATTTACCTACAAATTGCATTGCTTCCTTGATAAATGAAAATAGACTTTGAGAAAACCAGATTTGTTTTAGATTAAGTTCTTTGGGGGAAAAATAGGAAGCACTAGTTTCTGAAGTCAGTCTGGGCTATGCTCATAATTCAAAGGAGGTGGCCAAAAAAGTCAGGGCTAGGGAAATATTCTTAAAATCAGGGCAGGTCTAGGTTGATAATGTCTACTAGTGTGTTTACGTGAAATGAATAAATCAAAGCACATTCAGTAAAAATGATTAGAGACAGATGTTGCAATGGAGCCACATTCACTTGGGTTCAAATCTCTTCTTTACCCCTTACCAGCTGTGGAATGGAGTCTCAGTTTCCTCAACTCTAAAATGGGGATAATAAAAGAATCTACTTCAAAGTGTTGTCATAAATTTTAAAAGAAATAGTGTAAAGAGAGTGCTTGGTGCTGTCTGCAATTGCATAAATGCTCAATAAACTCAGTAAATGGTAGTTAGTACCGTTAGTATCACTGCCATTATTTCCAGAGTGAAAATGCTTATCATGTGATGTTATATCAAAAATAACCAGACTACAAAGTCAGATCTGCAGTATGATTAAAACTATTCTAAAAAGAATAATAGGAAAAAGCTTGGAAATACATCAAAATGTTATTGTATGAGTTAGGACAGTGGGATGATTGGTGGCTTCCTTTCTTTCCTATTTTATAATTTTTCTGCTATACTTTTATACTACATATGATTAAAAATACTTAAAAATAATGAAAATCATTTCACTTATGCACAATATCACTTATGTAGTATTCTTATATGGTATTCTTATGAAATAGTTTAACCTGAATTCAATCATGAAGAAACAAGTACATAAAACAAGACAGTGAGATATTCTGGAAGACAATTTCCATGAACTCTTCAGAAAGACATATGTCATTTAAAAAAAAAAAAAAAGCAAAGGCAGGAGAAATGAGAACTGTACTATGATAAAATATGTGAATCTTGATTGGATCCTGCATCAGAGAAAGAAAATATGAAAGTCAATTTTGGGAAATTTAAATAGGGCTTGCATATTATATGATATATGCTAACGTTTCTTCACTGTGATAAAGAAAATTTCTTTATGTAGTAGACTGCCCTTATTCCTAGGAAATGCATGCTGAAGTTGTTATGAGTGACATGTTATGATATTGGCTATATATTATATCTGTATATCTATCTATATATCTCTCTATGAGAGAAATAAAGCAGATACAAATAAATAATAATATTTCAAAGCTGCAAGAAAGCTTGCGATCTAATCCAAATGATACACAGAGAAATCAAGTGAATTAAAGGTTGCAGTGAGCAAGATCAAACCCACAGACAGACAAAATATTCTTAATATCATTAGCCAAGTTATATATTTTTCCAAATATTAGGTTTTCTGAAGTAACAGAAGGTTCTTCTGCTAGAGTTTCAGTGCCTGAAATCTTCTGTTGCTGAGAGAAATAGGATGAGGCTTTTAAACATTATATTAATAACATTATGTATGGCCTAAAAGTTTTAAGTTTTTAAGTGATTTTACATCTATGAAGTGCTTTGAGTCTCACAAGAAGTCAATTGGAAGTGGTCATGTAGTCTTATGGCATGCTTTCACTGTGATTTATTTTTCACAGATTTATTTCTTACTTCGACAAGTAACTCCCAGAGGACTGAAACCATGTCATTCAAATATATATGTATTTATACGTACGCATTTTATGCCCTGAGTGCCTGAGATGCTCAGCCCTGAGCTCTGATTTGAGTCACTTCTCACTATTACTTATTTGATTCAGCAGGTAACACAAGTATAAGATGTAGTCTCGCCCTAAGGAATGTGCAGTCTCTTGGGAGACCAATGCCTACGCAAGCAATTAGGGTGACATATTATGATGGAGATCAGCACAGAGTGCTAGGGAGGAATTGAGGAGAGGTGTCTAATCCTAGGTTAGGGGCAGGGGAGGGACAAAGGGCAGCAGGCTACGAGGATGACCTCTTCCCTAGAGCTGCCTAGGATCCTGAAAAATGGTTGCCATTCCTGAATCAGGAAACGTGGGTGGAGAAGCGCCCTTTCCTCATTACCTTGGTGTCCCAGTGAGGCGATAATACGCACAGAGGCAACCACCAGACTCTGAGTCCCCTTGGTTTTCCTGTCAGCCCACAAGGTCATTTGTGCAGACAGGATGGGAGTGCCAATATACATATCCCTGAGTAGTAATTAACGTTTTAGAAGGACCAACAGGACAGGAAATTTCTTGAGCTATAAGACTGAGAAGAGAAGGATTGGGAAGACTTCCTCCCCACCCTCCACCCCCAGCAGCTGGTATAGGGTGAAAAATTAGAATGAAACTGCTGAAATACCCTTCCAGTTATCCCCAACCTCGTAGCATTCCACAGGAGAAATGTCTGAAGAATTTCAAAGGACCAATGTGGGCATTCCAAACAATTCAGTGATTTTATCATTTCAAAGCAAAGTGCTCATTTTGAATATGCTTATTATGAATTGTTTGTAGACCATTTCCAGCAATTGTCCTTCAGTGGGCTCTCAGCTCTATGGCCTGAGTACATCATAAACACTCCAGCATGTCTCTAACATTTGTATCTGTACACTCCAACTTCAAAGAAATGAACATTGCTGACCTGGGGCTGCTTTGTTCAGTTCCTTTACAAGAGGCAGAATCACTATAAGCCTACCCAGACTGAAAGAGCCACTTGGCAGAATTCTGATGTTTGAACCTTGTGAACAAAAATAGTGATGTATAGGGACAAGTACCATTTTACCATAGAAATTCATAAGGAGAATGACGCCCGAATGATTGCTTGCAATCTACATTTGTTCACAAATTTTACAAGACTCCAAAACCAACCGATCTCTCCTACAGATGCTGATGTACCATTTCCAGGGCATGACGAGAGCAGACACAAAAGAGCTTGTCCTGTGCATGCATCTAGGGAATGAAAACCCACCATCTCCTTTGCCAGAGAGAGATAAGATCTACCCTCCACACTCTGGTCTGCATGCCAGTGGTGTCTCCCATCTGAGGAAGGACCTGATGCAGAATGGATTTAGGGAGGATTTGGGACAAGGGAAAATGTATTCAACACTTGACCACTGGAACTGCAAAATGCAAAGACAGGAAGAGTCTGTGACAAGTCTCTCAAATAGATGGCAAAACCTTGAGTCACTCTTTGGAATATCATTTTGGTAAATAACAAACTCTTGTAGGGGAGTGGGTCAATTAGGGAAATGATTTAAAATCATTTTGGAGATAGGGCTGGTGAGTAAGATTAACATTAACATGGCAGAGGGCATATTCTAAGCCAGAAATGAAAGGTACTGGGAGGTATGTGTGTGTATGTATGAGAGAGAGAGAGAATGAAACTGTGAAACCATGATAAAATGGAAAGAGAGCCCCCCCTACACAACTCTATAACCCTATCTTGGCTCTAAATTCAATGCTGAAAAAAGGAGTGCCAAAAATACTTTGAGTGATGATGGTATCATTTAAAAAGATCTTAATTCTTCAAAGAGACTACTCTGGAGAACTAAGGGCAGTGCTAATTAGATTTACAGGTTCTGGGATGTTTGTTTAAATAATGAATCTTCATATGTCTATTATAGATCTGTGGAAATAAACAAAAACTACTCAGAGGGGAACACACTGGCTATTTGCTCAGCTTGTTGATGAGGGAGCCAGCCCTCATCACTAGCCTTTGGCAGAGGCTCATAGGCAGGCAGAGGAGTCGGAAAGCTTCAGAGTGAAAAAAGAGAAGGTTTCAGGTATGCTGGTTGGAGGTTGCTGTGGAAGCTGGAGCTGGGCAAACTAGAAGCAGGGCATATTATGTGATGGGTTTGGGGAACATGTTTGATTTTCTCTGATTGGTCGTGAGTTGTAAATGGAGGACAAAAAATAGGGAAGCTGACAGTCTGACCAGGTCCTTCATTCTGGGCCAATTGCTGCAGAGTTTGTGGGTGGTCAGAGCTCTCTGGGCATGTATGGGTTGCATTGTCCATTTGCATGCTCCCTTGGGCTGATGCAAGTCCCTCAAATTTGTATTGGGTGCCTGAAGATGTCTGTTTTCCTTAGATTCTTCCAATATTCACCCATTTATGCTTGAGGCAATGGGTACTACATTAAAACCTCTGAAAAATACACCATGGTCTAGGAAATTTCTACAGGTCTCAGCTAGTCCTTCCACTCTGACCACTTTATGCTTTGACCTCATAGCTGCCTATTCCGGGCTGATCCTCTTGGACTGCCCTGTTGAAGCCTCCTAATTCTGGGTCTTGACTCTGATTGTGGAATGTCAGAGGAAATATGGGATAGATTCTTTCACCCCACCTCTCACTGGGCTCAGACTAGCCCTCCAGAACCTCACCAACTGTATTTCCCAACCCATTCATCCAGGAGGAATATCAGATAGGGATATTTTATAAAGCTAAATGAAAACCCTAAGGCTATCTAGACAGTTACTTATGATACAGTGCATGCTTAAAATCAACTTTTAAAGTATGGCGTCCATGGAGATAAAAACTGGGAGCCCACTCTCAAAAAGCAAGAGAAGAAAATGAACTGGGGGGATCTATCAGGACCAGCACAGAACTGCCTTTTGGCTGTGACAAACACCAACTCCATACTTGGTCTGTTTTCTCTAAGGCCAGCATACTCAAATCCATAGAGCAATTGTATTCTTTTTTAAATCACATGTAAACTTTCTAATCAAAAGCCAGGCTGCAAAACCCAGGAGGGGGGATTCCTAAGGTTGGGCTGAGAAAAAGGAATGTGATTCGTGAGGTTCCTCCATCCTGGGGCCCAGTGGCCCTTCTCTCCACTGTGCTCTTGGGTGTTATACTGCTTTCCTGTGAAGTTTCATATTGGTTTTTAATAATGGTATCACTTACAAGCAAGTCCTCATGCTGTCTAGGGCCCAGCTACTCTCAAGACTTGTTGACGTCTATTCCCCATGATAAACTCTCCAATGAGGATGGAAAGGTATTTTTGCTTTTCCTTTCAAAAGGAATAAACAGAACAAAGGAGAAGAGGAAAAGAAAGACTGGGCTGGGAGAGGCCTCCTGGCAGAGTGCTTAGTCATCAGGATGCCTAGGGCCAGATGACTCCATTACAGGTGCCACATTCCTAGTTTCCTCAGGAGTCAACTGAGGAACTGAATTGACTGAATTCTGTCTTCTCCCTCTTTGTGGAAACCTAGTCCCTGGATGGTTTTACAACTGACAGCAATGTTAGTTCATGCTCCAGTCTCTCCCTGTGACAGTTTACAGAGAAGGTGGGTGGACAGATGGGGCTTGTGAAGTTCTCTCCTCACCGGACTGTTGATCTGCCATCAGATCAAAGTGATAAGGAACAAGGGGGACTAGAAGAAGACATTAGTTGCTTCTTTTTTTTTTTTTTTAAACATAAATTATCTAGGAGTGAAAGGAGGAGAAGTAAAAATTTGAATCAAATTATCTAGGAGTGAAAGGAGGAGAAGTAAAAATAGGGCAAGTTGGGAAAATAAAGTTTTGTATAAAGCTGTTTTCATTAGTAACTATAACTCACTTGTAAGCTCCATTGGTAAGGTCTAAGAGTGCAGGTTGCTACACACACACCACGTAGAACACTCTGAGCCATGATGCCAGGACCTACAGGCCTAGTCCTGAACAAGCTCTGGGGACCTGGGTTTGGGGCTCTAGTGGGGATGGAAGTGTTCATGTAGGAGCACCCGCCTCCTTGCACTGCTCTGGTCTCCTGAGGCTTCTGACACAGCAAATGAAGGCGATAGAATAATTGGGTTTAAAAAATATGTCTACCTATATGACTAGCAAGAAATCTGTGGCTTGATATTTTAGCCCTGCTTAACTATCCACTTCCCCAGTCATCTCTCATCTCCTAGTTTTAACATCCACTGATGACCCATGCTGGAATCACTTATTTCAGTAGGGGCTGTATTTAATTCTATCATTCCTTTAACATTTATGACATGGCATTCTTCTATGAAAATTGTCTTTTCCTTTTTAAAAATTTATTTTAAACATGCGTTTCCTTTGTGACTCTCAAGTCATCTGTGGGCTGATTTTTTAACATTCGCTACAAGATAGTGGAATAAAATTTTGAACATGCTGCACATTCAAGTCAATGTTTCTCCCCCTATCTCTTCACATCTTTTTTTTTTTTTAAAGGCACAGTGCTAGGTGCTTTCATGGTGTTATAACTTAATATGCATTTATCTAACACATATTTATTTAGTGTCTACTACGTGTCAGACACTGTTCCAGGCTTGAAACACAGCAGTGAACAAATTAGAAATACCTGCCTCATAAGCTTCATTCAGGAGAAGACAGGTAGGTTACAAACAGAATAAATTCGTAACATATATATGTTAAGTGGTGATAAGTGCTATCCATAGCACTTAAAGTAGGAAAGGAGAAAAGAAACTGAGGCAGGGAAGGAAGAGAGTTCACAATTTTGAAGAGGATCCATAGGATCTCTGAGAAGAAGATAATTTGAGTAGAGACACTAAGATTTAAGGATCCAAGCCATGCCAACATCTGGGGAAGAGCACTCCAGGCAGGGGAAATAGTGTATGCCAAAGCCCTGGGGCAGGCATGAGCCCAGCCTGGGTAAGCAATAACAAGAAGGCCAGCACGGCGAGAGGGGAGCTTACTAGGGAAAGAGATGAGAGAGGAGGATGGGGCAGCAGATCCTGCGGGGTCTTTCTTGTGGGCCACTGTCAGGATTTTAGCTTTTACTCGGAATGTTATGGGCAGCCTTTGGAGGATTTTGAGTAGATGAGTGACATTATGTGACTTACATTTCAACAGGTCTCTTTAGCTGTTGATTATCCCAACACTCAAAGAGAAGCCTGCTACTACCCTCTTTTTACACAAGAAGGAATCAAGACTCACAGAGGTTAATAAGTGACGTGCTCCTGGTCACCACCTATTAAGGAGTAAATCCATGATTCAACCCGGACTGTTTACTATCGGTTTATAAAATAAAGGAGACTAACAAACTTTATTATTAAGGAATGAAGTGGGATTGAGGAGCTATCTGTGCCAAGGGATAGCATAGCTCCCCAGCCTGTGGGCTTCTGAAGACTTGTTCTCCATTCTCTTCTCTGTTTGGCAACAAATGCTAAGATGCTTAGCATCAGGGCAAAGCTACGCTATTAATCTCGCCTTTTCTCACTGAGCCTTCTTGTGATTCCAAAAGATGACATTTCTAAAATCGTGAGGGCAATAAACTTAAGGCCATAGAGCATGTCTCTTAAGAAGACAGTTTCATGAGCTGTAAAAAGTAATCATGGTTTGTCAAGTCAGCAAATCTCTCCCCTTAGACCTTTCAACCATCACTAATGCCTGTTTTGGAGAGAGCTCGCTTTTGTTCTTCTCCTTCTCAAAGCTGTTGGTGGGGAGAACTATTTCGTTACCAGAGCGCCCTGAATGTCAGCCCTGACCACTTGGGGTGGATGGAGGATTTCACTCAACAGTTTCTTCTTGGCCTCTCAACTGGGGAGAGGGAGGCTGCTAACCAAAGAAGTGTAATAGCAGTTAGAAGATGGTAAATTCCACAGAATAACTCAAGGAAAGTCCAGTTTTCCCAATAATCAAATGACAATCCTGGTTAAAAAAAAAAATTTTTTTTCTGCAATCTTTTCTGCATTGCACTGGTCTATTTGAGAAGAATCAGCTTGCTAGCATAATTAATACAAAAATAAGCATGTTCCCCCTTGTTTTAAAAAAAGAATGACATTCCCCCTTTTTAAAAAAAAGAATGGCATAATTAATACAAAAATAAGCATGTTCCCCCTTTTTTTAAAAAAAAAGAATGACATAATGACATATAAGCAATGCCATATTTAACAGTGACTGGAAATGTAAGCATACTTTTTGTACTCAGATTATATAAATCTGAATGTGATTTGTATCTATTATTGAGTCTCCGATGCTGAGTGTTTTGGCTGGAGCAGGAATTCTTTATAAGCAGGGCAAGGGCCATGTTCTGTCATTTAGGTATAGAATAAGAGAGTGTGGATCCCAGCTCCCTGCTTTGCCAAAATACCCATTTGGATGAGGGGCATGACCAGGGGGCTCATGCCAGTGTAGGCTGCTCTGCAGTCAGAGCCAAGATCATGAATTGTGCTCACACAAGATCTCATCTGAGACTCATAATGAGCCCAAGGAGTGGCCGTCATATCTTCTTTCTTACAAGCAGCGCAACAGGCTCAGAGAAGTAAGCAACTCATCTGAGGATGCTCAGCAAAGAAAAGGTAGATTTGGGATTCCAACTCGGTCCTTCTGAGTCTAAAGCCCAAGGACTTTGGGTATCCTGCAGTCTCGGTGTGGCGTTGCTACAGCTCTGACTTAAAAAGCAAACTCCTGGGACTTCCCTGGCGGTCTAGTGGTTAAGATTCCGTGCTTCCACGCCACGGGGCGCGGGTTTGATCCCTGGTTGGGGAAGTTCCGCATGCCACGCAGCACGGCCAAAAAAACCAAAAACCAAACAACTCCGTTAAAGAGCAAACTCCCCATCATCCCCTATGATCCTTCTCAGGATCTTTTGGTTGTTGAAGATGACCAAGCTCCAGCTCTGCGTTCAGTAGCCTGCCCAACTATTTCATATGCCTGCAATGGTGTCCAGGTCGAAACCCCACAGCTAGGAGACTAGTGAATTGAAAGTATCAGTTGGACTCTATTTAAGGACTGTAAGAGGTTTTAGTCTTAATGACTTAGCTAATCATTCAGCTATAAAGGTTTCCTACCAAGCTGTTCCTTTTCAACAGAGCTTTAATCATTCTCTTGAAGATTTCTATGAGGGAAAAAGGGTTCAGTGACCAAAAGAGTTTATTTCATATCCCTACTATATTCTAATCTCAAAAATTCACAATGTACTTGGCAATGAAAAAACTCTGGAAATCCCACAGCAATAAACAAACGAAATTTTAATTTTGTTCAGCACACAATTTCCTCACCTTGCTTGATGATAGTCCTTGCCTGTGTAATCTCTGTTAACATCTCAGAAAATCTAGTTCCATGGAATATGCTTTAGAAACTCTACCAGAGGTTCCCCTCTAGAACAGAAGCGCCTTTAGAAGAGAACTTTTTGTATCTCTTATTTATTGCTGAGTGCTAAGTTTCTAGAATAGTGCCTACCATATAGAAAGTGGTCAATAAATATCGTTTGAATAAATTTATAGATCCTTCTCCTTAATTTTAGCTTTGGTCTTCTAATGTTCTAGATAAACTCATCACATGAAAAATTCCATAATTCATCATTTAATGTCAGTTGAACAAAGACCACACTGATGGAAACATTTATGCCAAACCCTCTAAATGAAATGTCTAAAAATTTTTTTCTATATTGCTTATAATATTAAAAAGTAAAGGCCATAGTGTACTAGCTAAAGATCAAATTAAAATACTAAACTAAGTATTTTTCACATGGTAAGTCTGCAAGACACCCAAATTTTTGGAAGAAAAGTAAAAACTTTGATCATTCTGATACCCTGCAAACAGATACCAAGTATCTTTATATTGAAAACAGCTGCTTGACTGGCCATGTTTCACACGTCTTCCAAATGTTGGGTGCAGGGAGGACTCCACTGCTGCAAACCTTTCAGGGAAAGGAAAACAGTAATGTTTCCCCTTCCTTGATTGGGTGTTGTGAGAATTCAGATTGTCTTCGAAGAAAATAGCATAGACTACACAATAGCAAAATCTGGTTGATTTGACCTCATAAACAAGGAATATTTTTAAAAGCCAGTAATATGTTAGAATTTTAGAGCAAAGCAGGCCTTAGACATCATTCAGCTGAGTGCCGTCATGTGATGGATGAGTAAAGAGACTCGAAGTAGTAGAGTGACTTTTCCCAACTTATGTAGCTCGAACTGATGGTGCTGGGAGTTACTAAATCCGAGTTCTGTAGGTTCCAAGACATTTTTTCCACGACACTGCTCCCTTTCTTACTGTGGCCTTTCTGAGAGTTGTCATGCAGACTTGGCCCCCAGGTATCAAGAAAGAGCTTGGGATGAGATGCTCAGAAATGGGAGGATCCTCAAGACTATGTAATGTCACCCTCTTATTTCCCACTTGAGAAATATGCAGAGATCAAGTGTGGACAGCTGGAATAATTACCCAGTGAATTCAGGATTCTTTAGAGCAGCACTTTCTATTTTTTTTTTCTTTTTTTTTTTTTTTTTTTTTTTTGCGGTACGCGGGCCTCTCACTGCTGTGGCCTCTCCCGTCGTGGAGCACAGGCTCTGGACGCGCCGGCTCAGAGGCCACGGCTCACGGGCCCAGCCGCTCCGCAGCATGTGGGATCTTCCCGGACCGGGGCACGAACCCGCGTGCCCCGCATCGGCAGGCGGATTCTCAACCACTGCGCCACCAGGGAAGCCCTAGAGCAGCACTTTCTAAAAGAACTTTCCGCAATGACAGAAATGTCTAAAACGGTAGACTGAAATACAGGTAATGCAACTCAAGAACTGAGTTTTCCATTGAGATTTAATATAAATAAGTACAGGTGGTCAGCGGGTACCATATTGGACAGCAAGGCTTTAGAGGGCTAGTCTAGATAAAATAAATTCACTGGGCTTGTTGTACCATCCTCTACTAGGATTTGTTCATGCCTAAACTACCACAAGGTACCACTTGTTAGAGCATTGTGTTATATACATTTTATAAATACCAGGAGTTCAATATGAGAAAATGAGAAGAAAAAGCATCTCCATTTTTGATTACACAAGTAGTACTAGATTCAATATAAAAGTCATCATAAACAGTCATTTTGCTTTGAATAAGTCTACCTTTTCTATAGTCCTGGTAAGGAAGTAAAAACATGAAAATGTATACTAGCTATCTATAACCCTCCCATGTCTTTTTATTTTTGAACTGTTCAGATGATTTCTAAAATAAATACAAATTATTTATTTCTAAGTATAACCTCTAAATAATTTGTTAAGGCCAATCTCTTAGCTGCTTTCTTGCAGAGATATGCACTAATCACATCGTTAAGAAAATAGGCCAGGGAGTTTTGCTTTCTTCTGCCATGTATTGTCTCAGAAGCTAACTGAAACATCTCAACTTGCCTACCAGCTAGCTGTGTCCTGTATTCAATTAGTTTCAGTCCATTACTAGAAAAATAGGAGCACTGTTGAACCGAGAGCTGCATGCAATATTTAGATTTACAAATTAATACAGTATAAAGGCTTCCTCAGAAACTTTCATGCTTTGGTCTGAAAGACTGGCTCCTTCAAATGATACCATTGATTACCAACATCAGACAGTCTGCCACAAAGAAGTCAGGCGGTGGACACTCAGAGAACTAATTCAAAGAGGGGGTGGTGCTAGCTCCATGGCCTATTACTACGTAATGGGCTCAAAAGGCTCATGTTCTTGTCTCCTTACATGCTTTACCAGACAATTAGGCTTTCTTGTCCTGCTAAAGTCTGGCCTTGAAGACTTGTTTTTCGATGTCCGTCTTCCAAGAGAAAACAAAAACTTTTAACTAGATGAAATTGGCCTACGGGAGTACGTCCCCAGCTTTCAGGTGGCTGAATCTCCTCCTTTTAAAATAGGCTTGTTGTCTGCAGAAGCCAAGACTGGTCTACCGATAGGATCCTCCACTTGCCTCATTGGTAGCAGGAGAAAGCCAGTACAGATCAAAACTGGAAGTTCAAGATTTGTCCTATTGTCCAATTTTGTCTAAGACTCTTTGCTTGATAACGGGGAGGGTCACAAGCTTGGAATCAGAATGGAAGCTGCAGACTTTATTTCCAGAGGATTTGTGGTGAAAACTGTGTGGGTAAGTACTTTGACCACAGAGAAGATGAGGAGACCAGATGAGTCCCATGGGTCCATGAGCATGGAAAACTGTTTATGGACCGTTTTTGGACATACATGAAAGATGCCAAAGCAAATTGTAACAAAGCTTCTAAAAGTTGAGACACTCTTTGATGTGACTCATTAATTCAAGGAAAAGGGAAAATCATATACAGAAATTATAAAAAAACTTTGTCACATTATTTTTGATCCAAATCAAGATTCCTAACGTTAAAATAAATATTTTGCGTTTGCATGTGTGTAGGCTGTATTTTGAGTCAGTAGATGAATATAGATGTCTGAAAACTGGCATGTCAAATCGTTCAGTCCAAACCTCCAGGTATTCCAGCAGGGAGTATTATTTTCCCCAATCAAGCAAAAGAGAAGATACATATTTGAATATTTTACTGACTTGTGAATACAGATCATTACTTCTAACAATCAGGCAGAAAATAGCATCTTGGTTCAATATAATGCCACATGGTATATAATAACAAGCTGCTTTGAAATGTAATTACTTTTATAGAAATATAATCCTTTCACATTTTGTTTTGTTGACAAATATACCAGGCAGCTGCCAGAGGAGTGTCAATGGAACACTTTTCTCAGAAGCATATGCTTCACTTTAGCCAAGAAAAAAAGAAGAAAAAACTTGATCAATGTGTATGTGTGTATCATGAAACACTTAATCAGAAAGATATACAGTTCTTTCTTTTCCATAATCATGAGACCTGAGATTTTCTCGAGGGAAATGTTCCAACATGAGAAAGAAAATACATAGTTCAAAAAGCCCATGTTTTCAATTTGCTGCCACATGGTTTAAATTATCTATGTATTTATTAAGGGCACTAAATAGGCAGCTTAATTTAGGGAGAGGGGTCATTCAAGTTGAGAAAAATCATGTTTAATCCCTTAGCTCACTGCAGGTTGATTATGCTTTTTAAATGCATACAGCCTCAGCTAACAAAATTCCCCATGATAAGAAGGTCCCCTGTCTGCTTCTAAATTCGTTGGCTGCCAATAACAATGGAAACTTGTTAAGATCCTGGCTCCAGGCCCAGCCTCTCTGGGTATCTTCCAAATTAGGGATTTGTCAGTTACTTTCTCTTTATGTTGCCAGTGTGCTTGCCTCCAATTTGGGGGTCACCCTCTCTGCTCCTGGCATACCATGTGTTTGTTACATTACTATACATGGAAACAAAAGGACCAGGGCATCAGAGTTCCTTTTCTTGTATGATAAGTCTGCCTTGGTTTTCTCTCTGGACAGGGGATTCAGTAGGTCTGAGGGGAACCAGGAGGAAGACATGGTTAGATATCAGGAGTTGGAAATTTGAGCACTTACTGGATATTTGATGACCTTACAGAATTTTAATATTTTTAGGCATAATAATGCAACAGTTATGTTTTTCAGAAAGTATCCTTATGTTTTAAAAATACAACATGAAATATTTTAGATGAAATTATATAATGTCTGTAATTTGTTTCCAAATAATATGGAATGAAAAAGTAGATGGGGATACAGTTGAAACAAGATAGGCCATGAGTTGATAATTGTTGAAAGTGGTTGATGGGTACAACAAGTTCATTAGATTATTATGTTAATTTTGTGTACATAGTTGATATTCTCCATAGTACAAACTAAAACAAAATGCAAAAAAAGAAAAAACTGAAGAAAAAAAAGTGCCTGATAAGAATCCAAGATCCCCAAATAGCCCTTTTTGGACTATCAACATATCTTAAAGAAAGAGGGTGAGAATCCAAGAAGGCTTGAAAACCTGACTTTCAACCTTTGTTTAGCATTTATGAAACAGTATGTTGCTGCTCTGTGCTTTGCCCTGAGTGTTATACGACTCTAGTGTTTTGTATTGTATGGTTCTCTGTTCTATCAAACATTGCTGGGGAGGACCCATAGGCTGAGAAACCCCTCTCTAGAAAGCTTAAAGCATGGCTGAGGCTTATCAGCCTCACTCCTTGGGTCTCCAACCTCCGTATCCCATATTCACAGGGCTGAAACGCCCTGGGTCTTTTCTCCATGGCCCCCCAAAAAAGCACAAATGGATTCTCTGCATGGATCTGGCTCCAGATACACACAACAAGTCTTCAAGTTCCACCTATTTTTATTTTCAACCCACCCCGTGTGGCCAGACAATGGCAGGAAGCGTTTCTCCCAGTGACCCCCAATTGCCTTCCTTCCTCCTCAGTTTGTTGCTGTGGCTTTGGTTGTCTTAGACCCTCTGTGTGCTAAAAGCAGCCCCTTTCAGGACTTCCTGAGACTCTGGGCTATGTCCTTCCCTGCTCCGAGCAGTTATTTTGACGACCAGAGCGTGGACCCCATTCTTAAACAGGCCCAGCACTGTCAGCTGAAGACCTGGGTGACAGCCCCAGGCATAGGCTTCTTAGTCTTGTTCCCAATTCCAAAGGCAGGAGGCACTCTGCCTTTCTTAGGGCAGTTCCTGCAAGTCTCATCTTGGAGAGTTAGCCCTGATCTTAGACAGTGGATACCATGGGCTTCAGATTTTGACATTAAAAGTTCCTGCAAAGTGACCTGGGCCTCAGCGGAATATCTTCTTTCTTGGTTTGGCCTGAGGTACCTCTATCCAACAACTTCAAACAAAGGTTCTTGAGAAAAAAGGAACAGAGAAGTATAAGAACAGACCATCATTAACACACTAAACAGTAGATCAAGCCCGAGCAGAGGAATTCACTCACATCCTGTACCAGAATCTCTAGTGCTCAAGTACTACTTTCATTTGACATCACATTTTACTTTTATTCTTGAGGGTACTAAGAGGTTGAATAAGAAAAAGACTAGTTTGAGAAAAATGAGATTGACCTGGCCCTAACCAGCCCCCTTCCAGCAATCTGACTTTGTATGTACTTTATTTCATTCATTTATCCAACATCAAGCACCTACTATGAGCCAACAACAGTACTAGGCACTGCAGGGACAACATATACAGGTAAGAGATGGGCTTTGTTTTTAAGAAGTCCATGGGAAAGCAGACCCATAAATAAAATATAAGCCACCCAGTATTGTGAGGTTTATAGTATAGAGTGCTAGGGTGTAGGGTCCAGGGAATGGTCTACTCTACCTGGTTCATGGAGAAGAGGATGATCAACAAGGGCTCACTGCACCTCAGTCTTCCTGTGTTATCGTAAAAAGTCAGACTAGAGTATCTATAATTATTCTTCTTTTAGAAGTGTAAGTGTCTCTGAATTTATATAACAGGGGGACCAAGGCACAGACGTGTCGGTGACTTGCCCATAGTCCTACAAAGAGTTTGTGGCAAGGCCAAGGCTAGGACAGGGGCTGTGTGATTGCTGGCTCAGTGTTCCTTCTATCAGGCACTAACTCAGTCTCAGTGCTAAGAGTCACCTTGCAATGTTAATTAATTCAAATATGTCTGCTTATTTCATTCAAAACAAGACTTGAAAAATCACCAGTGGTTTCCAGATTGAACCTAATTTTGAATGAAGGGAAAGAACTGTTCTTCAAACTCTCTCCATTTTCCTCGCAACACTGGGGCTCTTTGCAGAAGTCCCTTATGGTAAAAAAACAAAACAAAACGTAGTGCTCATTCCAATAAACTTGCAGTCAACCCTAGCCCAGAAGCAAAATCCCATGCAGAGAATATAACCCCTTGTTCCTCACAAATCTAAAAGAGAAAGAGATTTGTAAGTAGAGCCTTCAGCTGTGCGAATAGACCATTGTTGGGCGTCTAGTTGAAAATTCCACTTTAGAACTTGTTTTTTTTTCCACTGATACCCTAAATTTTTTCCTTGTGTACCTATCAGTAGCAAAAAGGAGAGTTCCAAAACAGAAAGGAAATGTAGAGAATGAGAGGAAGAGAATGAGGAAGAGAGAGGGAGAGAAAGAGAGAGGAAAAATGCACTGTGGAGTTCAAATGAACCTGTAGCTAATGACATCTGCACTTTGCCAACTCCAGTCTGTCCATACTCTATAAAAATGCCACATTTAGGAGTGTAATGAACCTTGATTCTTTGTCAGAGTAGCAAAGGTTTCACCATCTGACTCTAATGTTTCTAATGCTTACATCTCAAAGGCTCAAAATTGAGCGAGACTGGGATCATAGAACAAAGGACCAAGTACACAGTCCCTTCTGGATGGCTCACCGTCTGGATTCTAAGACCTCAGTTGGAAGTGTGGCTGATTGCTAATTGTGTCTCCAAATCTCTTCTCCCAATTTTAGCGGAGCACATGGATGTCCAGGTAACTACTTCATTTTCTATCTTTTCTTGCAGCTACGTGAAACCAGTGACTGGGTCCCCACCAATAGTATACAATCTGAGATGGTGTGTGACACTTTTGGATCTTGCATTTAAAATAATTGGTGGGTGCTCCCCCAGATTATTTCCTCCTTTTCATTGTCTGTAAAACAATGAGAATGGAGTGTCACTCTGAAACCAGAAATGGAAGCCATGTGCTAAGAATGTCAGAGTCTTCTGACTGGCCCTGAACCATTCTTATCTGAGCAGTAAAGTGAGAGAGAAATAAATTTCCATCTGATTTACACCACAGTACTGTGGGGTGTCTTTGTTACAGCAGCTCCCCTCTACTCTGACGACCCCACGGTTTGAGGTCAGAGACCAGACTATAGACCTATCCATGCTTTCTCAGGGACATAGTCTCATTTTGGCATTGAGAGTGGGCAAAGCAGAGCTGAGCCAACTTCAGAGAAGTTACCACATGAAGTATTCATTTCTAGATATCTGTCCTAAGGAAATGGTGAAATCGTGAAAAAATCAACATGGTATGTATTCGTTATGAAACTAAGAATTGAACTCCATCACCTTGAACAAAAAGAGTGAGGTGATTAATTAAAATATGGGCTATCTATCTAACATTTTATCTTATTCTTGAAAGGATATAAAGTGTAACCAGTGGGGGGAAAAATGTGTTTCTGTAGAATGTGTTCGTGTGGGGGGGGGGGCGGGGGAGGGGGTATGTAGGGAGAGACTATGCATTTTTATCAAGCTCCTCATTATGTTGATATACATGTAGGTTGGAGGAACCATTGTTTCTTTTATCTTAATCACATGATGATTTTATTGAATATTTTAAAAGGCAACAATAAAATTTCCAGGGAAACCTTGCTAAAAATGTGTTTTGAAA
Source organism: Kogia breviceps (assembly GCF_026419965.1). NCBI lineage: Eukaryota > Metazoa > Chordata > Mammalia > Artiodactyla > Physeteridae > Kogia > Kogia breviceps. The sequence goes on from NC_081325.1 coordinate 17,797,929, forward strand.
GTAGTACAAATAAATGGAAACTGATTCTTTCACATCCACAAGCTCACCAATGCCCTCGAACATTTTTAAAACAAAGTTTTAAATATTAAGAGCTCTTTCTTTCTTTAGTTTTTCTCAACATTTCAGCAGCCTGTGTCACAGAGAGAATGATGCAGCAAATGAGTAGCAAGGATGAAACAGGTCTATCACAGTGAGTTCTAGCCTAACGCTGTCTTTAAAAAACCAAGAGAACCACTATTTTAGACCCACATTTCCATTCCAAAGGCAAGGAAAACGAGGCTTCTATAGAATCCACACTCATCTGGGCTCTCGGTCCAAGGCTGAATATCAGAGGTATGCGATAAAGGCTCAGTGAATGAATTAATAGAAGAATGTCATTTCTCAGGACTTCTGAACCTTCCCTAATCATTAACGTTGACCATGTAGAACTAAAAGTGTTGCTCAAATTACCTGAGCTCTAAGCCAGTGGTTTTCAATTTTAGTACATCCAAGAATCACCTACAGAGCTTATTTTAAAAATGTGTGTCCCTGGGCCCACCTCCAGAGGGTCTTACTAAGTAGGCTTAGAGTGGGGACCAGGAATCTGCATTTTTATCAGCACTCTGGGCAATTCTCTTCTAGGAACATCTTTCGAGAAACACTGCATACATATAATGGGCACAAAATATTGTGGCATTGTCAGCTTGAAAGGAGCTCTACTATCAGTCAGCATGGATCATTGACACTAATATATTTAATCACATGATTAATTAAAACTTTGTCCAATATTTAACCAAGAGTAAAGAGTCTGGGAAGCTGGCTCAACTGATATTGTGGCTGGTACTTTGAAGGTTTCAATGGATGCATAAGCTTCCATCTTACCATCTAGACTTGGTCATTGGGGCTGTCTTCAAGTCAGGAGACATCAAAAAAAAAAAAAATTGTAAATCAGACCAGGTAGCTCTAGACAGACACTTTAGTGAAAAGGGATAATTACCAAATAATTGTTTTTTAAAGGTAAATTTATTCCCGTACCTGTCCCCCAAAGCAGGATGAAGATAGGAAAACATTGACGCAATGGTGGTGTGAGATTATGCTGGGTCAAACATGACTAATGCTGGATCAAAAGTCAAAACAGGAAAGAAATAGGAATAAAAAAAACCCCCTGCAAAATAAAAGAAATTAATAATAGGAATTAGTATTCTTAGTAAAAGGAACCAAATGTTTAGATTTGATATTGTCACTCCATTCTGGTTTTCTTTGTATCTCTCCTTGAACACTTTTATAAACTTCTCAGACAGAAAAAGAGTCTTTTTGTCTGTTGCTATCTGCTGGCATGAAAAATATAGCTTTTTTATATAACAGGAAAATAAGCTACTGACTTTGTTTCCAGGTCTTGTCTGACATTAGTATCACAAACCACACACACAAGGGCCAGTGGTGTCAGCACCCTACTGACAGCCTCTCATCCTGTCCCCAAGCATCCTTCACAAGGATTTGCCTGCAGGGGCGATAAGAAGCGTGACCACCATCTGAATGCTGTAGCAGGACCAAGGGCCCCACGAGGAGCACAGCCATGTCCAAATGTGTGTATTGTGTGCCTCAGGATTGCCAAAGATCCCTTTCAGAGTATTAGGAAACTCCTCAGCAGGGGTCAGAGCCACGAGGGACATTTCTAAGAGACATTCAGAGTTTTCCGTTTCTGCTGAATCTATCTTGTGTCTTATGCACTAGACAATCCTGCCTCACAGCTGCATTGAATCCTGAATCCTTCCAGTATTCTTAGAAAAGAATACTCCTCCACCAACATTGCTGAGATTGGGGCCATGATTTATAATCTGGAAGGAAAAAGCCAGTTTCTTTTCACTGTCTTCTCTTGGAGACAGTAGCCCGCTTGCCTGTCACCTCACCCCCCGCCTCACTGTTCCCACATCCCACCCATGGGCCTGCGCATCACCATGTGGTAGGCAGTCCTCTACTTCTTTCTCATAATACTAAGCCTCATATCCTCCCCCCAACACGCCACAAAAACCAAAGGAATGGAATGAAAGCGGGTGACACACAAGGCAGATGTGTGACAAGCTCAGAGTCTGGAGTCACACAGCCCTGGATTCCAGTCCCAGCTGGTCACTTACCACTGCCTGACCTTGAGCAGCTTATTTTAACTCCCTACACCTCCGTTTCCACCCCAACTTTGAGATTAAAGCAAGGCAACACGCTCAAGGCATTTAGTATGGTTCTAGCAAGCTCTCAACACTGAGCTCTCAGTAAAAGGGAGGTAATACTAATAAGCATGAGACTAGTAGTCGGGGGGGATGCTGATAAACCGTTTTATCGCGTCATTTCTCAGGCTTTCCACAAAGAAAAGAACACAGAAAACCCTTATTCCCTGGGGCTGTACATCAAGCCAGTACTTGGTAAGCAAGATTCTAGATATTTACAGACCTGACAGGCCTACAGAACAGATCCCTGACTTTTTTGTAGCACTTTGTTCTCTTTTAAACTCTGCCATTTCAATGATGGTTCTCTGGAGAATGAACCATTATTTGGTTTTTAACATTGCCTACGTAGCCACGCGTTAAAGGGGGCAAAGACCGGCCAGCAGTCCTGGACTCTATTACAAGGCCCCATGAGGCTCTCTGTCCTCTGGCTGTCTGAGGAGTCACCAGTGACGTCAGCCAGATAGCTGCCACCGCTCACAACCCCAGGCTGCTGAAATGAAAAGCGTCCCCACTTTCTCCTCCTTGGCTGTGGCTGGAAAATTTGGAGTCTCTGGGGGTGGGGAGCGTGGGGGGAGAACACAGCCGAGAAGGCCAGTCAGCAGAGGGGGGCAGTGGTGCCAGCGATTCATGTCTCTGTGACTTGCCACAGACACTGTGGGCATTGTTTAAAATCACACAGAAATTGTTCTACACGGCCCTCAATCTTATTAGCTGCCCAGCCACTTTTCCACATTAATCATTCAAACTGACGTGAGTAAATAATACCACATGTGGTCGTGATGACAGTTGTCTCCATAATGTATTCGTCTCATGGTACTCATGTTTTTTGCTAAAAAACAGTGTCAGTGAATGACTTTAGAAAATTCTGCCGTCAGAATAACCGGCTGTCTTTACGAGGAGAAGTGTAACACCTTGGAGACTTAACGTTGGGAGAAGCCGAAGGCAGGTGAGAGTGGTGAGTTATGCTCTCAGCCTAAGGATGCCTTATGACCCTGATAAGACGTAGAAAAAATTAACAGCACTCAGAGTCCCCAGTCTCTGTGCATTTCACACGCACGCGTGCTGCCCCACTCCCCACCGTGACTGTTACGAGCATTTTTGCACAATGCTCAAGTGAACTTTGTTGAAACCAGGCGTAATCCTTGGGACAAGCACACCCTTCCTTCTCATCTTCCTTCCTTCCCTCCTCCTCATCTTCCTTCCTTCCCTCCTCAAATACTGAGCATAGGGTTTGTGCCTAGTCCTGTGCGAGATGCAGGAGATCCCCAGAGGGAAGGCACAGTCCTGGTCCTTGAGGAAGAGAGATTGGTAGGGTCTGAGGAGGGGATACACCAACCAACCAGGACCACACAGTGAAACATGTACATCAGGTTCAAATCCCAGATGAACATTATGTACAAATAGTTGAAAAGATTTGGCCATCTTTGGGGGGGGGGTCATAACGCCTTTTGAAACGAGTAGTCTCAAAAGATGCAGGTTGAAGAAGTGGGGGAGGCGTGTGGCTGGGACGGAAGAGCGCCGGCCGTCAAAGACACAGAGAAGGTACCATGCCAGTGGCCAGTGGGTCTGGGACCCGGAGCAGAAGGCAGAGGCAGCTTTTTGGGCAAACACATGGATCAGAATAAGAACATCCCATAGAAACTTACAGGCTTGAGAGATTAAGGTCAAAACTATCCTTCCCAGTTGATCCTTGGGGGTTTGGTTGAGGCAAAGCTTAGGAAAATGTTCCCAAATCTTGACTAACCATCAGAATCACCTGAAAACATTTTTAGAACCCTACCTCAGACCTGCTGAATCAGTATCACATCAGAGGCCTCGGGAATCTGTTTTTTAAGAGCTGGAAATTTATCTGGAAGCTGCCCTGCAGAGTAGCCACGCTGACTGTACTGAGACTGCCAGCTAACCTGTAAGAGTTGACTGAGGAGGGAGCCGAAGCCCAGCCAAGCTTCAGCCTAGTCATGCACACTGTCAGAAGAGAAAAGCTTTTGAGGCATTAACCCTCCAGTGAGAACTGTTAGTGTTTGTTCCCTCAAGAATAATTTGAGAAAGAGAGAGACCTGCCATCTGCAGTGGTGGATATTCAGGAGTCATACAGGCAAAGGGGACAGCATAGGTTTAAGACTCTCAAAGTTGGAAGAGGCCATCTAGGCTATGACTCCACCCCAAGAGAAGTCCACTCAACAACATGCCTGGCTCAGTGACCATTCAGTCGTTGCTTGAATACATCCAGAGACAGGAAGCTCACTACCTTCAGAGGAGGCTTGTTCCATTGTGTTACAGCTCTTGCTGAGTCAAAGGAAAACAGGAAGAACTTGTGTAACTTTTTGCAACTTCTCTCTTGCTCTTCCTGCTGGTATTTTGAAGAACATTCCTAATTTTTCCTTCAAATATTTGAAATCTCCTATCAGATGCCCCAAATCTTTTCTCACAAGTCAAACTTCCAGACCTTTCCACTACCCATTTTGTAACAGGTTTTGAGACCTTTCTAGATGTCATGTCGCTTTCAAATCACAGTATGTAGGTCTCCTCCTCCCCACTTCCACCGAACCAACACACACAGAGGGCTTCTCTTGCCCATACCCAGCCGATGGTTGCAAAGACAAGGAAGTATCTCAGGCAGCCTGGGCAATGCCTCTGAGGTGGTGGAGAAACTGAGGTTCCATCTTCCGTCCTCAGCCTTGTCAGGACTCTTTGGGGAAAGAGCCCGAGCTCTTGGAGCTTCCAGTCATCATAATTACAGCAGACACGTGGTATAAACCTCTCTTTCTCCCCGGAAGGGCAGTGAGCCCTTCTTACCAGAGTGCTGAAGGGGTCAGACTCTTGTTTCTCAGTCCAGGATTCTGGCCATTTCGAAAAGAAAAAGGAGCTGAATAAATAAGTCTAGTGACTGCTTTCCCACCCGAGGCTCTGCAGCGAGCATTAGCATCCGGAGTCCTCCTGCAGCGCTACTCTCAGTCTCCGTGCAGCCCGTTCCATGGTGACCCTCAGCCTTACAAGCAGGGCACAGCTGCAGGACAGGGCTTGGCCTCAGAGCTGGGACAGGGACAGGGTGGTGTGACTGGCAGTGAGGGGGAAGTTAACAGAGACACCATAAGTAAGCCACAGCCCAGGTTCCTGACACTGGCTTTCTGAGAAAAAGGAGCTAGACCCATCTCTCTCTCGTCACTTTCCTCACTCCCCTGCCCCCAAGCAGCATCGGACCTATTTTTGAACACAGGATATGAGGAGGCTCAGACCTAACATCATGCTTTCTGCATAGCTCATCGCACAGGGAATCTGTATCCCTCCAGGGGCAGGGACCCCAATCGGCTGTGCACACAGATCATCTTGATCCTCTGCACCATATCTCCTGCCTTGGGTTTAGAACAGAGGGGCCCCACTGTTAAAGGGGGGGTGGGTATCAGAATCATCTGGGGAGGTGTTTGAAAATATTCACGGCTTGAGGGAAACGAAGAGGGTTTGCACTGCAGATTTCACGCGTCCCCTCTTGCTGTGGAGGGGTGTGGACAGGCACACACAGTTGCCTGTGTTGACAAACCTCCCCAGCTGACTCTTACTTGATGAGAACTGCTGGTTCAGATAGGACAGCAAGTCAAGTCTAAAAAGTCACCTGTCTCTCACTTACATGAAAGCATACAATAAAAGTGTCACCATCACCAGGGCTAGAAAATCCCTGGAAGCAAACACTTGAAGGCTACGAGGACTTTCTCCCTTGACTGCGTGCATCTTTTTCTTTCTCTGCATTTCCATTTATCCTTTCTGGTCAGCTTCATCCCCAAGCTGGGAACGTGGCTGCTGAAGTGTTTTAAGTGTTCTACTCCAGAGCTCCTGTTCCAGATTAGGACTGAAGTTGTTTCTCCAGCAGCAGTCTGACCTGAGGCTCTCCTCATGTCCTTCTGCTTTTGCCTTGAGGTCTCATAAGCCCCTTCCCACCCCATCCAAGCAGAGAAGTATGCGCCGGTGTTGAAGACTAGCAGAGACTTAAGCTCTACGGCAGATGCTGTGAGCCGGCTGCCCCACGGCCATTCCCCTCTCTTCCTCACCAACAAAACCCCAGGTTCTGTTTGATGTTGAAGCTAGGGATGGCCATGGAACACAGTTCTGGTTAATGTTATATAAGCTGAGGATTTCTGGGAAAGCTGTTGTTTTCCTCATGCTGCCGTTTCCTAGTTCTACTTCATTTTCTCTCTGCTTTGGAAAGATAATGTGTAATCTGGTAGCGCAGTAACCATTTTGCAACTGTGAAGCAAAAAGCTTGCAGATAAAGACCTATGGGTTAAGTGGTGAAATGGAAAAATGGAGTGAAACTGGGTCCCTGATGGCATTGTTATAGAGCCCTAGCCTGCCTAACGGAACTTCAATTGTGTACGATTTCTATTCTCTGTTTAAACTACTGTGGTCAGGGTTTTTTGAGGTCACTCAATTCATCTATTTAAAAATTATTTATTGAGTTCTTACTTTGTGCTAGGCACTGCTCTAGACAAAATGTAACCGCCCTGACTTCATGAAACTTATATTCTAGTTGGGGAGGAAAATAAAACAATAAGTCTGTTGTGTAATATATGAGATAATCATAGGTGCTAATAGAAAAATAAAGCACAAAAAGAGTTTTAGAAAGTTTAGGGGGAGGGGAATGGAGAGGAAGTTACCTTTTTAGACAGGGTGACCAGGAAAGTTTTCATTGAAAAAGTGACATTTGAATACAGACCAAAAGGAGATGAGATAGCCAGCCTTGCAGGTGTCCAAGGGAAGAGCTGTCCAAGAAAGAGAACAGCAAGTGCAAAGGTCCTGGAGCAAGAGAATGCCTGGTATATTTAAGCAACAATGATGAGGCCAGGAAAGAGTGAAAGAAGAATATTGAGATGAAGCAGAGAGAAAATGAGCAGCCACAATAAGAGGATCTTCTAGATCATCATAAGGACTTTGGCTTCCATCTGGGTAAAGTGGGGAGCCACTGGAGAGTTTAAGCAGAGGAGTGACATGATCTGACTTTCACTTTAACAGGCTTCCTCTGGTGCCACCTTCAGATGGGGGCAGCAACAAGAAGGCTTCTGAAATATCTGTGGAGAAACGGTGGCAGCTTGGACTGGAGTGGCAGTGTGAAGTGGTAAAGAGCTGTGGGATCCTCGGGACAGAACGGCAAAGCCCACAGGGTTTGCTGATGGAGTGAGGGTGGAAAGTGTGGGAGGGGAGTCAAGGGGGACTCAGAGGTTTGGACCTGAGCAAATGGGAGAGGAGTTACCATGAACTGAGTGTGAGAGGACTGACTGCAAGAGAAGGGGGTTTGGAGGGTGGAGGATCAGGCACTCGGCACAGTCCAGCTGGTTCAGGCTCCATTATGGACAGACACGAAGTGGAGGATGTGCCCTGAACTCCCTGAGCCCCCGTTTCTTCTCTGCTTCCTTCCCAGTGAAATCTCCTCTTCCACGTTCACATCTCTGGTGCCAGTGGGTGATGCTGGCGCTTCTGAAAGTGCTGGAATCAAGATTCTGTTCTGTCCTTTCTGTGCTACTTCATAAGGCAAGAAAATGGGCCAAGCGAACATTTTAGTCATGTTTTCAATTAAAAGAATGGAAAAGCTTCTGTTTGCTTAAGATTTCACAGTGAGGTCATGTTTCATAAAGTCTAATAACTCAATGCAAGGACTCTGCTTTTTCCTGGGGGAGAACAGACCCCTAAGGAGGGGTCAGCCACCGGCTGGGCATGGATGGCCACTCCTCTCATTTGAATAGACTTTACAGCTACTGAGCATCCTCACGGTGCTTTCCTCTAACATTATTTGATTTTCAACTAAATCTCACAAATTCTCTCTAATTTATGGTTAAGGAAACTGAGGCTCAGAGAACTCAGGCCACTCAAAGAAGGCCATCCAGTCAGAAATCAGCAGAGGCAGAATTTTAATTCGAACATTCATCTCTAAATTTGATTTCTCATTTTCTATCATACACACTACCCTTTATCCCCATGTGTCCCGAGTTCGGTTGAATTTGTGAAATAGCAGGAAGACTTTTAAGCAGGAACTTTATACAATTCCTTGTGCGGGGGCCAGTGAGGGGGTACCTTTGCTTATGTCAGCTGTACTCCAAAGCCTCAGTTTTTCTGTGACTCCAGCGAACAACTGCGATTCACTTGTTGCAAAGGAATGTGGATTGATTCCAGTGAATAAAAGATAGATTAAAAATGTGACCTAAACGATCTCCTTCATAATGGGGCCGCTGTGCTATAACTTACAAAGACTAGCCAAACTTGTGATGAACAAACGTGACTGGTCATTACAGAGTATTGAGTAGAGTTCCCTGTGCTATAGAGTAGGTTCTTATTAGTTATCTATTTTATATATAGTAGCGTGTATATGTCAATCCCAATCTCCCAATTTATCCTCCCCTTTTCACCTATATGGGAAAAGAATCTAAAAAAGAGTGGCTATATGTATGCGTATAACTGATACACTTTGCGGTACAGCAGAAACTAATACAACATTGTAAATCAACTATACACCAATAAAAATTAATTTTAAAAAAAGAATCGTGATGGGGAGCCCCCCTCCCCAAAGCCCTCCTCCCATCTCCTAACCCCCTCTTTCATTTCCATGGGACCAAAGCAGAAAAAATTCTCCCTTCTCTCCTTCTTCCAAGCATTCCCTTCTGTTCTCCGCGTAGCAGTGGGATGTGGGAGAATGTCCTCTTATGAAAAATGGGAGTTCAAGGGAAAGTAGCAAAGCTGGCCATGTGTGACAAGGAAAGGAGGCTCTCGCCTTTGTCCCCTCCTGATCCTGTAAGATGCTTTCACCACAAATTGCCTGGTTCATTCTTTCTCTTTTTATCATTTCCAGAGATCTTGAAGTCCCACCTTTTGGGCAAACTCCAGGTAGCCTCAGGAAGCATTCTGAGTGTAGGTGACAAGGGGAGAAGTAGGGTGTGAGCCTTCTGCCAGCGGTATAACTATGCCCAGGCGCTGCCAGGCAGTTTTTGTAACGGCACTTTTACTCAAAACGTATTATGAGTGTTTCAAAAACAACGAGGGTTAGAAATAACAAAAGGCAGATGTTGGCTTGTTTTGTGAGAAATGGAATTAGCAAATGAGATGTTCATGGGCCCTGCGAGTGTAATTTAAGACAGAAATATCAAATGTTGGCTTCCAGCCTTCTTGGTGCCTGAGACACTCCCTGGAATTGGATCAGGAGCCATGAGATGCAAAATACCACACCAACCAATTCATTTCAGAGCACAGGAGGGAGAAAATTAATATTTCTCCAAATTTATTCCAAGATAGTCACATCTGCATGACTCCTGGGACACAGGGATCATTTTGAAGATGGAATCAACTTAACTCTTTTTCATGTTGTCTTATGGACAAATTATACCTGTGGGGAAAGTTCCAGGCTTCCCTTTTACCCTCTAACAGTCTCCTTCCAGGCAGGGTAATATAGTGGAAAATAACACTGGACATGGGGTCAGAGCCTTGCCCTGCTCCCTCCTTGCCAGCTTTTGATCCTGAAGAACCATCTCGGCAATATCTGTGGGCCTCTTGTGTATTTGTAGAATGAAGAAACTGGGAAAATGATCACTAAAAACTTATTTCCATCAACTCCCTGCTTGTCACTTCTTCACAGGCCACTTTATCTGCTTTTATTTATTTTGCTAAGGTGTTCTTTCTCCACGATGAGAAAGAGGCAAAAGAAAATGGGAGAAAACCCTGTGACTCTTCAGTTTTGAACTGAGTGTCTCACATCAGGCACTTGGATTTTTCAGGACACTTTTGTGAAAAACAACTTAGAAAACTTCCTGCAGGATTCAACATGGCGTTTTCTACTCAGTGGGATAATGAAAAAAAAAATATTTTATTGACCTGACAACTTATACATTTATAGATACATATAGTTTAGTAGGACTACCATTGGAAAATTATATGAATTGGTACCAGATTACATCTTCTCCTGGGTATCTGGGACTTGGAGCTAATCTCAACAAAGGATTGTCTTAATTTCCCTCAATATTCTGGAATCTGTTGCATCGTATTCAGTTCCTTCAAGCAGCTGACATTTCCAAGCTCGGCCTCCCTTGGTCACTGACTGGTTAGTCCTAGGAAAGGGCTACTTTTCTCCATTAAAATTGGAAACAAACTGCAGTTGGCAAGAACACCGGGCAGGTGGGCACTAGTTCCCTTTACTTCATCTTCACCCCAAGGGAAAATGGGAAAATTCATGAGACAAGTTATGTTATTTATTTGCTTAAGAACTTCCCTTCTGCCATTCCCTCCATATGGTTTATGTTTTCCTTCTGAATTGGTGCTTTCACAGTACAAAACTGCCTTTGTTGAGAGGCAGTAACAGGTGTGCTGTGAGAGAGGGAGCGTGTGAGAGAATGGGAGCAAATGTGCATCTGTGTGTGAGAACGCAGACGGCAGAGTGTGAGTTTTGTGTGTGCAGGTGTCTATGTAGTCTAAGGCACGAAGACCCAGTGTGCTCAGGGAATTCCTCAGGAGAATATAGTCACATAATATTTAAGAGCTCTTGGCTGAGAAGTCCATGCACCATCTGTGAACACATCCCTTCCAGAGAGATGCTGCAAAACCACCTTTGATTCCTAAGACAGACGAAGCAAATGCATTTCAGCAAAAGAGTTCTGATGAAACTAGCTCAGCAATATTCACTTTGTCTTGCTTTTCTCCCTAAACAGTGCCTTAGACAAAGCGTGGGCTTCAGGCCAGACAGACTGGACTTGCATTTCAGCCAGGTATTCCTCAGTGTGGGGATGTTGGGAGATTTACCACATTTCCCCAAGTCCCACTTTTTTTACCCATAAAAACTGGTAACAATGCCCAAACTCACAGTGTAACTGGGGGAATTTAGTGCCCAGGTACAGTGGTCACTCAATAAATGTTAGATTCTTTCCCATAAATGCAATTCTTAGACCAGATTGAGCCGAGATGGGAAAAATTCTTCCCATGTGTTCAGGTAGGTAATTGACAAGGTCCAAATTGCCTTCTAATTTGCCAACAAAGGTTTTGACCTCTTGTCCTTTGGCATGGTAAAGATGCTTGAGATGTTGCAGTTGCATGTTTTTGCTTTAAAGCTCGTCTTCTCTACAGAACACTGGAATGACTGTGCACTGCTTTTACGACACAAAAGCACTCCTTCTGCTCTGCTTTTAGCAGATCCTGACCCCCAAGCTGTTTTCATGGGGATGGTATTGGAGCGGTGGCCAGCCTGGGAAGTCTATCTGGACTGATTCCAGTGTGTCCAGTGGCACATGGGATGGACTGCTGCCTAGGATATGCTCCATGGCAGTGAGACCACACACGACAGACACATCTTTTGGGGAAATGTAAAACCAGGATCCTTTGTTTCATCAGCCCGACAGAGCAAGCTGCTCAGTTAGACTCTGGTTGAGAAGGAACACTTGCTCCCTGCTTTTCAATAGCCATCACAGTATTGTGGAAAGAGAATGGACTTAGGAGTCAGAAGAAAGTTCAAATCCCACAGCTGCCACTATGATACGAAAGCAAAACAAAATAAAACAAAACACTGATTTAACTCTCCAGTTTCTGTTTCCAGTTTCCTGCATTGTAATACCCGAAACATCAAGTCGCTATTCCTGAATCCATCAGGAAATCACCTTATGCCATGCCTGGTACAAAGTACATCATCAATGAATATCAGTGCCCTTCACAAAGCTTCCAAACCCACATGACAGAGAATTATTCTACGCACATATTTGAACAATTTGTTAGTTGGCCTGTTGGCAGTGCTTCGTCAACTCCAAAGGAGAAACCACCCTGTGCTGACAATTAGGGGAGCAAAGACATTGAGGTAGAAGCAAGTTTTCTCTTTGCTTCAAGAATAATTTTAAAATTTAGTAATAATTTCAGCCACCATTTCCTACTCTTGAAGGAAGATCAGCGTGCTGTACAGGCTTCTAAGATGTATCTTCATGGGTTGGCATGGTGGATACTGCAAACCAACTCCCTCTGCACACAGCCTACCCCGTCCAGGCATGCCTTCCAGTAGTTCAGAGTTTGCAAGGCTCACTACTGCACTTCCCAGACCCCTTGCAATTAGCATTTCACATGTGAAGCAGACTGCAGTAATCAGACGCACCGCATCTTAGATTTGAAATCAAGTTATATGGTAACTTAGTGAACCCCTGAAAACAGATTCCTAGACAAAGATTTGCATACAGAAGATTTATTAGGGACTGTCTTCAGGAACAACACTCAGAAGGAAAAGAGAGAAGCAGGAATGGACTGCGTTTAGAGAAATTGAACTGTAATGTAGTTGCAAAGGGGACTTCAACCAATCCCATGGGTGTTCTGCACTGGGAAGGCCAGTCAGAGGTGTCCCTAATCAAGACAGAAGGGACTAGTATATTGTATCCCGCTTCTCTTAGGCAATGGACATAGGCTGCCCCCAGGGACAAGGCATACCTTGGGCAAGGCAGCTCCTAATGGTCAGGAGCGATTTTCAGAGATGGACAGAGCCATCAGCAGTCAACTCTCTTGGCAGCTGGGAGGATGTGTGCCTGGGGCCTGAAGGGGGAATGTGGATGGCCCAGAACAGATCCCTAACGTCCACTACCGAGCACCCACTGTGCTGCTCAGACTAACTTGCTTATACTATATTTACCTCATCTGCAAACAGCTTCTCTGGGATTTTGGTTGGCATCATTTCTGGAGAAAATTTATAAAGGAGGTTGGTCAAATGAATACAGTCTCCCCTGATGCGGCTGGTTTTAAGGCCACAGCTGATACTCATGGTCTCCCTTCTCTACTGCTCCTTCTATGTTCCCTTCACTCGTAGCTATCACCTCTGCTGCTCTAGATGCTTCACTGCTGCGGTGACCAAATCCTCCTCCCTGAAGGAAGGTCTGAATCCCTGGTCAGCATGCTCTTTTCAGGCTTGACTACTGCACTTGTCCACTGATCATCAAAATTGTACAGGGTCAAACAAAAAGATGTCAATTCCAGTCAATCTTCAGAATGCCAGAACTGTAGTTCATTGCATCTTTTGTGTAACGACTCTCTACTTCCTTCTGGTGATCAAGGCTCACTGTTCCTATAACTGCAATGATGACTCCTTTCCTTGACTGCTGGTCTTTTGGCATTGATGAGCCATAGTGCCTAAAGGTTCAGGGATAGAAAGCACAGATTCCCTCAAGTAGATCACTGGGAGTGTGATAATTTGGGGTACTCGTATTTCCACCCCTTAGTTCCTAGGCACACGCATTCTACCTACTGGGGGCACAACACCATATAATGTTGGTTGGTTTTGAGCATATTGTGTCCTAGAGGACAGCATCCTATCTGTGAATGAAGTTTCGCCTCTTTCCACTTCTGTCTGCTGGCAATAGGGGACTCACCATGTGGCCATGTGTGTGCACTAAGCGACACCAGTGCAAGAGTGGTGGATGACACAGGGATTGGGGTCACTTGCTTGTGCAGCTAATTTGTGCCCGTCTTAGATGCACTACTTCCATCTTACAACAGATTGCTGTTGGGCCACCAACCATATGACTTGGTGGATCTGACAGATGGGCAGCTCTGTCCAGATGGCCACTTGATGCCCATGATCAGGGCCTAATGGTTTTTCAAATGGAATAGAATATAATTTTACGCTGCAGATATCAATTGCCTTGCTAGGGGCCTAATGGCTCTTCAAATGGAATATAATTTTATGCTGCAGATACAAATTGCTTTGCTAGGTGCCTGTGTTTTAATTCCCCTATAAGGATAAATTTCCCCTATAAGGATAAATAAACTACACAGGGCAACTGCTTCCACCACAGATATCTCTATCCTAGTACCCTAGTATTGTCAAGGTGGCCTGGCTGTTGTACAGAAACTCGGTCCTGCTGCACAACCCCTTACTGTTCTGCCTTTCCTGCTCCACCTCTAGCTGCCCCAGCAGGCAGGTTTACTTAAGTGGATTGGAGAAATAATCCAAGGTGTGGAATTTGCTGTGCCCAAAACCCGAAGAGGTCTATCACACATGTGCTTCCTTCTTAGTGGTGGGAAGTACAAGATACAATAACATGCCCTTTACTTTGGAATCAATGCCCTGGCATGCCCAGACCCTAAAAACTGTACTCATATGGGGCCTCTGAACTTCAAAGGGTTACCTCCTATCCTCTGAAGCTCATAGACTTACCAAAGCTTCCAAAGCATTTGTGTTGGCATTTATCTTTGTCACTGGCCCCAAGATGAGATATTATTGTTTTATTTACAATCTTGGCAGGAAGAGGCAGGCAGTTTCAAAGCCTTCCATTTGCCATTCCCCACTATGGTAGTGCTAACCTCCCAGGCCAAGAAACCAGTGTGGAAGATTTGCCAACTACTACATATGTCCATTCAAAATATCCACTCAGGTACCACCTGAGTGGTGGAATCATAACACAGGCACCTAGCAAAGCAATTTAATGACCAGTAGGTGGGTCTGTGGACCCAGTGATCCACACCTGGGCCCAAACTCCATTTATTACCTCTCATATCCAACAGTGGGGCCATGTTGCTTCAGGTACCCAGCTATCAAAGTCAACTTGGAGTCCGTGTCAACTAGTTCTCAAAAATATCTGAATATTTTCTTTTTCTCAGTATATAGTTACCCAAGCAAGTAGCTAAAGATCCCTTTAGGGAGGGTCAAGGAGAATCACTACCATATACAAGTACCATGCTGCTCCGGGATCCTTCATCGTGGTGACCCAGCTTCTCCTTCAGTCAGTGGATTCCAGATCTGAGAATCAGCTCAAGTCTAGGAACTACTTATTGGTATTGCCGCCCTTAGTCTCCTAACCATCCATTTTAAATTTCTTTTGACTGTATAGATTGAGAAATACCCTTTTTAGCTGCCTATCTCTCTTGCCCCTAGGAATGCCATATTCTATTCATCATCTCCATGGTCCTCTATGAGTCAGGTTCCCTGGCGGCCACTCAGACCTTGTTGTTCATTATAATAATTGTACCCACTTGCTTCTGATGGGAAGAAGAAGCTAAACTGAGATATAATAGCAACAGAGGCCTCTGCTAATTCTGTATGAAGCAAATGACAAAGGATTAATCTCCAAAATTTACAAGCAGCTCATGAAGCTCAATATCAAAAAAACAAACAACCCAATCCAAAAATGGGCAGAAGACCTAAATAGACATTACTCCAAAAAAGATACACAGATTGCCAACAAACACATGAAAGAATGCTCAACATCATTAATCATTGGAGAAATGCAAATCAAAACTACAATGAAATATCATCTCACACCGGTCAGAATGGCCATCATCAAAAAATCTACAAACAATAAATGCTGGAGAGGGTGTGGAGAAAAGGGAACCCTCTTGCACTTTTGGTGGGAATGTAAACTGATACAGCCACTATGGAGAACAGTATGGAGGTTCCTTAAAAAACTTAAAATAGAACTACCATACAATCCAGCAATCCCACTACTGGGCATATACCCTGAGAAAACCATAATTCAAGACGAGTCATGTACCACAATGTTCATTGCAGCTTTATTTACAATAGCCAGGACATGGAAGCAACCTAAGTGTCCATCAACAGATGAATGGATAAAGAAGATGTGGCACATATATACCATGGAATATTACTCAGCCATAAAAAGAAACGAAATTGATTTATTTGTAGTGAGGTGGATGGACCTAGAGTCTGTCATACAGAGTGAACTAAGTCAGAAAGAGAAAAACAAATACCGTATGCTAACACATATATACGGAATCTAAGAAAAAAAAAGGTCATGAAGAACCTAGGGGCAAGATGGGAATAAAGACACAGACCTACTAGAGAATGGACTTGAGGATATGGGGAGGGGAAAGGGTAAGCTGTGACAAAGTGAGAGAGTGGCGTGGACTTATATACACTACCAAACGTAAAATAGATAGCTAGTGGGAAGCAGCTGCATAGCACAGGGAGATCAGCTCAGTGCTTTGTGACCACCTAGAGGGGTGGGATAGGGAGGGTGGGAGGGAGGGAGACGCAAGAGGGAAGACATATGGGAACATATGTATATGTATAACAGATTCACTGTGTTATACAGCAGAAACTAACACACCATTGTAAAGCAAATATACTCCAATAAAGATGTTAAAAAAAAAAAAGATGTTCTGTAGCCAGGATGGCTCTTCAGAGTTGCCCCTAATTGAAGCAAGGAGGCTGGGTCTTTGTAGCCCTGCAGCAACAAGTCAATAGCATGGAATGCATTATTTATTTATTTATTTATTTATTTATTTTGCGGTACACGGGCCCTCACTGTTGCGGCCTCTCCCGTTGCGGAGCACAGGCTCTGGATGCGCAGGCCCAGCAGCCATGGCTCACGGGCCCAGCCGCTCTGCGGCATGTGGGATCCTCCCGGACCAGGGCACGAACCCGTGTCCCCTGCATTGGCAGGGGGACTCTCAACCACTGCACCACCAGGGAAGCCCTATAGAATGCATTCTTTAGGCTATGCAGCTTCCTATGGCCAAGGGAAATTCTTAGTGGTGAGTTGCAGCTAACATTCCTGGCATCAGCAGGACCATGCTTTAGGACTGCACTTTAGAGCTTAAAGGAGTTTGAGTTGACACACTACAGTATCAGCTACATGTGCGGAGAGAGGTAGATCACAAAGCAACTATTTTGCTTATGTGGACTGCGGTGAGGGCAGTATGATTCTGGAGCCAGGTGCTGTAGCAGCAGTTTGCTGACTGTTTAGCTTTCATCATGTCAAAGGTGGCAGCTCCCTTGACTTGCCAGTTCTGCAGCGTTATTTTGAGACATATCCTGAAAACTGAGATCAGAGTCTATTTCTTTAGCCCTCACAATGATTATGTGAACGTTCAGCACCTCTAAATAAATCCCTTCCTGCTTAAACTAGTTCGAGTAGATTGCATGTTCTCAACTAAGAACCTTGAACAAAGTTGGTATTTGATTGCCAGCATCCGTTCTGGTTAGATGGTGCCATGATGTATTGGTCATTATATACACTGAAAATTACATAAACCTTCACCAGTAGAGTCAGGTTTCTAGATTAAAGGCAAAGTAGCCAATATATGCTGTATGCTGAACTTCCCAGGACCCACAGCTCTCTGTGGTTGATTGACATGGGGGTTAGTGCTCAGTTTTGGACAGTGTGTGCTTATATTTCTTTGCTAGTTAGGCCTGAAAGAAAGGGACATGAACAGATGGCTTTGGGGAAAAGTCTCTATGCTAAGATTTTGTGGAATTGTGGCATAATAGGTGACAAATCTCAGTGGCTATAGTCACTCAGGGTGTCAGTGCTTTAGGAAACCAGGACAATTGGCCAGTGTCATTCAGTATGCAGCCTAAACTTGAAAACCTTGCCTTCTCTTTGTACCTTGGCATTTACTCTTTTCCAAAAGGGGCTTTCGTTGGATTGGAACTGTTATTATTGGACAGAATTTCTCACCAGCTTTGCAAAGGGAGTTGGCTTCTCATGTACCTAGTGCTCCTGGTTTCCCCACTGATCCCTGGTTCAGCCCGCTGGAGCTTTTTCTATGAAGAGCCATTCATAGAAAAAACAGAATGCTACTTCCCTTTAAAATGTAGCAACTGTTTAGCGGCAGGTAAGTGGGGTTTTGTTCAGCCCCAGTGCAGCTATTCCAGTGCTGAATCCTCCCAGAAAATATCTTGTGAGAGTTTGGGTCCCAAGTGTTATATCAAGGGGAGCTGCTGCTTCCTTTCCCTTCTCCAGAGTCCTTTGTATAAATCCACCTCTTCCCGATAGTCTTAGATAAACTTAATGAAATATGCTTTGTTGAGAAGCAGGTTTATAAACATGCACACATTTGAAGGTAGAGCCTGCAGAGTTTTGGATACATACATACTGAAGCACAAGAGGATAAACTGCATCCACTTTCTCAAATAAACAAGTATTTTTAAAGCTCATATAACCTTTACCACAGTGTTTTCCAAATGTACCTGAGGTTAAGTCTGAAAAGGTACCTGGGCTTTTTGTTACACTTTCAAGTGCTCAAACCCTTTGAATCAGAGTCTCTAGGAGCAAGACCTGGGAAGCTCAGCATTTAACAAGTGCCCCGGGTGATTCTTATCAGAAAAATTTAGGAAACCAATCCCTTCACTATAGCCACCTCTCTGGCCAGTCCTATAAGTGGCCTACAGGTGTCCTCACCCACTTCAGGGTCACAAATGGACCCCTTGCACGGGTGAACCAATTGTATGTGCAGAAAGCAGTTGTTAAACAGATCTTAATATTCAAAGCAACCAAGGGAACTAATATCAATATGGTCTTTTTTTAAAAAAATCAAAGTGATGAGATAAACCTAGGTGGATAATCTAAAAGCAAGTGTGCTGAAATATGACCACTTTATGAAATAATATATTGAACAGTACTAATCCATTACTTTTTCCTTTCATCCAGGATTCTTAGAAATCACTTTTTTCCCCCCAATGAGAAATAATTCCGTAGAACACGCACTAAATGCTGGACTGTGTTCTTTGTTGTAAAGGCAGAGAGAAGTGTAGCTTGACAGTAATGAATGACTATATTACACAATTACTTAAATATGAGTCTTCAGCAAAAATGAAATGACTTGAGGCTTTTCAACAAATGCAGCTTTAAGCTCAGCAAATAATGGCTTGTGTCAAATTTGTTTATTAGCATGGGTAATTTGTTCTTAACTAGACATATTTTACACTTGAAGTAATTTTTTACTAGAACTCCATAAAGCAATTGTGCAATTGATAATAAATATGTCACTACTGGTAAGTAATTAATTCATATGAAGTTAGTTAAAACCATGCTACCACCGCCTAGAGTATAGAAAAAGAATGCATAAATAAAGTAGTTATAGTCAAATAACAGATGGTATGAAAAAGTCAGCAATAAAAGAAATAAAGATGTGGACAATGTGTGCATGTGTATTTGTGTGCGTGTGTGTAATCATATTTATCAAGCACCTATAACATACCTGACATCATGCCAGACCATTTCCTCAGAACTTTTCAGGGAAGTATTGAATTCAGTTATTATAGATAAGGGAATGGAGGATCTGAAAGTTTAAGTAGTTTGTACTATGATACACCATTGATGGAAATAAGGTCTGAGCACAGGTGTAAAGCCATGCATTTTCTACTAGTGTTTAGTGTAATGTTATACAAGTATGAGTTTTAGGGTCAGATAGACCTTGTTTGTGTCCTGAGTCAGCCACTCACCAGATATATAATCTTGGTAAGGGAACCTAGCACCTCTTCGCCTTAATAACAACAGCATCTACTACATATAATTACTGTGAGGATTAAATGGGAAGACACATGGGAAACGATAGTATCAACATAATGCCTGGTACACATCAAGCACTAAGTAAAGTTAGTCAATTACATGGTATCTCCAGGAAAGTCATCACAGCGCACATAATTACTTAACAGAGTAAGAATTGAGCATTATTTTCATTTACTGTGAGCAGATATTATTTTCTCTCTACTATTCAGGTATATATGGACTGAATTTAACAAAGACTGATTAAATACAGACTTTAGATTTCCGAGGCAGTCTTGTTTTCATGAGGTTTTACTTTTGAAAAATGTTTCATTTAATTCAACTCAATAACAATTATTTAAGTACCCGTGTCAGTTACTTCCTTCAAGGACCTCGCAGCCTTAATGATTGGGTATAAGGTGGTGGCAGGACAGAAGAGGAAGAAATGGGAGGCATATTGAAGGAAAAGAAGTGGAACTTCAGACTGACAGAATAGCTCAGAAGACCTAGTCCTACTTTTAAAGCAGCAAACAGATCCTAGAAAGCCTTACAAACGGATGGAAAAGACACATAACAGTTAAGGGTAGTATATGAAGAGGTAACACTTAAAACGAGATATAAAGGATGGAGAAAGGAGTGGGCCAGGCAAAGGAGGGTGATAAACGCAAAAGGTTGAAGATAAGAGAGAGCGCTGTGGTCTGGCACATCAGAAATGGTAAGTAGTTCCATCAGGCTGGAAGGCATATGGGCTTGGGAGCCAGTGGATAGAGAAAAGACTGTGGTAAAACATTAGGTTACATAGGTTTGAAGGAATCAATTCATGAAGAATCTTACATGCCTTTTATGCTCTGTGTCTGTGGTTTGTTACTGCAGCTGCCCGTTAGAATCACCAGGGGAGCAGGCGGCGGTACTAAGCGGCGGAGTCTGCTCCGAGGGTCCTGAGCCAACAGCTTCTTCGCGGGCCCCGCCGCCGCCAACCCCACTCCTCGTTGGAGAGAAGATGGTGGGCCGGAATAGCGCCATCGCTCTTTTCATCGGGTACTGCATTTACTTCGACCGCAAGAGACGGAGTGACCCCAACTTCAAGAACACGGTGCAAGAACGAGGAAAGAAACAGAAGCTTGCCAAGGAGAGAGCTGGACTTTCCAAATTACCTGACCTTAAAGATGCTGAAGCCGTTCAGAATTTCTTCCTCGAAGAAATACAGCTTGGTGAAGAGTTACTAGCTCAAGGTGAATATGAGAAGGGTGTGGACCATCTGACAAATGCAATTGCTGTGTGTGGACATCCACAGCAGTTACTGTAAGTATTGCAGCAAACTCTTCCACCACCAGTGTTCCAGATGCTTCTGACTAAGCTCCCAACAATTAGTCAGAGAATTGTAAGTGCTCAGAGCTTGGCTGAAGATGATGTGGAATGAGAAACAAATGTCAACATAATAATCTCAATTAAAAAATATTTTTAAAATCTGAACTTGGAAGATGATCAGCTCTGGGGGAGTAAGGGCAAATATGCTTGTTGTGGACTGTCCTACACTGAAAGCTACCAAAGTTAATTTTTACTTTGTGTCGATCCATTTGTCTGTTTTATTTATTTTTCCCAGTGAAAAGTGTATTTTGATAGAGAAGTTTTCATTTTATAAATACACTCTCAGTTACTGAAATATGGATTTTGTTTATTCCTAAAATGTGCAATTAGAAGGTACATATATAACATCACATTACTTATAGTAAAATGACCCAGTGCTCAGTTTTGAAAGGCCAAAAAAAGTGTAGAAGAAAACTGAAGAAAGCACTTTTTTTTTAAAGCTAGTACAGTTTGCTATACATCAGAAAATTGGATGGAAACTTGATTGTGTATCAAAACTGAGCATTAAAATCTTTAAGAGATTATTTCTTTCCATTTAATCTCTTAAATATGTATAATGTGCTGCTGTGCTACAATAACTTCACCCCCACTGTTGAACTGTTTTGTTTAAATCAGTGGGCCTAATGTGTTCCAGATATTTATCTCCTTGTATTTTAGATATGTGTAGTTGCAAATAGCACCAGGAATTAGATCTATGTACGCCCTTAATCAAGCTGAGTAAACTTCACCAGTTAATGTCTGCCCACATTTATAAAATGAGGGAATTTGTCTGCTAATTCAGCTTCTAATTCCTTTGGTTCTGCTCAGCATTTTCAAATCCCTTTTTCTGAGGGATATATCTGTTTGGGCAACCAGCCCTTGCATTTTTTAATACTCTGAATTTTGTATGCTTGCCTGACTTAGTATTTCTGAACTGATTTTTTTAAGGTATAACTTGTGTTGATTTTCACTGAAATCATGGTTCTGTCACTACTTTTGTAAATTAATCTGAAATTTAACTTTCAAGGTAACTGGGACAATATGCTTGTAAAAGTGTGTGTTCTCCTTTGCTTTTATTGTCAGTGTACCTCCTAAAGCCTCTTCCAGCCTGATTCACTTATCTTGTTATGAGAATAAGGTGTAACTTTGTGGCTGAAGACTTGCAAAGGATGAAGATAATGGGACCTTTTATTCTCAAAATAGTGATATCATCTGCAGCCACAGATTCAATATCAGACCTGAGAATAAAGAACCTTGGTACTTAAAAAAAAAAAAAAAGAATCACCTGGGAAGTTTATGAAAACTACTGATGGAGTACTGCATCCCAAAATAACTATCTAGACTGTTTACGGCCCACCCTCCTATTGAGATAACATAAAACTGGACAAAATATATTTTTAAAAATGTGTTTGAGCATCTGAAACTACCAAGAGAGTAAGAATTTGGAGGGCCAAGTTCCAGATGAGAAGGAAATCCAAGAGTCGTGATCTGACATTTGGGGCAACTTTTTCCCTCAAGAGGATTGACAGCCTATTTCAAAATCAGTGCCTGAGAGATTGAAAAGTTGGGGAGTTTCCAGTAGTTTCACAGGAGTGGGGATTGGGGTTGGTGAGAATTGGAGTTCAAAGTCCACCAAGGTGGATTGGACCTGGTATATACCCTCAGACTTCATTTGGGACCCTCAGAATTTACACACTAGGAATAAGTATGGCCTGGAAATAAATCAGACTTCATAAGAATTGGAGCCTAGATTTGATCATCTCATTCCCTAATTGGATTATGGTGATCTTATCCTAGTCAAGTTGTCTTTCAGAAACAAAAGTAAATTCTCTCTGGTGAAAATAACATTATAATATAAGCCAGAAACTTAAAGTATGTCTACCGTGCCCCAAACACAATGTCCAACGCTCAATCAAAAGTAACAAAGCATACAAAAAATGCAAATCTTGACTGAAAACCAAGAAAAAAAAATCAGACACTATAAACAGACTCACAAAATAGTTATTATAAAGTCCATGTTTGGAATAGACATAGACTTTTAATAACTATTGTTAATATTTTTGAGGAATTAAATAACAAGTGGGAGAGTTTCAGAAAGAATAGAAATTATTACAAATATGAAAATGGAGCTAAATGGAAAAAACAGTAATTGCAATTAAGATATCAATGGATAGGCTTAACAGAAGACTTAAAACAAAATTAGTGAAAAATAGGAGAAAGTATCTAGATGGAGGTGTAGAGAGACAGAAGTAGACAAAATAGATAAAAGAAGCTAATACAAGGTTAACAAGTCTAAAATTCAGGTAACTTGAGTACCAGAAGTAGAAAAGAAAATGTCTTGGAAGAAGTAATATTTGAAGAGATAATGGTTGTAAATTATTTTTTTAAATGATGAAAGACACCAAGCCACTGGTACAAGAAGTTCAACTAACCCCAAGCAGGATAAATACAAAAACAAATCACATATAAGCACATAATAATAAAACTTCTGAAAACCAAAGACAAAAACCAAACTCTTAAACAGGTACAGAAAAGAATGACATATTACCTTCAAAGGAGAAATAATAAAACTGATTGTTGACTTTTCACAATGTAAAGATTAAAAGCCAAAACTAGTGGAATAATATCTTCAAAGTTCTTGAAGCAAATAACAGTCAATTTATAAATTATGTATTTTGTGAAAATATTCTTCAAAAATTAAAAGATTCTACTTGTAAGAACCTTGTAATAGGTTATGTCAGACCAATGCTCCTGTGACAATGAGATGCCACTACAAACCTATTAGAATATCTAAAATTTTAAAACTGACCAAAATGCATGTTAGTTAGCAAGGATAAAGAGTAACTAGAACTCTTATACATTACTTGTCAGAATGAAAAATGGTATGACCACATTGAAAATCAGTTTGACAACTTCTTATAAACTAAAGCATATGCTTCTCATATGAACCCACAGTCTCACTTCTAGGTATTTACCCAAGACAAACAAAAACTAATATTCACTAAAAATCTATATGTTAATATATATAATGGCTATATTCATAATCACCCCAAACTGCAAAATCTCAAATATCAATCAACAGGTGAATGGTAAACAAACTGTGGTATATCCATTCATACAATAGAATATTACTTAGCAATGAAAGGAACAACTACTCATACAACATAGATTAATCTCAGGTTCATTAGGTTAAATGAAAGAAGCTAAACTCAAAAGACTACATTCTATATGATTTCTTTCATTCAGGAACAGACAATACTATAAGAACAGAAAATATATCAGTTGCTGCCAGGGGCTGGGGGTGGCATAAATGGGTGTGAACATAGTATGCTGGTAAATGTTCAAGTTCTCCAAATAAAAACTCTCTGATTTGTAGCATTTGCCAATTTCTCTAGTGTAAATATTCCCATCATGGCCAATTTTAACCTCCCAAAGTGATGACACTGAACATGGAGTTGGGAAGAGATGCAGAGCAGCACATTATTATATGGTATTTCCACCATACACATAAAATAGATATAAATAACTACACAGCCACAGATAGTAGTACAGTGTAAAATAATGAGGAAGCAACAAGTTTTTAGTCCTTATTACCTTTTAAAAAATAGAATTATACTGAATTGTAAGTTTATGTAATTTAATTTTAAATAATGGCTGTTTTTAACAACGGGCTTTGAAAATTCCTTAAAGTTTAACAATCTGCTGACTCCAGGGAGTCGCTAGGCACAAGGGAAATGTTTGAGGTGATAGAAGTGTTCTGTTGTCTTGATTTTGGTGGTGTTGTACAACTGTATGCATCTGTCAAAACCTATAGATCTACATGCTTAAAAGGGTTAATTTTATTGTGTGTAAATTATAGCTCAAAAAACCTAATCACAAAATTTGCATATATCCTTTCACTCATCAATATCCGTTCTAGGAATCTATCCTGTTATATTCAAACCTGTCCACCCCTGATTTTAATAATAAAATTGGAATTAACCTGAAATCCACACATTGGATAATGAATAATAAATTATTGTATATCCAACAAGATATTTCAAGAGATATTCCAAGAGAATTTTCTTAGCAGTTAGAAAAAGGTGAGGCATGAAAAAGCAGTTTCTTCTGGAAGGTGGCTGAGGGATTAAAGTTAAGAGGGACTTACATGTATGCATACCCTGTTGTAATTTTGAAATTTTCCACGTGCATGCATGACTTTTTCAAAAGATAAGGGGACCCTAAGTTGGTTTTAATCAAAATGAAATACAGACATTTTCAAACAAACAAACTCTCCTGAGATAATTTACTACCAACACACCTTCACTAATACTTAAATGCCTTCAAGTATTGTCTCATGCTTTGCTCACCACTGTATGGATGGAGAAATGGAGGCCCAGAGACTGAAAAACTTTTTCAAAGGCACACAGCAATAGTGTAGCTCTGGGACTTGAAAATGCACACTCTTAGCTTTGCTAGACTGTTTTTCAGGAAAGTTCAGGGAGGGTCTAGGCGTCCTTTGCAGAGCAGCACTAACTGAAGTCCAGGTGAGCTAGCAGTTCCCTGAGAGGGAGTTTATAAAGGAGGAAGACAAAGAATCAAGAATAGAACCCTGGAGACTTCCATACTTAGGAGAAGAAAGAGAAGGCTGACAAGGAAACAGAAGAGGAATGATTAGAAAGAAACAATATAACAATGTGATCTATTGCTTAAAATGTTGGAAGAAAATACATTTGTGGGGAAAAAAATCACTTTGTTCTGTTACTTGAACTGTATCCTTCAGACCTCACCCTGCTCTTTAAGGAGAAAGCATGTTCACCACACCCATGGGCACATGCATGTTGGAACACATTGGACCCAATACCATGTCTAGGATTCTGGCTTCTCTGTGCCCTATTCAACAGTTAGAAAGGTCCTGTCCTCTACTTGCATTTCAGCCAGAAATACAACTCCCCAGCACATGGGGATTTAATTTCCTTGGACAGTTTAGACTGGAGCTGTGAAGAAAGAAATGGTTTTAAACCATTGCTTCTTGTTTTGTTTCTCTGTTCAGTGGTGGGAAAGAAATAAAAATGATAGTACCTCCCTGCCCCACAAATAAAATGAAACCAGTAATATGTGTGCGGAAGGAAGCTGGAAAAAGGAAATCAGGAACAGCTGGGCCTAACACAGTGCAGTTACATATGTGTCCTTTTTGAAAGACAAATCAGAATGGCTCAAGAGAAGGCCGCAGAGACACACAAACATCTAAAACTCTTGACTTGCCAGCTGCAGAAATGGATTGTGCTGGAAGAACTTAAGAGTCGCTTGGGAGTATTTAGTTCTCCAAGTGAGTAGCAAAAGTGTGCTAATGAGGTCTTTAACACCTGTACTCCAACCAGCAGCTGAGTCTAAGCAGAACCAGGCGGGGCAGCCAACAGCTTAGAAGGTGGCCTTGTGGAAGTCGGAAACAGAAAATCACTATTCCTGGTTAGTAGGATGCAGATGATATTTGCTTTCCTTTTTATGCTCTTTTTCTATTTTCCACATACACATCAAATCAGGAAACAAAATGTTATTTTGAAAAACAAAACATTGCATTCAGTTTATCTTTCCCAGTTATTCATTCCCTGGTCACTTGTTTTTGTCTCTGAGCATGTAATGGTTCAGGCACTAGATGCAGCTCTGCTTCTGTCAGTTGTCACCTCCAGAAAGTCTTCATACAGGCAGCAGCAGGTGGCTAATACAGAAGAGATGGTATGGGAAGAGAAAACATCCTTCCAGGATGTCTCTCCTTGCCATGCTTTGTCTTTGTTTTCTTTGCTCTGAGAACTGAAGAAGACTCCTTTTAAGTACCCTATGCCCCTTCTCTCCCCAAAATACTCCCTGACGATTACTTGCCTCTCTTTCCCACTCAGGTTTGACAGAACAAATAGTGATAACTAGAGAAATGGAACATGAAATATCAACTTATTAATCTGGGTAAGTGGCTGAAAACTAAAAAAGGCAAGACTTCAGGTAAACTGGATAGGAAAATGGGACTTAGAACCAAAGCAAATGAGAGTGAGCTTTCCACCTTGAATCTAAATCTTGGATTCTGTATGGTGAGGTGTCCTCCAGAGAGAGGGAGAGTGGAAACACGCCTGTGCCTAGGGGGCAGACTTTTAGAACAGCAGGAGGGTGGCCCCTTTGCAGACCATGCCCTCTGCAAATGTGGTCTGATCACTTTCAAATTCTGACCAATCAGATTAGTGACTCCTGTAACGGCAAGTGTTAAGGAGGTCTCCAATGGCAAGGGTAGAGGCTGAGATCTTTTTCATGGGCTGTGGCTGGTAGCCTAGGGGTAAAGCATGAGGAAAG
This sequence comes from Kogia breviceps, assembly GCF_026419965.1. Taxonomy (NCBI): domain Eukaryota; kingdom Metazoa; phylum Chordata; class Mammalia; order Artiodactyla; family Physeteridae; genus Kogia; species Kogia breviceps. Next base: position 17,825,011 of record NC_081325.1, read on the forward strand.
TGATTTTCTTGCCTCCTTTTCTCCTCCCAATAAAGACTGGAATCCATCTTAGAGTTCCCCATTACTGGATTCTTCAGCCCAATTTGTTACCATTTCTTCCTGAACCAAATCCTCATTTCAATAAAAATATAAATGATGCAAATTGTTATGAAGCTTCCACACTCCTTTCAGCTCCAAATCTTGCTTCTATAGAAACCTGCTGTACACTGTGTTCTATCTGCCATTTTTCAAAAAATAGGAAAGTTATCTCACGGTAGGATAACATTTGGTAAGAGCTGTGCATGGTGAGTAAGACAAAAGCTTACAATTGAAATGGTCACTATTTGCTTTTTCTATATTGAGTGTAATAGGTTACAATTCTTTGGGTTATTGGAATTTTAATCAAGACTCCCAGATGTTATGGTAAATTAATAGCTTATGATTAAGTTTCTATTGGCAATTAATGTCAGCTTTTAAATCAGTGTTTGTTATACTTCGTATCACATTTACATTTATTAAGTAATCAAATATTTATGTTTATTGCACAATGTTCTTATGAATGCTCACAAGCATTCTCATTAATTATAAAGCATTGCTCTGGAACATATTTCTTGTTGTGAGAATATTTAGATACATGTTTTCACAGTGTAAATTTGCAATGCCTGGCTGGCCTAACGTTTGCACATTGTGTGTACTAGAAAAGCAGGTGTGAAGGGCATAGTGTTCCACATACTCTAACTGAACCAAGGTGGTTTTCACCCTCAGCTGAATTGGACTGATGAGCTCACAGGAAACACGGATTAGTCGGAACTCGGGAAGTTTTTTTCTACTTATTCCTGGGATTTGCTCCATGAAAATATTGTTTTGGAATTGGCGGGAAAACAAATTTATATAAAAATAAATGTCCTTTCTTTAACTGAAAGAACTAGGAAACTTCTTATTGCCTAATGTTAAAAAACATAAAGCAAAAAGATGTTCTGTTTTTCCACAATGAACTAATTAATTTCAGCTGCGTTTTGAGATGGGCCATCAAGGTAATTATGATATTGAGATAATTTAAACAACAGCAAACCTTCTGTTGAGGAAAAAGTGAACTTGGGGCGTCCAGATGATCTCTGTGATGTAGATACTGCTTTAGGCTTAAAAAAAAATCTACTGTCATGCCCCCAATATATGATCTTTTCCCTGTTCTAACTCTGAAGAAAGTGACACACAAAAGTAGAGTGTCCCACAGCAAGTGAGTGACAGAACTCAGTTTAGTACAGGGTTCTTCATTCTCAGACTATGGCTCTCTTACACTAGGCCAATGGTTTACAAATTCTTTGGAGCCACAGAAATCTTTCTTCAATGAAATCTCATCAGGAAGCCTAATATTTAAAACAGAGTAGAACTGCTTGATAATTCCAAGCCAATTTCAGTGTCTCCAACAATTTTCAAAGTTCTTGCCAGATTGCAAAAATTTCCAAGAAAACTGATTTTTCCCTACTTCATCTCCAAGAAATGGAATTCAAAGGACTTCTGAAAACTTCTTCATTAAAGGTTTCATCACTGCTGATGGGCAGAGCCATTACCAGGCAGGTAAACACTCAGGCACCACATGCACTTCAGCGGAACCTGAAGATGGGAAACTCACATTGATGCTAGATGGGAACAACTTCCACGCTAACATTCTACCTGGACATGTCCACACGTTTCTCCAGGTACTGGCCTTGCATTCTGGATCATGCAGAAAAATATCAAAAGGGAAGCCTAGCTGAATCACCCAAGATTCCTGTCCCCTGATAAGATAATACATCCTTTCTCAGACTGTAAGAAAAGAAGAAACCCAATATATATGAGTGGCTACTGAGGGCAAGGCATTTTTTTTGCTAGATGATTTTCATATCTCACTTGACCTTGTGAGATGTGACATTTTGTTCTCATTTTACAAAGGAGGAAAACAAGACTCAGAGCAGCTTCATAACTTTCGCAGATGACTCTGTTGAGAGTTGGGATTTGGATCTGGGTGAATCAAATTCCAAAGCCCATGTTCCTACCACCATCCCATCTCTGAGTCTCATTGCTGATGTCTCTCATAATGACCAGAAACAATAGGCTATTGGGCACAGATTTTGTGTTATTAGGTACCTTTTTTTTATCATAAAAGCCAGATCTCCTCAGTTAGTAGACTACATGCATTTTGAGGAACAGTTTCTAGCATAGAGAAGAGGTTCCCTCGTCTAATTCCCTCTTTTCAGAATGATAATACTGCGTGCCATTGTAATCTGTACTTATGGTTACATGCTATACTATTTATCTCCTTGAAAGACACTGATGGGCATCACTAACAATCAAGCTTTCAAAAACATCAAAACATCTCTTTCCATTCTGTTACAGGATGGTCTGTACTGCTAAGATCTATGGGTCTGTTAGCTTGAATTTTGTTTGATTAGAAGAAACAGTTACTCAAATCGAGGACACAACTGCCATTCATGTACAGAGAGATTCTTTTACAGGAGAGGAATACACACTTCTAAATACACTCATTGACTTTGCTATTCTTGAGTTTTCATGACTATGTATGATCCTTTGCAAACATACCAGAGCTGTAATGCCTGAATGCACTAATGATGAATCTCCTTTTACTGAGTAGCTCTTTCTGGAAGAGTTCCTGGAGGTATATATCATTTGATTTCACAATATCAAGTGCAGTTGCCCATACCAAAAAAAAAAGAGAGAGATAGAATTGTCTTTTTTCATTACTTGTAACTTTTTTTTAATCCAATTTTTTCCTCTGTTCCTTCCTCTGTAAGTTAGTAATCTTAGGAGACAGGAAATTTGGGCAATTTCTTAGAGTATAATCATTTCTCGCCCCCAAGTTTTAAATTGCACTTGGCATTAAATGACAATAAAGCATTGGTATCAAATAATAAGCCTGGAGAATGTCTATACACATATGCACACACAGCATTTTGAATAAAAAAAAGATAATTCCTCTTTTTCTGAAAGTGGAGTTTCTCTAGTTGGAAGAAAAAACCTGAATTCGCTCCCCTCAACCTTTTCTCCTCTGTCTTAGTCACCTCAGGCAACTGTAACAAATTACCACACTGTTTAAACAATAAACATTTATTTCTTACAGTTCTGGAGGCTAGGAAGTCCAAGATCAAGTTGTCTGGCGAGAGCCCTTTTTCTGGTTTGCAAATAACTTTCTTCTTGCTGTATCTGGTGGAGAGAAAGAGAGGACTCTGGTTTCTTCCTCTTCTTTTAAGGACACTAGTCCCATCATGGGAGCTCCACCCTCATGACATCATCTTACCCTAATTACCTCCCAAAGGCCCCATCTCTAAGTACCATCACGCTGGGGGTTAGAGCCTCAACATGTAAATTGGGGGGAACACAAACATTCAATCCATATCTGCTCCCTTCTCCCTCCTCACTTTTCACCCCATGCCCATAAGAGACTCTGCAAAGCCAAATTTAGAAGCCCCTGTTGTCCCCATTGACTCTTCTTTCTTGAGGACACCCCTTGGATAAAGAGGTAATTTCTCCTTTCCATTTGTTCTAACTAACATATAACCTTGATGAATCAAAGTGACTGGCCCCACACCAGGCTCCAGAATAGTTCCCATTCAAGGAACCTGAATTCTGTTAAGTCCCCCAGTGGTCAGGGGAGGAGTGAGAAGAAAAGTTGTAATAACAAGAGATTTTTTCATTTTTTTACAGATCCTATTTTGTTGCTATAATATCTTATTTTTCCAGTAAGGAAAAAAAATAGTTCCATGAACATTTTTATTAAACTTAAATATAATTTTCTATATTACAAAAGAATTTGTGCTCATTTAACTTGGGACCAATAAATTAAGGATATATATTTGAATCAAACTTTGGGTTTTAAAAACTTGCAAAAGCCTAGTTATTTTGGGACACATAAAACAAGCTGCAACTCTACACGGCCAGAGACTGCTAATTAGAAGTTCCTGTGATGTTTCAGAAAAGGGCTGTGCCTTTGAAGACCACTGGCGACAGAAAAAGGAAAACAAAACAAAACAAAACAAAAACAACTGGCTGGATCAGAAAGATGAGCATCTACCTGCGTGGGAGGACCTGACTCAAAAGCATAAGGGGTTTTTCCAGGTCCTGCAAGAGTTTCCCCCTCTGTCTTCCTCTCTGTAGCTCCATCCCTTAAGCAGGTCTGCCAGGACCTGGAGCTGCCCAAAGGGGAGGCTGTTCCTGACTTCTTGGACTCTGGATGCTCAGAGGACAGATGAATCCCTTCCAGGCCTCCAGTCTATAGCCTTATAATGGCAGATTGCACCAGCAAATCTCAGGGGGGGATGTTTATAACAAACACACTGTTACTAAAAAGAGTTAGAAGATACCAAAGTTTTTAGATGATAAACGTAAAAGCAGTAAGAGTACATCCCAAGTTACCCCTCCAATGCTGCTTCTTTTGTTCACTTGCACTCTAAGTCACTTTCCTGAGCAGTGGAGAAAGCGGCGGGGTTTCAGCCAGCACCTGCAGAGCTGCACTTCACTCCTGGTCTATTTTATTGATGCAGCAGCCTGCAGTCTATGCCCATGGGAATAAATCATCACCCATCACAGGAGGTAGCAAAAGAAAAGACGGAGAACTCCCAGGTGATAAGACGCCCAGATGCCTGCGCTCTTTCCACACAGTGACTTTGCATCTCTGAGGTTTCTGCTCTGAGGCCTCTGCTTTCGGAGGCCACAGACACATGTGTGGTAAGAAGCAACTAAAACCCAAGGACAACTTACACCTCAACCCCCAACACTTAATTCCCCGAGAGAATTGTAATGGAAGTATAATAAGATTAAGCTGAGGTTCCAAAGGAGATTATAGGTGGCCACATTCCCAAATGGGAATTTACACACCAGTTTTGGGCAGCCTTTTTGATCTGTCCCTGACCAATTTTTTCTACTAAATACTCTTGTTATAGGAGTAGCTCACCTTATCTGAATATAGAAATGATGGTATATTATTGCCCTTATAGAGAATAGCTACTTAAAGTTTCTTATTGCCACCCTTCTTGGAAAGCAAATAATTCTATACTGCCTTAACCTTTCTATTTGCTTATAAATTTGGAATTTCATGCATTTCATTGGCTTAAAGCAGGGCATGTCTGTATTATAAACCTGCCCATGAAATCTACAGTTTATTGCACATTTTGTAAGAAATGAATATTTTCATGTCCTTTATCCAATGAGATGAGTGTGTCTGCATCTTAAATAAGCACAGAATCTAGGAAAGGATGAGATTGAAGACTAGGGACCCAGACTCCTAGCCTGACCTTTGTTTTGTTGCAGAGGAGTGGCTGGGGGGAAAGTTCTCACGGGTGCAGCTTCAGAGAGTTTTGACACTTTCAGTGGTATACCTGCAGCTCATGTGGAAATCCATCTACAGAATAGAATCCTGCTTTCACTCCACAAAGATGGCGCTCTCTCTGCACCAGAGCAGCTGTTTCCCTATGGTGGTCGTGGAAGCCTCCACAAACACACATGGAAGTCACTGATCAGAGGTTTGTTGTGCAGGGTGAAGCTAGCTCTCTCATGGCTGCTGAGCTCTGGGACCTACTCCGCGGGCAGGAAGATTGATCACGAGGTAGTTTATTTAGTCAGAGGATCATGGGTGAGTCAGAAGACAAGGAAATTCAGAAACCAAAGTCAAAAATGACTGTGTATAGAAGAGGAAACCAGCTGCACCTGGCAGTCTGCTACCAAATCAGAAAGGGCTGTAATGGAAAACGGATGCGTTTATAGAAAATCCACCTCCCGTCCTCCACTGGCCAGAGCTGCTGCCCTCTTCACAAGGAGTCAACGTATTAAGTTTGGCAGCTCTTGTAGAGCTTGCCATGCCAGGGAGGTTATTAAAACTGAACTGAAATGGTTTCATAACTCAAACTGGAAACAAGAGTGAGGAAAATGCTAACACCAAAGTGACAGACCAGAACGAAATGGAGCTAGATTCGTACGCTCTCTGGCTCATGTTTCAGGAGGTTCCACGTGTTAAAATAGGCTGAAAAGTTAGCTAAATAAAACAAAGTGCCAAGCAAGACATATAACACCCTTGAAAGGGGGCTTAACCAGTGAGAGAATTCCGTGATTCACAATGTTGACTGAACTGTACTTTTGGGAGTCTGAAGACAAGAATAATTATAACTACATCTCCTAAAATGTCTGTCACATGTAAGGGATTTCTCCCTTCTCTCCAGTGCTACTCATTGATTTGAAGGATCTCAAAGATATTTTCTGGTTCTCAAGGATAAACTGCCCCCTGGTAGAGAGTACCAGAGATTGGAAAAGCAGATGAGTGATGGGTTTTACTGTCACATATTACAGTCTTCAAGAGTGTAGGCCAACTCCTTTTTGGAAAGACATACTAAGTTCAGAATTACACAATTTAAAACACTTGCTAAAATGTTAGAGGTTCTGATGCTAGCAGAGTAGTTCAGGAGAGCTACCAATAGGCTATACTATTTTTCCAGGTGGTTTTGTGTGCTTCCAAATAAAGCTATTACTGCAAAAATATCGGCTATCATCTCTGGGAGGCCCTCAGTTGAGAAGCAGAAAACAGCTTTCATCTTTAGAGCCAAAATGGATGTTTTCAGGCCCATTGAAAAGGGTAGTCACAGGCTTCATCCATGAGAATACACGGTAAGACCAGGTCATGCCAATGCAGTTCAGAGGAGAGAAAGGGCTCTGTCTGCAAAACCAGTGCCCATGACCAAAAATGGTGGTAAGAATTTTAATGAAGAAGATTGGGAATGACAGAGCAAATGGTCAAAACTAATGTTCCTTGTGGCTTCTTGGGATAATTCCATGACTATTTTTGTTCATTTCAAAAATAGGCATTTCTTATATTCACTTTCTTTTCCATAAATTTTTATTTGCCTCTCATTCAGCAGCATATCTTGGGGCCTCTACCTTCAAAATACATCCAGATTCAAATATTTATCAGCACAACAACCCTATGGTGGTAGAGTATGATTATATCTCACCTGGACTACTGGAGGAGTCTCCTATCAGGTCTCCTTTTACCCACCCTTGCCTGCCTGTGGTCAGTTCCTAATGCAGCATCCAGGGTGACTCATAGACATAGAGGAGCTCTGTTTAAAAACTCAGCAATGGGAGAGGATTTGGGGAAGATGGCAGAGTAGGAAGCACCAGAAATCTGTCTCCCCATCTAGACAACAAATGCACCCGCAGAATCTGTCTGATGTAACTATTTTGGAACTCTGGAGTCTGGCTTGCAACTTCCAGGGAAAGGTTTGAACAGTAAATTGTAATTAATTTTGGTCAGTTTCAGCTCATACTACAGTAACAGCTACTTATCCTCTACCCCCAGCTGCATGGCAGGCAGCTGTGCATGTGTTCCTGGAGCAGCCTGCACACAGCTTGCAGGAGCCAGGGCAGGCAAAAAGTACCCTGTCCACCAAATGTCAGGGATCTGTGCTTTGATAGCTGATTGCTGCTTCTGATCACAGAGATGCAGACAAAGAGGAGAGCAACCATTGTTGTTGCACCTCCCCCCATTTTTGCAAGCCTCGTCCCTTATGGCTAAAGTAACTTACAGGGGTTTTAAAGAACTGGAACCCTTCCCCACCTCCTCATTTTTCTCTTTTTCCCCCTTTTGGGAGCCAGACATTAAGGCTAGGACATTCAAATACAATTGCATATATGGGGAAAATTAGAAAGTAAATGCACATGTCCAGGGAAAGGCATAGGCTCAGAAAAGACCTGAGATGATCTTAAGTTAACACCAGGACGATCCTTGGCATAGAGACAGACTACAACAATTGAAAAACAAGACAAAACAAAACCCAGAAACCATAACAGAACCAGCAAACCCAGGGGACAGGGGACAATATGATTTCCAGAGTTCCCATGTAATCAGATTCAAATGCCTAGTTTTCAACAAAAACTCAAAAGGCATACAAAAAATAAGAAAGTATGACCCATTCAAGGAAAAAAAATAAGTCAACAGAAACTGTCCTTGAAACTGATGGCAGTTGTACTAGACAAAGACTTTCAATCAATCATCTTAAAGATGTTCAAAGGATGAAAGGGAGATGTGGAGAAAGTCAAGAAAATGATGTGTGAACAAAATGGAATATCAATGAAGAGGTAGAAAACCTAAAAAGAAACCAAAAAGAAAATTGGAGCTGAAAAGTACAATAAGTGAAATAAAAATTTCATTAGAAGGATTCAAAGGCAGATTTAATCAGGCAGAAGAAAAAATTGGTAAAGTTGAAGATAGAGCAAGGAAATTGTTGAGTCTGAAGAGCAGAAAGAAAAAGGAGTGAAAAACAGTGAACAGAGCCTAAGGGTATGGTATACTATCATATGGACCAAAATATGCATTGTGGGAGTCCCAGAAGAAGAAGAGAGAAGGTAAAGGACAGAGAGAATATTTGTGTATATATATATATATATATTTTTAATTTTTATTTTTTGGCTGTGTTGGGTCTTCGTTTCTGTGTGGGGGCTTTTTCTCTAGTTGTGGCAAGCGGGGGCCACTCTTCATCGCGGTGCATGGGCCTCTCACATTCGCGGCCTCTCTTGTTGCAGAGCACAGGCTCCAGACACGCAGGCTCAGTAGTTGTGGCTCACGGGCCCAGTTGTTCCACGGCATGTGGGATCTTCCCAGACCAGGGCTCGAACCTGTGTCCCCTGCACTGGCAGGCAGATTCCCAACCACTGCGCCACCAGGGAAGCCCCAGGACAGAGAGAATATTTGAAAAAACAATGGCTACAATCTTCCCAAATTTAACAAAAGACATGAATATAAACACTAAAGAAACTTAATGAACTCCAAGTAAGATGAACTTGAAGAAATCCACACTGAGACACATTATAATCAAACGGAGAGACTCTTGAAGGCAGCGAGAAAGAAGCAACTCATCACATACAAGTGATCCTCAATAAGATAATCAGTAGATTTCTCATCAGAAACTTTGGAGGCCAGAAGGCAGTAGGCTGATACAGTAAAAGTGCTCAAAGAAAAAAAGCTCTCAACCAAGAATCTTATATCCAACAAAACTGCCTTTCAAGAGCAGAGGAATTAACACATTCCCAGATAAATAAAAGCTGAGAAAGTTCATTACCACTAGACCTGCCCTGAAGGAAATGCTCAAGGGAGTCCTGCAGGGTAAAATGAAAGGACACTAGAAAGACTAGAAACTGTATGAAGAAATGTCTCTCAATAATGTAAATAATTGTAAACACATGGGTAATTATAAAAGCTGGTATTATTGTAACAATGGTGTATAAGTCCATTTTATGTTTTCTACATGATTTAAGAGACTAGGATATTAAAAAAAATGATTAGTCTAAAAGCTAATATTATTACACCCTTGGTTTGTAACCTCACATTTTGTTCTCTATATAACTTTAGACACCAATACATTTAAAAGAATTCTTAAATTATATTTTGGGGCACACATGTATAAAGATATGATTTTGTGACATCAACAACTGAAAGGAGTGAGGATAGTGTTGTAAAGGAGTAGGAGTTTTGTATGTTAAAAACTATTAAATGATTACTGTGTTAAAAACTATTAGTGAAGTTAAGCTGGTATACATTTAAATTGGAGTGTTATAACTTTAGGATATTAAATGTAATACCCAAACTCAACAGAAAATAGCTATGACTATACACAAAAGGAAATAAGAAAGGAATTTAAATGTTTCACTGTAAAAAAAAATCAACTGAACAGAAAAGAAGACAGTAATGCAGAAAATGAGGAACAAAAAGCAAGAAGGCAAGCAGCAAAATGACAGAAGTAAGGCTCTCTGTATCAGTAATTACTTTACTTGGAAATAGATTAAAATCTCCAGTCAGAAAATAGAGATTGGCCGAATGGATAAAAACATATGATCCAACTATGGTTTGTCTATAGGAGACTCACCTTAAATCCAAAGACAAAAATAGATTAAAATAGATTGAAAGCGAGAGGATAGAAAAAGATATTCCATGAAAATAGTAACCAAAAGAGAGCAGGAGTGGTTATACTAATGTCAGAGAAAATAGACCTTAACCAAAAAAGTTTTCAAGAGACAAAAAAGGACATTTTATATTAATTAAAGTTTCAATACAGCAAGATATAACAATTATAAACATTTTTTCACCTAATAACAGATTAGCAAAATATATGAGGTAAAAACTGAAAGAATCAAAGGGAGAAATATCACTACAATAATAGTTGGAGACTTCAATACCCTACTCTCAATAATAGAGAGAAAAACCAGACAGAAGATAGTTAAGGGAAAAAGAGGACTTAACACAATAAACCAACTAGATCTAATGGACATGTACAGAACACTCTACCCAACAACAGCATACCCATTTTTCCCAAGTGCACATGGGACATTTTCCAGGATAAACCATAGGTTAGGCCACACATTGATTCTCAACAGATTTTAAAAGACAGATATTTTACAAAGTATCTTCTTCGACCACAATGGGATAAAGTTTGAAATGATCAACAGAAGTAAAACTGGAAAGATCACAAATTTGTGGAAATTAAAAATGCATTTTAAAATACCAATGAATCAAAGAGGAAATTATGAGGCAATTAGCAAACACTTACAGGCAAATGAAAGAAAAACATACCAAAACTTATGGGGCACAGCAAAAACAGTGTTAAGGGGGAAATTGTAAGCTTTATTTTAAAAACTTACTTTAAAAACAAGAAAGGTCTCAAATCAACAACATAACTTTACAACTTAAGGAGCCAGAATAAGAAGAACAAACTAAACCCAAAGCTAGCAGACGGAAGGAAATAATAAAAATTAGAGCATAGATTAAAGAAGTAGAGAATAGAAAAATAGAGAAAATCAATGACTCCAATAGTTGGTTTTCTGAAAATATCAACAAAAAATTGATAAAACCTTTAGCTAGATAGACTAAGAAAACAAGAGAGAAGACTAAAAATCAGAAATGAAAGTGAGGACATTGCTACTCATTCTACAAAAATAAAAAGAGTAAAAGTGAGTACTATGAAGAACAAATTGGATAACCTAGCTGAAATGGACAAATTCCTAGAAACACAAAACCTACCAAGACTAAACCACAAAGAAATAGAAAATCTGAATAGATCTACAACAAGTAAGGAGATTGAATCAGCCATCAAAAATCCTTCTACAAATAAAAGCCCAGGACCTGATAGCTTCACTAGTGAATTCTACCAAACATTTAAGGAAGAAATAATACCTATATCTCTCAAAATTCTTTTTTCCAAAAAATTGAAAAAAGGAGAATACACTTCCAAACTCATTCCATGCAGCCAGCATTATCCTATACCAAAGCCAGACAAAGATACTACAAGAAAAACTATAGACTAACATCCCTAATGAACACGGATGCAAAAATCCTCCACAAAATACTAGAGAACTGAATTCATAACCAAATTAAAAGGATTATACACCATGGTCAAGTGGGATTTATTCCTGAAATGCAAGGATGGTTCACCATACAAAACTCAATCAATGTAATACGTAATATTAGCAGAAAGAAAGGGCACAAACACATGATTATCTCAATTGATATAAAAGGCATTTGACAAAATTCAACATACTTTCATAATAAAAACACCCAACAAACTAGGAATAGAAGGAAACTACCTCAACATAATAAAAGCTATATATATTAAAAACAGCAACAACAAACAACATATGCAATGTTGAAAAACTGAAATCCTTTCCTTCAAGATAAGGAACAAAGCAAGGGTGTCTGCTTTTGCCATTCTATTTAACATAGTGTTACAACTTCTAACCAGAGAAATTAGGCAATAAAGAGAAATAAATGGCATCCAAATTGGAAAGAAAGAAGTAAAAATATCTCTGTTCATAGATGATATGATCTTATATGGAGAAAACCCTAAAGATTCCACAAAAATCTGTTAGAACTATTAAATAAATTCGGCAAAGTAGCAGGATACAAAGTCAACACACAAAAATTAGTTGCATCTCTTTATACTAAGAATGCACAATCTGAAAAGGAAATTATAAAAATAATTCCATTTACAATAGTATCAAAATGAGTAAAATACTTAGGAATTAACTTAACCAAGACTCATGTAATGGAAACTACAAAACATTGCTGAAAGAAATTAAAGAAGACATAAATAATTGGAAACAGATTCCACGTTTATGGATTGAAACACTTAATATTGTTAAGATGTCAATACTATGCAAAGTCATCTACAGATTCAATGCAATCCCTGTCAAAATCCCAATGACTTTTTTTTTGCAGAAACAGAAAAACCTATCCTAATATTCATATGGAATCTCAAGAGATCCTGAATAGACAAAACAATCTTGAGAAAGAACAAAGCTGGAGGACTCACATTTCCTCTTTTCAAAGCTTACTTCAAAGCTACAGTAATCAAAACAATGTGGTACTGGCATAAAGACAGATGTATAGACCAATTGAATAAAATAGAGACCCTCACATGTATTGTCAAATGATTTCTGATAAGGCTGCCAAGACTATTCAATGGGGAAAGGACAGTCTTTTTAACAAATGATGCTGGGAAAACTGGATATCCTCATACTGGAAAATGAAGCTGGATCGTTATCTAACACCATATACAAAAATTAATTCAAAATTGATCAAAGATTTAAATGGAAGTCCAAACCTGTAAAACTCTTAGAAGAAAACATAGAGCAAAATTTAATGACATTGGACTCGGCAATGATTTCCTGGATATGGCACCAAAAGCACAGGCAACAAAAGAACAAGTAGACAAATTGGACTTCATGAAGATTAAAAAATATTATGCATCAAAAGACACTATTAACAGAGTAAAAAGGCAACCCACAGAATGGGAGAAAATACTTGCAAATCATATATCTGATAAGGGGCTAATATCCAGAATATATAGAAAACCCCAAAACTCAACAACAGCAAAAAAATTCAAGAATGGGAAGAGTACTTGAATAGGTAGATATTTTTTGGAGAAAAAATGATATACAAATGGCCAGTAAGAGTATGAATAGATTCTCAGCATCACTAATAATTAGGAATATGCAAATCAAAAGTACAATGAGATACCACCTCACATTCATTAGGGTGGCTTCTATAAAAAGCAGAAAATAACAAATGTTGATGAGAATATGGAGAACTTGGAGCCCTTTGCACTGCTGGTGAGAAGGTAAATGGTACACGCACTATGGAAAACAATATGGCTATACCTCAAAATTTTTAAATAGAATTTCCATATGTTGCAGCAATTCTACTTCTGGGTATATGCCCAATATAATTGAAAGCAGAGTCCATAAACCCATGTACACCCATATTCATAGCAGCATTATTCACAGTAGTGGAATCAACTCAAGGGCCCATAGATAGAAGAATAGATAAGTAAAATGTGGTATATACATACAGTGTATGTATATTATTTGGCCTTAAAGAGGAAGGAAATTCTGACACATGCTACCACATGGATGAACCTTAAGGATATTATGCTACTTGAAATGTCAGTCACAAAAAGACAAGTACTGTATGATTCAAACTTACATGAGATACTTAGACTAGTGAAACTCATAGAAACAGAAAGTACAATGGTGGTTTCCAGGGGTTTGAGGGGGGAGGAGAATGAGGGGTTATTGTTTAATAGGTACAGAATTTCAGTTTTACAGTATAAAAAGAGTTACAGAGATGGGACGGTGGTTATAGATGCACAATATTATGAGTGTATTTAATTCCACTAGATGGTACACTTAAAAATTCTTAAGATGGTAAATTTTATATTATATGTATTTTACCACAATAAAAAATTATTTTTAAAAGCCTCTCTGATGGGCTTCCCTGGTGGCGCAGTGGTTGAGAATCTGCCTGCCAATGCAGGGGACACGGGTTTGAGCCCTGGTCTGAGAAGATCCCACATGCCGCGGAGCAACTGGGCCCGTGAGCCACAACTACTGAGCCTGCGCATCTGGAGCCTGTGCTCCGCAACAAGAGAGGCCGCGACAGTGAGAGGCCCATGCACTGCGATGAAGAGTGGACCCCGCTCGCCGCAACTCGAGAAAGCCCTCGCACAGAAACGAAGGCCCAACACAGCCAAAAATAAATAAATAAATTAATAAATTAAGAAAAAAAAAAAAAGCCTCTCTGATGACTTTCACCTTACTCAGTGTAAATGCCAACAAGGTCCCACATCAGTGATTCTCATCTCCTAGTGGGCATCTAAGTCCTCTAGGGAGCTTTAAATTATACATATACCTGTGCTACCCCTATCAATTAGGTTTAAATTGGTCCAGGGTGGGGCCCAGGCAGAGCCTGGTTCCTGTCCAACATCATTTCCTACTACCTTCCCCTCCCTCACTGCAGGTGCACTGGCCTCTAAGCACACTTCAACCTCAGGCCTCACATGTCCCTCATGTGCTTTTCCTCCTGTTTCACTCCTCCTCGAGCTGACACTCAATAAGTATCTGTTAAATGCATACATTATTCTAATTAATGCAACATGGTATGACTGATTTAAGAAGTCTGTGCCACTAAAATATACTCTTTTACCTGGTCATTTAAAATTTCTCAACCTTTTTCAGAAACTTATCCACTGCCTAAATTGAGAGACAGGTGCACTTGGAATGAATACTGTCCTGTCGTCACCATTTTTAGAGTTGGAGGGAACTTGGTAGGATGTTTCTGCTCAGTGCATTGTTTTGTAAAAATGATGAAAAAAAAGAGCAATCGCCATGACAGCCAACTACAACTAGAGATTTTCTTTTGGGTCCCAAGTATTGGTCTCATTCATATAGATTTTTCACTGTATGCCATAAGATGTGCATGAATGTTTAAGTATAGAAAATCTTTTAAAATTTTTATCGGAGTATAGTTGATTTACAATGTTGTTTTAAAAAAGTTTTAAATCACATATCTTAGAAACATGCTCCCTATTTCCCATAGCCTGGGGAACCCTCAGCTGCTGCATACTCTGATGGCAAAAGTTCCCTAGATTGATAAGCATTTTATTACCTACCTCCCTAATTGAACCTGAAAGAACTTAAGACCCTAAAAGCACCAATGACTTACCAAGATCACACAGTTAATTAGATACTGGAATTAAAACTGGAATTTGGCCCCCAGCCTCTGGGTACAGGGCTTTCTCTGTGTGCCTATTTTCTGTTCACAAGCACATGCAAAGTCTTTATCCCATTATACACTCCACACCACCTCACAATTTCTAACCACATTATTGCATGAGATCAAAGGCAAGGGAAGGAGGGTGGCACTAGAAAAATAACCTAAATCTTTTCAAGCAAATCTCCATTTTCTGATGAGAAGTTGGAATTTCTGTAGAAACCCTCAGCAGGAAATCAAGTTATCTAAAATGCTCAGTAGGGCAATAGTCATGGAATGCATCTTGTCAACCAACTGTGAACACACAGAAGGCAAAATTCTGACCTTCAATGGGAAAATGAGTGAATAAATTGTGGCAATATTTAAATCAAGGAATCTTTTGCTACTTTAAAAAGCAGTGTAGGAGCTCTTACTTGATTTTAGAAGAGAGCCATCCGTAAGGTCATGTTAAGGGAGAAAAGCAAGTTGGAGTCATGTACATAGGATGATACTAACTTTTATGAAATTAATCAAATAACAACTCTCTGTGTATACTTACGTGAGCATGAAAAAAGTTATTAAGGGAATATACACCAACAGTTAACATTGGTTTTCACAGGAGTGTGGAAATGGAGAGAAGCCTAAGGAAGGTTATTCTCTTTCTCTTAAGGTAAGGACTGGACCACTTTCTCCTCAAGCAAGTTATTCTATTTTGAGTTCCAAAAAGTTGGGTGAATATCATTTATTGGTGAAAAATCAAAGCATTTTAATTGCCTCTTGAGAAGAAGGACAGTAATTTCATTAAGTGGAGACAGACACAAACGGAAAGTCAAGAAGGCATGGGTGAATAGCTCTAAATCCCCACCTGCTGATTAGGTCAGCTCCCACTGAGAGAAATCAACGGGGGGAAAAAGGAACAACATAGAGACAATGGGGGAGTTAACCAGATTCTATCCAGAAAGAAAAGTAATTCAGGTAAAATCAAATGAGAACTCCAACTTCAGGTTAGAGATGGCAATGCAATAGTGCATCTAAAGTCAAGGACTAGACTAGACGACCTTGAGTGGAAGCTCTCTGTCCAGGCTGCCCACAATTATCCACAGAGAATGGTGACTTGGAAAAATCTCAAAGAAACAGGTCTGACAATTATTGACAAGTAAACAGCTGAGGAGAAACACTGTCTTATCTTCTGAAGGGATGTATCAAAGCTACCTTCAGGTTTTCTGAGAAAGAAAATGTATAAAAATTATAATACTGAGGTCAAGATTCTTTCCTTCTTTCACAAATATTATTAAATGCTGACTATTGGTCATACAGTATTCTATGTGAGATACAGGGGTGTTTAAGACAAAATTCCTGGCTTCAGAGTGTGCCCATTCTAGTTTATGATACTGATAATAAGCAAACAAATAACGTAATGACAGGTAGAAACAGGTGCCATGGGGGCACAAAGTCAGGCTAAAGTAGTAGTGATGGATGGGTTCCACTTTAAATAAAATGGCCAGGAAATATCCTCTGAAGAGTTTAGAGCAGAGGCATAAATAAACTGAGAAAACAAGTCACATGAAGATCTGGGGAAGAGTGCTGAGAGCAGTGAAACAGCAAGCACAAAGGCCTGGGCAGAACCACACTGATATGTGAGGAATGCAAGAAGGCTAGTAGCTAACGTAGACAGAGCAAGGTTCAGAGTCACAGGAGATGAGGAAGGTCCTGTAGGCCACGGGAAAAGGAATTTAGACTTTGTTTTGAATGTGGTGGGAAGCCACTGGAGGGCTCTGGCAAAACAGTAACTGAACGTGAGTTACATTTTAAAAAGATTGCTCTGGGTATAGCATGAAGGACAAATTGTAGAAGAATAAAAGTATCGATAGAAGCTGGCAGACTGGTGAGAAGGCTTTTGCTTTAGTCCATAGTGGCTTCTTCAATTAAAGTAGTGATAACAAAGGTGGTGAAAAATTGCTCCACTCCTTCCCAGAGCTTTGCATGCCAACAGGCAACTAATACAGGTGATAGAAAAGGTTTTGTTACTTTTTCCTGGAGCAGGGAGTATCTGCTCACCTTATACTTGCTTAACCAAGAGGTCTTCATGAAGAATACAAGAGATCCAACTCAAAGTGACTTTTTTACTTTTCCTAGACTGAGAAGCAGCTGGCAGCTTCACTGCTGAAATGTGGATTAGGCACAGACTCAACAGCGCCCCATCACACACTCTAGGGCCAGACAAGTGCACTTATGGAGGTTACATGCAGGGGGCAAGGGAAACCCAGAAAGAGCACAGCAGGAGGCTGAGTGGGGTGCTGGGTCCCCTTCTTCTCTAGACTGTAAAAGTTCAAGACTTCCTTGCAGTCTTAATTCTTAAGAGAATCGGAGTTTTATTTGGAGGCTATGTTAGAGCCTGCATATCCTTTTCAGCAATGAGAGAAGAGCATTCATTTGTCCTCCTTACCCTCTTCTTGTTACCTCTAAGTACAGCTTTATAATTAGTGAACTGCAAAATAATCACACAGACCTAAAAGGGAGTTGAAGATGTAAAGGAATTATTTAGAAAAGCATTATATTTGCACTATAATTTTTTTCCAAATTCTTCTAAGTCCCTGTTTTTCCAATACATCTATAGTTGGACTATTTTAATCAGGCAATGGGGATCCATTGTAGCTGACTGATCTAGGAAGTGGACTGTGGATCTGTTTTTCTTTAAGTAGCACATTTATTATATATATTACACCTTCCAGGTTAAAAGCTCAGAAGAGTAACCTTACAATAGAGGGAACTCTGAGCTGGGAATGTGGGTCATAAACCCAGTCTTATGACTGGGAGAAGTACTTTATACTCTTCTCACTTGCTCATCTGTAAATTGGTGTAACAATACCTATCTTACCTACTCCACAAAGTTGTATATATTTTCTGACCATAAAGCAAGATGGATACTCCCATATGAGAGAGAGAAAAAGTGCTGAAGGGGAATTTGCTGCAACTCCAGAAAATGAGCGAGGCTAAGTGCGTAAAGGGTTGAAGGGAAGTGATGAAGACACTAGAAGTGCTACTGATGTGGTGGAAAAGCAGGGCCAGCAATGGGCAGCCAAAGAGATTATTTTTAAAGACAGAATCTGCCTCTTTTGGGTCCTAGCTGGCTCATGGGGCTAGTGCAACTTCATACAGAATAAAAAGCAAAAAGTCTTAAACTCTTACAAACTCAAAAAGTTCATAAACTCTGTTCCGTGTGGTCCCACATCCCTCCCCAGAGGTTACCACTGGTATCTGTTTGGGACTATCCTTCTAGAACATCCTTAGGCAATATATGATGTATAACTAAATTAAACATTTTAAACTTTATTGCAGGAAGATAGATTTTTAAAGTAAATTGTTTTAATAATTTAAAACTGCACTAAGACTTTTGGGACATCCTATATCTTTTTATACCATTTTAATTCTGAATTTTGGTTATTTCCATCATTTAAATTATAAGAATGTATTGAGTACATATTCATGACTATCAACATTTTAATTAGAATTTTACTCCCATTGATTATTTTTTCCAAATTGAATTCTATTACCCATATTTTAATATATGATAAATTGTCTGTACAATGCAGTTATATTTTTATATTTTGCATTTGTGTTAGAAAAGTTATTGGGATCAGGATTAATTTTTTATTTTGCCTTTTCACCTTTTCAAGGATTTATTCATCGATTCCTTTTTGATTTATCAGATTTTATAGTTTTGCCAAAGTGAATTTTGATCTGTATCTTTTATTTTTATAAAATCCAATTTTCCTGTGTCAAATTTTGCAGATCCAAAATTTGCCAAGATTTTACTTTTCCTATCCATATTTGGCAACAACAAAGTTCATGTTGTGCAGGTTTAGCCTTTGTCAATTTTATTTTCTATTGGTTCTTTTCATCAGCAATGTTTGTTACGAATTGAATGATTACCGACTCTTGCATTCGATTTTCAGATCATCCATAAGATAACTGTAAGCAATTCCCTCTCCCTCGAGTTTCAGAATGGTTCTGTTGCTTGAATCCTATTTTTCTTACTTTTCATCTCCCTGAATACCATTGTGGGACATACAGCAAGCAGTGAAGTTAAAAAGACATTTGAACTGCCCTGAGCTGATACAAGAAATAAGAAATAACACTGATCTGAATATATGCATAAAAAATGAAATAATTTGGCATCTCTACATGACAGCTGGTTGGTATACAATGCTACAGTGAATTCAGAACCATGCCATCTACTACCATCTCCACTGGAGGCATTAATGTGATAATGAGGTTTAGGCTGGCATCTGGAACCAATTTATCCATCAGGCATGGCAGTCTCAGTGCTAGGGCCACAATACTTTAAGGACCCAGAAAAATGTTTTAAAATCAGATGGGAAAAATAAACTTTTAGGTTGAGGAAAAGCATGGTATATAGTATGGATATATTTTTCTTTATACAATACAGTTATAAAATCTAACTTTTTAAAATAAATTTAAAACATATTTTTAAAATATAATTTAAATTTAGTGGGAGGGGAGAAAGAAGCCTGCAAAAGCGAAAGTTCCTAGGGCCCGTGAAATCGAACTGTTGGCTTCTCGGCATAAGGGCATCAAATGGACATAGCAGCGTATACCACACACCTAAAGAGTGTAAGAGAATTCTTGGGAACAAGCATTTTATAACATGATAAAAATCAAGCTTGCTTATTAAAAAACACTCAACATTAATATAAGCAGTATTTTCTCATTTTCCTTCCAGGGGAAGAAAGCTCAAGTACCAGGCTGGCTCAAGGCCAGATCCCTGGTTACCTTGGCCCCTGGTTGGCCCTACCACAGCTGGTCACTTTAACCCATGTGGCTGGGTCTGGCTGTGAACAGAGAAGCCCTAGCAGACACATGTCTGGCCAGCTGGCTCGTGCTCAGAGAAACCATGTTTTACAGGGGTCTGTCACTAGGTCCTCTGGGTTCCTTGGCTTCACCTTTGCTCCTCAGCACCTGACTCAGGGACTCAGTCAATACTGAGACACTCACTTTCCCTACTCTGGTAGGAGTGGAAGCTGATATGGAATTACACACCATTAAGAGTTGTATCTATCGTTTCAGAAAAAAAATTTTTCTCTGATCAAATTCTGGTGAGAACTAAAAATAACATGATTTCTTCAGAGGAAATATAAAGTACTTTCCTCCCGTTATTTTCTGTTGGTGGTTCATTACCTTCCCTTCCCTCCCACTTTCCTCTTTGGCACTTCTTCTCCCCTTCCATGAAGTCAGGCATCTGGAAAGAATTTTTAGGGTCATCAGAGCCAGTGGGAATATGCTCTTTGCCTTCTGGGTTAGGTCATTCCCATTTCTTACAATTTCTCTCCTAAACCAGAGGATCAGAGTTTGACAATTTCTGCTCGTATCTTCCAGAAACAACAGTTCCATTCTTCTACCTCCCCCCCCTTTTTTTCTTTTCTTTTAAAGGGCACTAGCTGTGAGTTCCCACCAATTTCAGGCCTGTTTGGACCCTCTGAGGTGATGGCTAAAAGCAGTCCCCATACAGTTAACTTTGCCAACACGCTCACATTCTTTCCATGGCAATGTCATTAAAGGCATTCTAACTGCCTAAGACTCCCCTGTTCTTCCAAATAATTCTATACCATAGATGTGACCTCAGAGTTATTCACCATTAGCCTTTGATTACATCATGGCTTGGCAATTTGACCTTTTCTTCTACTAGTTGGAACCAGGAGCTTTGCTTTGTTCAATAAATAAATATGTAGCTTCCCTTATAGGCTGGCAATAGGGAGACAGGGTGAGAGGAGGTTATGGTGTGATTAATGAACTGTTTGTTTTTGAATCAAGATAAACTGGCTAATTTGGATGTACTATGGATTTGCAACCTGATACTGAGCCACCCACAGAAGCCCTTTGGAGTTCATACAGCTGTACTTCTCAACAGAAGATGCCGTTAAACAACACTTCCAAAATAAGACAAAGTGTATTTTACAGCAAGCATTGGTGAGAATGTGGAGAAGTTGAAACCCTTGCCCACAGTTGGTGGTAATGCAAAATGGTATAGCATACAGAAGACAGTAAGGAGGTTCCTCAAAAAATAAAAAAATAGAACTACCAGGTGATCTAGCAATCCCACGTATGGGTATTTATCCAAAAGAACTGAAATCAGGACCTCAAAGAGGTATTAAGACTCCTGTGTTCACTACAGCACTATTCACAATAGCCAGGATGTGGAAACATCCTAACTGTCAATCAACAGATGAATTTGGTATTAATAGACAATAGAATATTATTCAGCCTTAAAAAAGAAGCAAATTCTGTCAAATGTAACAACATGGATGAACCTTGAGGACATTACACTAAATGAAATAAGCCAGTCACAGAAAGATAAATACTGCGTGATTCTACTTATGTGAGGTATCCAAAATAGTCCAATTTATGAAATCAAAGAGTGGAATGGTGGTTGCCAGGGGCTGAGGAGAGCAGGAAATGAGGAGTTACCATAAGGGGCATAAATGAGAAGCATACAGTTTCAGTTAAGCAAGATAAATAAGCTCCAGAGACGTGCTCTAAAGCATCATACCTACAGTCAACAATGTATAGTACACTTAAGATTTTAAGAGGGAACGTCTCATAAATAGTTTTACCATAAAAAACCCCAAAAGATAAGAGAAGGTATGTTTCTGAGTATAGTCCTTCTCCCCAAACATTATAGCATATTAGGAAAGGCAAATAAGTCCAGGTGGAAAATTATATAAATACCTCCCCACACCGCTGAGCTACATTAAGAAGGTGGGTACCCCACCTCTCAAAGTTATTTTCCCACTGAATGATCTCACAGGAAAGATCCTGCTTTTGTCTACCAGTATGCTTTAAGGTGTTCCATGTTACTACACAAAGAGCATCCTCATACTTTCTTTAATGGACTTAACTTTTTAGAGTAGCTTTCACAGCAAATTCATTTGAAACTACAGAAATTTCTCATATACCTCCTGCCCTCACACATGCACAACTGACCCCACTATCATGAATCCCTCACCAGAGGGACGCATTTGTTACGATCAATGAACCTACACTGACACATCATTATCACCCACAGTCCATAGTTCAAATTCATTCTTGATGTTATACACTCTATGGGTTTGGACAAATGTAAAATAACACCTAACCACCATTATAGGCTCATACATAGTAGCTTCACTGCATTAAAAGTGCTCTATGCTTTTCCTTTTCATCCCTCCCTCATCCCTAACCCCTGGCAACCACTTATCTTTTTACTATCTCTGTAGTTTTGCCTTTCCCATAATGTCATATCATTGGAATCATATGACATGTAGCCTTTTCAGATTGACTTTTTTCACTTAGTAATATGCATTTAAGTTTCCTCCATGCTTTTTCATGGCTGGATAGCTCATTTCTTTTTAGTCCTGAATAATACTCCATTGTATGGATGTATCACAGTTTATCCATTCACCTACTGAAGGACATTTTGCTTGCTTCAAAATTTTGGCAATTATAAATAAAGCTGCTACAAATGTTCACATCCAGATTTTTGTGTGGACAGCTTCATACTTTATTTTACAGCTATATAATTTTACATTATGAAGACATGCCATTATTTTTTTGTACCAGTCCTCCACTGATGAACATTTAAATATTTCCAGGCTTTTGTTCTACACACGGAGTTGCAATAAATAACATTTCAGATATATCATTTCACACGTATGTGCAAATGTATTCTTAAGATAATTCCTTCAAGTGGGACTTCTGGATCAAAGGGTATAAGCATGTTGTAATTTTAATGTATATTGCCAAATTGACCTCCATAAAGGTTGTAAAAACATACCCTCCTACTGGCAATATGTGGGAGTGTCTGTTCCCCTATGGCATCTGTTGTTCTTTCCCAACTGAAACCCTTCTTCACCCATTCCTTCCCATGGCCCTTGCAGGAAGTAGAGACCTGCTGCCCATTGACCCTATGCACCACCAGCCACATGTATTTCTTTTCTGTGCATTGTTGGCCTTGGTCATAGATTCAAAGACTGCGGAAGGCTGAAGAAGTGTTTGTGTCAAAGTACCTTCTGTGAATAATCTTATAATAAGTATAGGTACTACTGTAGAGATATTTCAAGAAGACCATAGGTTTAAAAGACAAAATCATTATCATATATTACTAAGAGGCTCCTAGTGAATGCAGAGGCAGCTGATCCTGGTATGATGCAGGTTCTTCTAATACTCTCTGTGACAGCTGCCTCCTGTGAGAAATCTGTAAATGTGGAAGCATGGATAGTCTCTAAGGACACCTCCACATTGTCTTTTGGGTTGGAGCTGTTTTCTAAACAAAAATCCCTAAAAATTTAGTGACGTTTGCTGAATGGCCAGCGGGTTTAAACAGGCCTGAGACTATTAACATGGAAGAAGCAGAGCCCTCTGACTGACCCTCCACTCTGATTATCTCTGTTAAACTGAATTTAGCAACGTGGTGTTAGATCTACTTTCAGATCCATTGTAAGTTCTCTTTGACATGTGATGTCCTCACACTAAAACTCTCCACATAGTCAGAAAAACCCCTCAAGCAACGCAGCTGTGGCACAGAGGTTTAAGGCCCAGCCTTTTCGTTGCCTGGGACAGTGTCAGATGTGTCCTTGTGTGGGAGGTAGGCTTCAAGATGATCCACAATGACCTCACTTCCTGGAATGTATGCCCTTGTGTAATTCCCTTTGAGCAGGGCCTGATTCCATGACTTGCTTCTAACAAAAAGAACATGACAGAAGTGAGGGAGGATACTTCCAAGATTAGGTTATAAACGACTAAGGTTCTGTCTGGGGTCACTCTGTTTCTTACTCTCTTTTTGAGTCACTTAGTTTGGGGAAAGCCAGCTTCTGGGTTGGGTGCTGCTCTATGGAGATACCCACACACTAAGGAAATGAGGGAAGCCTCTAGCCTACAGGCAATGTGGAACGGAGGCCCTCAGTCCAATAGCCCACGAGGCACTCGTGAGCTTGAAGGCAAATCGTTTCACTTCAACTTGATGTGATTTCAGCCCTGACCAACATCTTGACTGCAGCCTCCTGACAGAGCCTAAGCCAGAAGCACCCAACTAAACTGCCCCCAGATTCCTGACTTTTAGAGACCATGAGTTAATAAATGGGTTTTGTTGTTGTTGTTGTTGTTGTTTTTGCGGTATGCGGGCCTCTCACTGTTGTGGCCTCTCCCGTTGCGGAGCACAGGCTCCGGACGCGCATGCTCAGCGGCCATGGCTCACGGGCCCAGCCGCTCCGCGGCATGTGGGATCTTCCCGGACCGGGGCACGAACCCGTGTCCCCTGCATTGGCAGGCGGACTCCCAACCACTGCGCCACCAGGGAAGCCCAATGTTGTTGTTTTAACAACAACAACTGTGAGGGTGATTCATTACACAGCAATAGATCACGAAGGCACGTTATTACAGAAACTGTGCCACCCTCTGGAGAAGAAATTACAGACACAGTCAGGACATCCAGATGGTCACCCGGTCTGCAATAGTTTTTAGCAAATCATGTAACATTTTTTTCCTCTCAATTCAGGAAGCAACAATAATTACCTGTTTCATGAGATTAGAAAATCTTGAGAGGAGAAGAGTTTCTTCATCTTTTTTTTTTTTTTCATACAATTACTGGCGGGAGAAAACTGGTCATTTGTCCTGTAGAATTTACCACAGTTTGTGTTTTGCTGATTGCATCCCTGGATATTGTTTAACATGGCCCTGTGTTCTCTGCGTTTCCTGTAATTAGATCTAGATGAATTCTTCATAGGTGGTGTTAGTTCTTCCAACAGGTTGTATATAATATTTGGTTGTCTCCCTTTTGGTGAAATTAGCAGCTGTTTACACTCAATGCCTAGATTCATTAGGGGCTGCAAAACGGCAGTATTCTAATTTTTATCTCATGTATTAGCTGGAATACTTTTACAGAAAAAAACTTCCCCTCATCTACAATTTTAATACTCAAGAATACTGCTTATTTTAGAAAGGCCAGATAAATGCTTGATTTTCAAAATAATGAGTTGGTTCTCTCCAGTGGTGACCAATTAGTTGTGTTTTTGTTACTTTTTAAGTATCATTATGAATTCATGGATTTATATGTATTTGATGTATTTCAATATATTATAGTTATTATCTTTATGTTCAAATTATCCTTCTTTGTCCCATGGAGGCTATTGAAGTTGGCTCATGGGTCCTTTTGACATAAACACTATCTCAGTTTGCCTGGGAATGAGGGGTTTCCTGTTACACGGACTTTCAGCTTGATAATGGGTAAAGTTCTGGGCAAATTGGGATGGGTTGGTCACCCTAACCTCACTAGTCTTTTCTAGCTCCGTTGCTGTGTGGTAAGACAAGGCATTGTAGGCTCAGCATGTCTTGAAATGTTTGGGTTTGGCACCTGAGGAGCCCTTGTTTATTCTGAGTTTCCTGTCTTATTGCATATTTGTGTGGCAAGAGAAGGAAATTTCATACAATAATTTAAAAATTAGTGGAATCTTGGGCATTGAAAGGGATTCCTCCCCAAAATAGTACTGGAAGCAAATGCAGAAAAGAACCCTCTCTTCAGGTTCCTGAGAAAATGATGTGATCTTTTCTAGAATTCATTAAAGAGCAAGTTGTGGAAGATAGCCACATTGGTCCTCTCAAAGTAGGTATTCATCTGAGTCATCTGAGGTTGACAGCTGTAGTGAGCCTCCATGTTCGTGATATACATAAAGGAGAAACAGATCAAAGAAATCTTCTTTGGTGAACCATTGCAAACAATTACAAAGGAATTGATGAGCTCAATCCTGTCAGTGCCTCCTTTTTGAAAGTGTAAGTTAATGCTTGACATATGTGAATTAATTTGCACTGATGGTGCCCCTGAAGAAAAATATCAAGATCTGTTGCCTTTGTAAAGAAAATAGACTCTCATCATTATCACACATAATGCTGCATCTGGATGCTTTTGCTACAAAGAACTTTCCCCCAAATATTGAAGGCTGGTTTGAATATTGTGGTGAACACTATAAATTTTATCAGACTGTGCTCCAATCTCCTCCCGGACTCCAGGTTTTGACAAAGGAATTGGGACCGAGTACACTGTACAGAAATGAAGTGAGTTTTCAATGGCCATGTGCTTTTTTTTTTTTTCTCAATCAGATATTATTTTCTTACCAATTATTTACATATAAACAAAGATGAAAGGAAATTAATATAAAAACTGAGTAGTGTATGCACAAGCCAAGCTGCATGAGAAGAGGATAACTATTAAATATTAGATGAAGGCCCCTGGAGGAGATAATCTGGACAGTGTCTCTGGATCACAGTTATACTTTAGCTCTGCCAGCAAGGTACCAGACCCCTTCCAGATAAGTGAAGAGGCAAAGATCTGAGTGAGTCAGGAAAGCACAAACTCATGACAGATTGGTCATCCAATAGGCTGTCGTGTGGGTCAGGTGCTAGATATTCACCAAGAAAATGGGAGTGGGCTATCGGTAGTTTCCAAGCTCCTAAGGCTTCCAGATACCAGGCGTGGGCAAAGCAGAACACAGCTAGAGGTGCAAAGAATGTCTGTACAGCTGCAGGACAGGAGGGGAGAGCAGAAATTTCATCAGCACACAGCCAAGGCAGGTCACATACAGACAAAAATGTGAGCAGGCTCACCCAGGAGTTCTGGCCTCAGATTCCAGAGTCAGTACAATGGCAATGCCACCTTGGTTATGACAGCCTTACCTTGTCTGCTTCCTAAGTCAGCCTGCTCCAATTGGCTACTTGCAGTGTCTTAATACATAAGGAAATAAGCTTGTTTATTTAAACCCAAGGCAGTGATTCAAAAAAGGAATTTTAAGATAGTTTATTCTCTTATATGTGGCAAGTGCAATTAAATTCTAAATAAATTTAACACACCTATATAAGGAATTAGGATGAACATAGTAGAGCACTTGTACATGTTTAAGTTTCTAGTTTAGAAAATGCACATTGAAGAAATTAATTTTATTCCTGCCTTTTTTGGGGGTGGCAGGGAATCTTAGTCAATGAAGTAGCAAGCCCAACAGGTGACATAACAACTCACTGGCATGAGATGAGTAAGGACTTTATCCATGGTTTTTCCATGGGAGATTCTTCTCTTTCTGTTTGGCTTTTACATTTCTGGATAATAGAGTTTTTGTTGTTTATTTTTGTCATTAGTATGTTTTTTTCATTAAGCTAGGAGAATGTGTTCTGTTTAACACCTTTTCAGCTTGTGGGATTTATTGAGGATTACTTTACTGTAGTTTTGTTTTTTTTTTTTTTTTTAACGCTGCAGAGTTAAAAAGAAGATGTATTTTTCATTTCGGTGATATAATTAGAAAAATAGATGTGTGTGTGTCTACTGCTTAGATCTATCTTATTAATTATGTCGTTCAAACCCGGTTTATTCTCACTTTTTTTTTCTTACTCTCACGGGATGAGAGAAGAGAATCAAGCTTCCTCTTGTCAGCAAGTTCCTCCTTAGTTCTCTTTACATTTCCAGTAGCTTTTGCTTTATGAATTTTGATGCTTTGATATTTGATACATAAAAATTCATGAAAATTAGAGCTTCATTATGGATTATATCCTTTTCTATTATAAAATGTCCTTCCTTATCGTTCATGATTTTGTCTTAATTCGCCCTGAACTAACGAGTATCAGGAGCCCTGCTTCTTTTGCTGCATTTGCCTGGCATGATTTTGGCTACCTTTGTCTGAGTATAGCTTGTATTTGGACTGTGCTTTGTGATCTAAGCTTAGAGTTTTTTTCTTTCAATAGGTTCACACTTCTGGATATGAAAGAAATGGTTGTTCACAATTCCATCATCCTTCATTGCATTTTTCCTTTATAATGTTGCACACACACAAATTAAAGACACGCACATATGTATTTTTTCCTATATGGTCCTTGGTTTCTTTATTGTGTGAGTATTTTCTTTTTGATCATTCTAAAGGTTTATAGTCTGTTCTAGGATCTTTTAATGGTTACCTTTATAATTTTATGTATTATCATATTTTAAAATTTTTATATAGTACCTGATGACTCACCACTACAAAACATGAGACAATTACTACACTTATACCTACTCCATCTTGCCTGTCCTACACTGCTCAATTTTGGCTTATTATATTATTATCATCAATAATACTTCTGGTTGTTACGTTTGTACTTTAAACTAATACACTGACACCTCCATCACTTGGTTTATCATTTTAAATGGTAAGTTTGGAAATCGTGCTACAAAGATGAGGAACTCATGCTTACACTGCTTTTCCCTCTCCCTACCTCTCATTTTTTGCTTGTTTTACTACTACTATTATTTTACTGTTATTATTATTATTTCTACATTACATTGTATTCTGTAGTCATAATTCCTACACTTGCTTAGCCTTAAGCCTTTTTCCCCAATTTTTTATTTTATTGAAGTATGGCTGATTTACAATGTCATATTAGTTTCAGGTGATTCAGTTTTACATATATGTATTTTTTTCTTTCCTATATTCTTTTCCCTTATAAATTATTACAAAATATTGAGTATAGTTCCCTGTGCTATACAGTAGGTCCTTGTTGGTTACCTATTTTATATATATTAGTGTGTATGTGTTAATCCCATTCTCCTAATCTATCCCTCCCCCTACTTTCCCCTTTGGTAACCATAAGTTAGTTTTCTATGTCTATGGGTCTATTTCTGTTTTGCAAATAAGTTCATTTGTATCTTTTTTTAATATTCCACATATAAGCAATATCATATGATATTTGTCTTTGTCTGGTTTACTCCACCTAGTATGATAATGTCTAGGTCTTTCCACGTTGCTGCAAATGGCATTATTTCATTATTTTTTATGGCTGAATAATATTCCATTATTCATATACTACATCTTCTTTATCCATTCATCTGTCAATGGACATTTAGGTTGCTTCCATGTCTTAAATTCAGTACTTGCTCTTCTCACCACCACAGCTATTCCTTTCATCTCTTGATTGGCATCTTCAAGTAATTTTTTTTAAAGAAAGGACACAGAAGTTCTTTTTTCCTGGCATTCTTGCATGCTTGGAAATATCAAACAACAATTTGACTATGTAAAAAAAGTTCTTGGGTCACACATTTTCTGAGGACTTGGCAACATTTTTTTTCATCATCTCCTATTAGTTAATATTGCTAAGAAAATTCTATAACCAAAGTTATATTTTTCCT
The DNA here is from genome assembly GCF_026419965.1 of Kogia breviceps. NCBI lineage: Eukaryota > Metazoa > Chordata > Mammalia > Artiodactyla > Physeteridae > Kogia > Kogia breviceps. The sequence continues at coordinate 17,854,245 of NC_081325.1, forward strand.
CTTATTTCTGTTTGATTTTTTTTTAAGGCCTAGATTCTATCCTTTATCTTTGAAGTCCAGCAGCTTTACTAAGCCATGTTTCAGTGTTGATTTTGCTGATTCTTACTTATTTGTTTCCCTGGAACAGCTGCAACTATTTCAAACTATGGATTTAGGTCTTACTTATTTGATGAAATATTTATTCTGTTATATTTGTTCTGTTTCCTTTATGAGAGACACAATTCATGGGAAAGCGGAAATTCCTTTTCCTGCTTTCCATATCTATAATATTCTCAATAATCATTTTAAATATTTAAATATTCTTTCTTATTTATTTTCCTTTATTTTTTCTAAATCTACTCTTTATTTCTTTCCAGAGCCTTATGTTTTCTATTTTAAACATCTCTTCTGTAATTTAACTATTTCTTACTTGAGCCAGTATAGCTCTTCTTTGAATTATTGCTTTAGAAAAGCCATATTTATCATTTTTAATGGAAAAGTGTTTCTCTACAATTTTTATCTACATTATGGCAAAATTTTATGAAATGCTAATCTGCCTTTTGCCATGTCCCTCTCGTTTATTTATTTATTCTTTGTAGTATATTTGCATCATATTCCACACAAACTCCTTTTGCATTAATATTCATATTTCTGTTAGATTACTCAATTTATTATGTGGACTGTTCTTACATAGTGAACTATTTTCTAAAATATGATAAGGCAGAGAGTACAGAGAAGTGTGCTGGGTCAATCATCTGCTTGGATTTCTCTCTGTCCTGTGGTTTTGTCTCCCATCTGACAGGAAGTAGCCTTGGCCAGCCTTGATGGTCAACATGGAGGCATTCAGCCATTTATCTCCCTTCAGCTGCAAGGCCATCGCCCACTCTTCCATGCTGCCTTTTAGCAAAGATGGCATGTCTCTTCCTTTCCTCTTTAAGCTCTGCATCCTCTCACAAGTCTCAGGGATGCCCCCAAGTTCACCTTCCTAGCCAGACCTCGCTGTTCACAGAAGCCATTGATTTCTCTCTTTAGAATACCTGGCCTAATTCAGGCAGACTCTGTGTTACCTGAGCTTTCCTTTCAGCCTCCCCTCTTAACCAAGCCCAACCTGACTGTGTTAATCAGGAGTTGGGCTGTTTTCAAGTTTCATGTATATTTTCCTTTCTAATTTTCAAGAACTATTGTATTTTAATCGTGTTCAGTGGATTTCAAAAAGAAAAGTGGGGCCAGATGACTTGACTCTGCCATCCCACTGAAGACCTTGATGTGGCCAAAGAATGATTCTGGATCCATTTCTTCCAAAATTGGATTTCATAAATAATATGATCTGATGAAAGATGATCTCATGGAAACATGGGTCATGGCTGAATGCAAACAGAATTCCAGACAATAAAGGTTGGAATCTCCAGTGTATTCAAACCAGTGCCATTTCCACATCTCACAATGGTACCAGAGGGCCCATCTGCTGGTGTAAGCTGGGGTTTTTATTGTACCTCAAAACAAGGAGTGTGACTACTCTAGAAAAAGCTTCTCACTGATCAAATTGTTCCTCAGGAGAGTCAGTGAGTCAGTAAGCCTTTTAAACTTTATAATTCTGTAACTGTTTATGCATTTTTTAGGATTTTTATTGAATTAAATTATAATTCTTTCTTAGCCTATATTTCTTATAGTATTTATATTGTGATAAAATATACATAGCCTTCACCATTCTCACTCTTTTTCAGTGTACAATTCAGTGGTATGAGGTACATTCACAATGTTGTGCAGCCACTGCCACTATCCATCTACAGAACTTTCCATCGTCCAGAGATGAAATTGTACCCATTAAACACTAACTACCCCACTCTTCTCCCCTCAAACCCTGGTTTGAGGGGAGAAGAGTGGGGTAGTTAGTGTTTAATGGGTACAAACCTTATTTACTATACTTTTTAACGTGAAAGAACTAACCTTAACAATTGTTTCTCTTGCTTTACTCTTGAAAAACGTCCTTCTCAGAGATTTACTAATAAGAGATAGGAGAAAATTTTTAGAAAAATGAAAGGGAAGCAGATGCAGACTGTAGTAAACATTAAGACTTGCTGTGCAGTGGACCTTCAAGATGGCCGAGGAGTAGGATTTGGAGATCACCTTCCACCCCACAAATACATCAAAAATACATCTACATGTGGAACAGCTCCTACAGAACACCTACTGAACACTGGCAGAAGATCTTAGACCTCCCAAAAGGCAAGAAACTCCCCATGTACCTGTGTAGGGCAAAAGAAAAAAGAAAAAACAGAGACAAAAGAAGAGGGACGGGACCTGCACCTCAGGGAGGGAGCTGTGAAGGAGGAAAGGTGTCCACACACCAGAAGCCCCTTCACTGGTGGAGACAGGGAGTGGTGGGGGAGAAGCTTCGGAGCCATGGAGGAGAGCACAGCAACAGGGGTGCGGAGGGCAAAGTGGAGAGATTCCCGCACAGAGGATCAGTGCCGACCTGCACTCACCAGCCTGAGAGGCTTGTCTGCTCACCCGCCGGAACGGGCGGGGGCTGGGAGCTGAGGTTCGGGCTTCAGAGGTCAGATCCCAGGGAGAGGACTGGGGTTGGCTGCGTGAACACAGTCTGAAGGGGTTAGTGTGCCACAGCTAGCCGGGACGGATTCCGGTAGACAGTCTGGAACTGCCTAAGAGGCAACAGACCATTGCTTTGGGGTTCGCGAGGAGAGAGGATTCCTGCCCTGTCTGCCCACAGAAGGCAGCTCCAGAAAACTGCCTAAATGAGCTCCAGAAACAGGTGGGAGCCACGGCTATCAGCTCAAACACCAGAGATGGGCATGAAATGCTAACGCTGCTGTTGCAGCCACCAAGAAGCCTGTGTGCAAGCACAGGTCACTATCCACACGACCCCCCCTGCTCCACCCTGGGAACCTGTGTAGCCCACCACTGCCAGGGTCCTGAGATCCAGGGACAACTTCGCCAGGAGAACACAAGGAGCGCCTCAGGCTGTTGCAACATCACCCTGGCCTCTGCCACCCCAGGATCACCCCGCATGCCCATTATAACTACCAAAAACTTCCCTCCCCCTGGCAAGAGTGAGCCAGAGCCCTCTAATCAGCCCCTGCTTTAACCCCGTCCTGTCTGGAAGGGAACAGAAGTCTGTGGGCGACCTACATGCAGAGGCGGGGCCAAATCCAAAGCTGAACCCCAGGAGCTGTGCGAACAAAGAAGAGAAAGGGAAATCTCTCCCAGCACCCTCAGGAGCAGTGGATTAAAGCTCCGCAATCAACTTGATGTACCCTGCATCTGTGGAATACCTGAATAGACAACGAATCAACCCAAAATTGATGAAGTGGACTTTGGGAGCAACTGTAGACTTGGGGTTTGCTGTCTGCAAGTGACTTGTTTCTGATTTGTATGTTTATCTTAGTATAGTTTTTAGCACTTGTAATCATTGGTGGATTTGGTTATTGATTTGGTTACTCTATTTTTTTCTACTACTTTTTAAAAATAATTTTTAAACTTATTTTTTAAATATATTTTTCTTTCTTTTTTTTCTCCCTTTTCTTCTGAGCGATGTGGCTGACAGGGTCTTGGTGCTCCAGCCAGGTGTCAGGCCTGAGCCTCTGAGGTGGGAGAGCCGAGTTCAGGACATTGGTCCACCAGAGACCTCCCAGCCCCATGTAATATCAATTGGCAAGAGCTCTCCCAGAGATCTCCATCTCAACGCTAAGACCCAGCTCCACCCGACGTCCAGCAAACTCCAGTGCTGGATGCCCCATGCCAAACAACTAGCAAGACAAGAACACAACCCCACCCGTTAGCAGAAAGGTTGTCTAAAATCATAATAAGGTCACAGACACCCCAAAACACACCATCAGATGCAGCCCTGCCCACCAGAAAGACAAGATCTATCCCCACCCACCAAAACACAGGCACCAGTCCCCACCACCAGGAAGCCTACACAACCCACTGAATCAACCTTACCCAATGGGGGCAGACACCAAAAACAACGGGAACTACAAACATGCAGCCTGCAAAAAGGAGACCCAAACACAGTAAATTAAGCAAAACGGGAAGACAGAGAAATATGTAGTAGATGAAGGAGCAAGGTAAAAACCCACCAGACCAAACAAATGAAGCGAAAATAGGCAGTCTGTGTGAAAAAGAATTCAGAGTAATGAGAGTAAAGATGATCCAAACTCTTGGAAATAGAATGGAGGAAATATAAGAAACGTTTAACAAGACCTAGAAGAACTAAAGAGCAAACAAACAATGATGAACAACACAATAAATGATATTAAAAATTCTCTAGAAAGAATCAGTAGCAGAATAACTGAGGCAGAAGAATGGTAAGTGACCTGAAAGATAAAATAGTTGAAATAACTACTGCAGAGCAGAATAAAGAAAAAAGAATGAAAAGAATTGAGAACAGTCTCAGAGACCTCTGGGACAACATCAAACACACCAACATTCAAATTATAGGGGTCCCAGAAGAAGAGAAAAAGAAAGTGTCAGAGAAAATATTTGAAGAGATTATAATTGAAAACTTCCCTAACATGAGAAAGGAAATAGTCAATCAAGTCTAGGAAGCACAGAGAGTCCCATTCAGGATAAATCCAAGAAGAAACACACCAAGACACATATTAATCAAACTATCAAAAATTAAATACAAAGAAAAAATATTGAAAGCAGCAAGGGAAAAACAGCAAATAGCATACAAGGGAGTCCCCATAAGGTTAACAGCTGATCTTTCAGCAGAAACTCTGCAAGCCAGTGGGGAGTGGCAGGACGTATTTAAAGTGATGAAAGGGAAAAACCTATAACCAAGGTTACTTTACCTAGCAAGGATCTCATTCATATTTGATGGAGAAATCAAAAGCGTTACAGACAAGCAAAAGTTAAGAGAATTCAGCCCTACCAAACCAGCTTTACAACAAATGCTAAAGGAACTTCTCTAGTCAGGAAACACAAGAGAAGGAAAAGACCTACAAAAACAAACCCAAAACAATTTAGAAAATGGTAATAGGAACATACATATCGATAATTACCTTAAATGGAAATGGATTAAATCCAAGCAAAAGACATAGACTGGCTGAATGGATACAAAATCAAGACCTGTATATATGCTGTTTCCAAGAGATCCTCTTCAGGCCTAGGCAGACATACAGACTGAAAGTGAGGGGATAGAAGAAGATATTCCATGCAAATGGAAATCAGAAGAAGCTGGAGTAGCAATTCTTATATCAGACAAAATAAACTTTAAAATAAAGACTATTACAAGAGACAAAGAAGGACACTACATAATGATCAAAGGATAAATTCAAGAAGAAGATATAACAATTGTAAATATTTATGCACCCAATATAGGAGCACCTCAATACATAAGGCAAATGCTAACAGCCATAAAAGGAGAAATTGACAGTAAACAATAATAGTAGGGGACTTTAACACCCCACATTCACCAATGGACAGATCATCCAAAATGAAAATAAATAAGGAAACACAAACTTTAAATGATACATCAAACAAGATGGACTTAATGGATGTTTATAGGACATTCCATCCCAAAACAACAGAATACACTTTCTTCTCAAGTGCTCATGGAACATTCTCCAGGATAGATCATATCCTGGGTCACAAATCAAGCCTTGGTAAATTTAAGAAAATTGAAATCATATCAACTATCTTTTCTGACCATAGTGCTATAAGACTAGATATCAATTACAGGAACATAACTGAAAAAATACAAACACATGGAGGCTAAATAGTACACCACTAAATAACCAAGAGATCACTGAAGAAATTAAAGAGGAAATCAAAAAATACCTAAATACAAATGAAAATGAAAACACGGTGACCCAAACCTTATGGGATGCAGCAAAAGCAGTTCTAAGAGGGAAGTTTATAGCAATACAATCCTACCTCAAGAAGCAAGAAAAATCTCAAACAACCTAACCTTACACCTAAAACAATTAGAGAAGGAAGAATGAAATAAACCCAAAGTTAGCAGAAGGAAAGTAATCATAAAGATCAGATCAGAAATAAATGAAAAATAAATGAAGGAAACAATAGCAAAGACCAATAAAACTAAAAGCTTTTTCTTTAAGAAGATAGAGAAAATTCATAAACCACTCACCAGACTCATCTAGAAAAAAAGGGAGAAGACTCAAATCAACAGAATTTATCTATATCTATCATCATTCAAAAATCTACAAACAGTAAATGCTGGAGAGGGTGTGGAGAAAAGGGAACCCTCTTGCACTGTTGGTGGGAATGTAAATTGATACATCCACTATGGGGAACAGTACAGAGGTTCCTTAAAAAACTAAAAATAGAACTACCATATGACCCAGCAATCCCACTACTGGGCATATACCCTGAGAAAACCATAATTCAAAAAGAGTCATGTACCACAGTGTTCATTGCAGCTCTATTTACAATAGCCAGGACATGGAAGCAACCTCAGTGTCCATCAACAGATGAATGGATAAAGAAGATGTGGCACATATATACAATGGAATACTACTCAGCAGTAAAAAGAAATGAAATTGAGTTTTTTGTAGCGAGGTGGATGGACCTAGTGTCTGTCATACAGAGTGAAGTAAGTCAGAAAGAGAAAAACAAATACTGTATGCTAACACATATATATGGAATCTAAAAAAAAAAAAAAAAATGGTTCTGAAGAGCCTAGGGGCAGGATAGGAATAAAGACGCAGACGTAGAGAATGGATTTGAGGACACGGGGTGGGGGAAGGGTAAACTTGGACGAAGTGAGAGAGTAGCACTGACATATATACACTACCAAATGTAAGATAGATATCTAGTGGGAAGCAGCTGCATCACTAGGGAGATCAGCTCGGGGCTCTGTGACCACCTAGAGGGGTGGGATAGGGAGGATGGGAGGGAGATGCAAGAGGGAGGGGATATGGGGATACATGTATACATATAGTTGGTTCACTTTGTTATACAGCAGAAACTAACACAACATTGTAAAGCAGTTATGCTCCAATAAAGATGTTTAAAAAAAAAAGACTTGCTGTGCTAGGTACAAAGAGGCATGGCCCTCAACCTGGTGGGGGATGACAGGTAACACGAACATATTCTTCCTCTGTGTGGCTCACTCAGTCTCTCTGTAAGTACCTTCTAGAGATGTATTATTGCATTATCCTCATTTTACAGATGAGAAATCTGAGGTACACCCAGATTAGGTCACTTGTCCACCTGTGACCTAATAGTGACATGTCTGGGACTGGAATCAGGGCACTGAGATCACAAAGTTAAAGCCTACATGAAACAAGCAAAGAGCGTTTAAGTGCTAAACATTATGGTCCTAAATTTAGGTCTCCTCTGACCTCCAGCCATTTTTCAGAAAATGTTCTCTTAACGATCACTCCATGGACAACTAGTGACCAACTCCATGGGCCTCTCTAGGCTCTCATTTTCCTCTGCCTCTCTGAAGCTTTTAAAACTCTTAAGCAAACTTCCTTCTTCAAATTCTTTCCTTCCTCAGGATCTGAGACACCAGCAGAGTAAGATGAGAAACATCACTGCAGTAGAGAAACTTGAACTTGAATGTGCAGTGGACGATAAGGAAAAACCAAAGAGCCTTGAGCAAGGGAGCAACAGTCTTAAAGCAGTCCCTTAGGAAGGTCAGCCTGGAGGGCCTTCAGGCCAGTCAGGCTGGGCGGGGTGAGGTGGGGAGCCACTCCAGGAAAGATCAGCCAGGCCGCTGTTACAGGGATCTGGGCATGGTCATGACTCAACCCCCCAAAATGTTTATGCTCTAAGGGAGTTGATTCTCAGATGTACCACTAGAATACTCAGGATGCTATTTTTAAAAATCCTTGTGACGTTCACGCTCTTGTATTTCAAGAGAACCTGGTGGTCTATGGAGAACATGGGTTTTCAGATTACCCAATGTCCCTTTTGTGAGGATCTCCAGGAAAAATGTCTCTCGGCTCCTGCTTCTCCTAAGCAATTTTATTGTGTGCTATCAACTCTGCATCCCACAAATGCACATGTGTCCTCTTTGTAATGCCTGCTAGAAAATGAAGAAGGAAATGGGTAGCTCATGCAACTTCACAGCAGGTGTTTTGTGTCCTCACCCAATCTTGGCTCCATCTGTCTTTTCTACTTGTATTCACTCCTTTGCCATATTTTCTCACTTATTTTGGAATTAATTTGTTTCACCATCCCATATGTATCTTTGAAAGATCTTTTAAAGAGTTTCTAGAATAGGGAAGGAGAGAGAACAAGAGAAATGAAATTTAAAAGGAAAGAATGTAATCCAAGCATGTCAATTCTAAGAAGACATTTTTGAGACAATTGAGGAAACTGGAAAATGGGTATTAGATTATAGTAAGGAATTATTATTAATTTCCCAGGTGAGATAATGGTATTGTAGTTATTTTTTAAAGTCCTTATCTGTTAGTAATTCATAATGAACTATTTATAAGTGAAATGTATAAGTGTCTGGGATTTGCTTCAAATTACTCCAGAAAAAAAAAAAAATGGATGGGCATCAGGGGAGAAAAACATTAAAACTATTTTTTTAATGTAGGAAACTGTGAAGATAATGGCACTTCTTACAGCAATAATGTTTTTGAGAAAAGGCATGGACATTCTTAGAAAGTCACAGTCCACACCTCCTTACCTGATTTGAGGGGATTCTACTGAACTCTCATAGATGCATGAATGGTTTACATGGAGAGCAAATGTATTGACTCATGTACTAAAGTTAATACAGGGCCCTAAATTTTAGATTTTAGTGAGGAAAACAGAGGAAAGGAACAGATATTTATTAAGTACTTAATTTATTCTAGGCTCCGTGTTCAGGGCCTTCACATGTATTATCTCCGTTTTTCCATCAACCTGGTTGGAGGAATATTCCCTCCCTCTTCTCCATGCTTTCTCCTCTCCTTTTCCCTGAATAGATGGGTGGCAATTGGGTGGCTCACTGAATTGGGAAGTTTACCTTCCCAATTCCCTCCTGGACCTTCCAGGGAAGCAATATAATGTGAAGGTCAAGGACACCAGCTGTGGAGTCAGACTCTGCCCTTACTGTCTGGGTGACCTTGAGTACCAGTTACTTAACCTCTCTATGACAGACAAATATAGAGCCTCTCTTATGGGCTGATTTAAGATTAAATGAGACATTGCATGTGGAGCCCATAGAAGTGCAAGTAGATGTTAGCAATAATTATGGGGATGTTAATAGCACTGCTGGGCTTTTCCTGTAGGTGAGACATTCGTCTCCAGTCATCTCAGTTTCCTCCTCCTTTCTGCTCTTCCCCAACGCCAGCTACAGCTCACAAATCTTGTCTTCATTCCTTTTCAATTCAGTGGTAATAGCAAGCCAATAGATCATTTTCAAAAACAATAACTTCATGATTACACATAAGAGTTTGCTGCTTTTATACGTTAACCAGATTGAATTGTTCACTTCCCTTACATCCATTAAAAGTGATGTATTTTTATATATTATTTTGCTGGACAGCAAAAATGCACATTTTTCTGGCCGACTCCATCAGTCATTTTGTCACTGAACTGATGAGATCCCCACTGGGGAGCTAAGTGGAGATTTACTCTGCACAAGTGTATCCAGCTTGGTTTCCAATGTATATACTGAGGATCCTCATGTCTACTAATCTAGAAAGGGATTTTGGTGCAATATTTGAGGAATTATTATCTATGAGGGACTGGACTAACAAAAGAACAAACTGTGGGAGACTGAGACAAAAATTCCAGAAAGCAAAGTAAGATTCGTGGAGTAAATACTTAATAGGTCTTCAGTGTTGACTCTCATGAAATGTGCCTCCTGATTGAGAATAGAGCTCTGTTCCCTCCTTTCTCCAGAGAGTGCATGGGGACAAGGATGAATTTCTTATCTAGAAATTGTAGTATAAGAGTGTCAAAACTTCAATGAAATCCTTGAATGGGCCAAGAGATACATCTGGCGCAGCATCATTTGTGAAAGAATTGGAGGAAGACAGTGGCCTTGCATGAGAAAATGGGAGATGCTGGTGGGCAGCAGTCGGGTGAGAGTTCCTGAGAAAGAGCGAAAGAGCAAAGAGAAAAATTAAGAGAAGAGATAAAGGAGCCAGGGAACTTTTATCACCAGGAATGCCAATCACTGTTCACTATAAACCCCCTCCAATTGCCCCAAACATTCAGGCAAGTCTTACATAACTAAGTTCCTAAATGGGTTTTTGTTTTTGGAGGAAATCATGGAAAAGGATGCATTCTATGTTGGAGCCAATGGCAAAGGCAGAGACTAAGACAGAACAGAGCAATGAAGACTGGAAGTAGATCAAATGTCATCATGAGATGTACACTCCTTGGACACTTGTACATATCTTGGTGTGGGTGTTGGACTTTTCACAAGGTTTGAAATGGGACAGGACAGCATGTCACCAGCAAATGTCTATGTTGCAACACATAGGTGGAAAAAACCCTGCTCATTATGTGGAAAAAACCTGCTCATTGAAAATTGAAAATTTCACTGAAGCTTTGATATTTCTTGTACAAAAATTTCCAGATAATGTTCACCTTTGTCCCTCCCCACTAGTGGTCACCTAAATCAACTTGTGTTTTTCAAAAATGGGGAAGAAAGAGAGTACTCATCTAGTAGTAGTGAGAATGCTGACAGTGATCAGAGAGAGTGTTTACATAAATCATCAAATGATTCCAGCACTGCTGATTTTGCCATAAGCCTTCTTAATCAGAAACAAGAAAGCTGAGATGCAAAGAAGAAAAAACTGTCATCAAATTTACTCTGAAGAAAAACAAAGACACTTAAATAAAAGGAAACAATGGGATTTCTAAAGTAACCTCAGAAACTCACAGAGCTGCCATCAAAAGCCCTTGATGAATTGTTCGAGTTGGATATGAGTTTTGTGTGAGGAAAGTCAAAAGGACAGTTTCTGATAAAGCCTGCCCTGGGTTGATTTTGACAGCTGCTGGCAAAGCTCTACTGTTGGCTGGGAGTTAACTCACCGGATCCCACCTGCTGCTGTGGTCCAGTTAGTAATGAAGGATAAGGCAGACAGGGATGGACCTCAAACATTAAAAGTGTGAAAAACTCGGTCCCTTACCTGGACACTCAAGGCCTGAACATGTGATGTGAAGATAACAAATAATATAACATTTTTTCTGCCATGGGTAATAAATATGAAACTTAAGCCCTTGAAAATGGAAAAGTCTATACAATTTCCAAGTATTTTTAAAATTAGATTATTATAACTAGTTAAAGTTATTTTCCATATGGTAATCTTATTAGTTAAAAAAATCTGGAAAGGTTGTCTTGGGTTTCCTTACACATTACATGGCTTATGTTTTATACCTGTGAGGTCATAGCTGTGAAATATCCCCCTTTGACAACTTGACTATGATGTATGCTGTTATATTTCAGTAGCTCATGGTGCTTTTTCAGCTGGATGAAAAGTTCATTCCATTCCATCACTGCTGATATGTTCATTTCCATTTCATCCATGAAATGCAAAGTGCCAGAGATTTGGAAACACCATTTGGAACCAGTTGCAAAAGTAGAGATTGATAAGATGGTAAGAGAAATTAAGAAAACAGGTACTTTATATATCCCGATACTAATAATTAAAATGTCTTGCATTAGTTATGGTTGGCTCAAGTCTTTGATAGGGTAAAATAAGAATCTCAGTTACAGGCAGAACTTGAAGGAGCTGCTGCTGCTATTTGAAATACAAATATTGGCTCAATATCCCTCCTTTCTCATGCATTTGCTGCAGTACCTCCAGTACCATCATGGTTGGCCTTCAATCTTAGTTTACTGAGATATCCAGAAAGAATAATGGTGGAGCATCCCTGCAAGCAGTGAACATCTTAGGAATATACAAAAGAAGATGGCAGTTGGCAAATACCACTGGAAAATCTGTTCATATCTATGTGTCTAGTGAAAATAATTTGAGGTAACCTCAAATTATTCTTTTGAACCAGAGAAAAAGAAATATATGCTGCGATAGTTATCATGGCTTCATTTATAATAGTGAAAGAAATGGAGACAGTCCACTGGGGGTTGGATTAAATAAATGGTTAAATACATTATGCTATAGCTATACAATAAAATATTGCACTGCCATAAAATGCATACCTTCGAAGAAAACCTATTGAAAAAAAGAAATGCTTGTTATATTTTATAAAAAAGTTATTATATTTTGTAAATGTATACAAAACTGCATAAAATTGAAATCCAAATTTGAGATATACATATATCGACAAAGCTATACTAAAATAAATAATTTTTTTGTAATCATCCAAAAGCTTTACAAGAAACACCTAAGAAAACGTAAAATGCTAAAGGCATCATTTTTCCTCATGATTTGATGAATTTTAAAATGTGTACCAACTGGACTTTCATGTTTTAGAAAGCTGACCACACAGCTGGAATTTTCCTTTAATCACGATTAATGGAAAATCACCAGGAGAAGAGAAATACTAATGAACAACCATATCTGCCACACTACCATGAGTAGAAGTACTCACCGTTAGTCTCAGTTCTGGTAACATCAAACAATATTTGGGCTCCTCTTTTAAATGGCAGAGGTTTTTGTTTGTTTGTTTGTTTTTCCGTTTCTTAGGACACAGGGAATTAAACTTTTTAAGAAAGGCACACAGGGCTTCCCTGGTGGCGCAGTGGTTGAGAGTCCGCCTGCTGATGCAGGGGACACGGGTTCGTGCCCCGGACCGGGAAGATCCCACATGCCGCGGAGCGGCTGGGCCCGTGAGCCATGGCCGCTGAGGCTGCGCATCCGGAGCCTGCGCTCCGCAACGGGAAAGGCCACAACAGTGAGAGGCCCGCCTACCACACATACAAAAAAAAACCAAACAAAAAAAAAAAAAAAAGAAAGGCACACATTTTAGAGTACTTTCTGTAAATATAAAAATCCAGCTCCAGCAGGAAGGAAATAGGCCCCCCTTGGCCTAAGGCACTAATTGATAACCATGTGTTTCTCGGGAGGTTCTGATTCTCTGGTTGAAAACTAACGTAAGGACAGCACATAAGAGTCCAGCTAAGCCAGACAACTCCTTTACTGGAAGGGTACTTATCCAGCTTCTCCATCATCTCAGATCTGACTGCCCTTCCTTCCGCTCCTTCAAGCCACTGGCAAACTTAGCTCCACCACAGGATGGGAACCCAGTGAAACCCGGTGATCTTGATACGTAGCAGGCGCTAAGGGCCTGAATCTATCTATATGTACTTGTGAGTGTAGACTCTCCTTATGGATTAGATTAGAAAAGGACAAGGTAAGAAAGGGCTGGACTAAAGAACAAAAAGAACTAAAGAACTTGTATCCAAAATACAAAGAACTCTTAAAACTCAACAACAAGAAAACAAACAGCCTAATTTTAAAATGAGCAGAAGTTCTGAAACAGATACCTCACCATAGGAGATGTACAGACAGTAGATAACAATATGAAAAGAGGAGCAACATCATTTGTCTTTAGGGAATTGTAAATTAAAACAACAACAAGATACCACTCCACACATATTAGAATGGCTAAAATCCAAGAAACTGACCATACCAATTGTTGGTGAGGCTGCAGAGCCACAGAAACTTTCATTCATTATTGGTGGGAATGCAAAATGGTGCAACTACTTCGGTAGACAGTTTGGCAGTTTCTTACAAAGCTGAACACAGTCTTACCATATAACCCATGAATTGTGCTCCTAAGTATATACCCAAACGATCTGAAAGCTTATTTCACACAAGAAACCTGCATACACACACACAAAATTTTTAAAGCACATGTATTCACAAAATGGGTAACAGGTGAGCACTTAGGACTACTTTGGGAGCAAATGAGGGTTAAAGTGAGAGAGAGAAGTAGAAAGGGTCTGACTACAGGACCCAGCCCCAGGAGAAGGGCATGCATGGCCCAGGGGAGAAAACAAGAACTAAGTTCCGAGGGTGGTAGCAGAAGGGCATGAGGGTACATGATAAGGGGAGGAGGTGGGAAAATACAGTTCAGAATGAAAGCCTCCCTGAAAATTCTTCTGGACAGACCTTGTTCTATGCAATGACCTCTCCCCTTTAGACCCAGTCTCTGTTATCAAAAGACTAGAAACGTTGGGCTCTTTCAAGAAAAATGACTAAAGTCACATTTTCTTAGAAAAACACTTTAGATTTGCTCCTTTTAGAGCCAGAATATTGTTTAAACGACAGCATGGGATGGGATGTACTTTCAGCCCTTTCCATATTCTATACACTTCTACCTCTTTGGAGCCAGATGCTAAATTGTTTCCAGCCAGTTAATAATGGTTGTGGTAGTGAAGCTCCCAGAGGACCCGAAGAAGGAAACCTGCCTGCATTTCCAGGGCTCTGTTCCATGCGTTGGCTGCCGGGTGGATTCGGATTAGTCAAATAAAGGGAGGAAATAAGGCATGGAAGTCAATTAGTTTACTGTATAACCCAAGCAGGCAATGCCCCAGGTTACGACCTGCTCATCAGCATGCTTGTGCTTCCACCGGCGCGCCTGTAAACGCTTGCACTTTGCAGTCACTGTAGTTTAACTGCAAAGGTCAGACTGAGTCAAACGACAAGACGCGTGCCCCAAGAGAGCATTCCATGTAGTGCCATTGATCACATTTCTGTTTATTCGGTCATCGAAGCTATCAACAATCACCCTCTGAGGACCTGGTTGATGGGAAGTGACGTGCTAGGTGCTGCAGAAGGTACAAAGACGAGTTAGTCAAGAGCTCTGCCTCGAGGGAACGCCCAGAATAAGGCTTAAGATGAGACATGAACGTGTATAAATGTAACAACGTAACATATCTCACTTTTAGGTTAGTTAGTATGTAGTAACAATAGCTGTCATTTACTGATCCCTCACCCCGTGCCGTGTGTTCTTGCTGATCATTGCAGCCACCTCGCTAAGCACGGCACACACATTTCATAGACAGGGAAGCTTAAACTCATTGACATTACATGGTTTTGAACTCTAAAGCAAGTGCTCCTAACACAACAACACAGCAACTCTGGTCCGTCTATCTCCCATGAGATGGTCAAATAAAGTGCAAGTGTCATGGGGGCCAAAAGGAGGGAGAGAGAGTCTCATGCTGGAGGAACTAGGAAGACTTGTGTGTCTAAACTGTGCCTTGAAAGATTAGTAGGTTTTGACCTGAGGATATGGGAGAGGGAGGGAAGAGGTGGGACAGGGAAGATCTGCTAGGGGGAGGGAAGCCTGGAAAAAAGATGCTGTCCCTGGGGAAAGCCTAGGACCTGGGGAGGGAAGCATTATCTCAGGTACAGGAAGTGGAGTGATGAGGAAGCTGCAGAGGTAGGAGAAGCAAGTGATGGGAGCCTTGAATAACAGACCAGGATTTGAGAATACCTTAAAAAAAGCAACGAGAGGTCACTCCAGATTTCTGATAAGGGAAGTAACCCAGTCAAAGCCCGGTTTCAGAGAGCGGGGGACGGTGCGACAGGAGACCTGGAGAGCAGGGATGAAGCCACGGCATCTCCTCAGGTGAAACAGCCAGTGCTGTGGGATGGAGAGAAGGGGGCGGCCGCAAAGGCATTTAAGGAGGTAGAATCCCCTGGGCTGAATCACCAACAGGAGTGGCAAAAGGAGGGGGACAGAAATCGAACAGTCCTTTTGTGCCTGCGTAACTGGGAGGATAATCAGCCTCTGAACTGGATCACTGGCACTTTCTCAATTGTTGGTTCTCAGATTGTTTTGACATGTGGGCCCAAAGACACTACTTAATCTCCGTACTCTTGCTTACTACAAAAAGAAAAAAGATTTTTAAAATGAGGCTACTATTATGAGAGTTCATGAAAAGACATAAAACTCTAAAAAGTTAACTCATGCCCAAAGCAATAGACTTGGACACTGTGAAACTCTTAAAACAATATACAGTGTGCCAGCTTGGGACCACCTGGAGAACCCCAGGATGACTAGCGGATCCACACCTCCACTGGGGGGCCCTCAGTGTTATTCACCCGGGCAGGGCGCTGGTTACAGCTAACTCGAATTCATCTAATAACTCTGACTGTGGGCTACCATGTGCCACATTCTGTGCTCAACGCTAAGGAGAGCCTTTCCCGACCAATCTCCTCTTCACATATTTCAGCCCCCCAGCCTCCTCTCTGAAGCCTCCCAACCCCACCTCTTCCCAATACATATTTCAAATAGGACAAAGTGCTGTTCCTACTTTATTCAAGCCAGAGACGTAATCTCTGTCACACAGACCTTCACCAACCAAGGGCCTCCCAGACATCATCTCTCGCCCACCTTTCTATGTGCATTTATGACACTGATCTTGGGAGCCCCGTGTTCCTATTTCATGATTTCCCAGCCTTTCTATTGCCTGCACCAGCCCACAGTGTCCACAGTAGAGCCAAGCAGGGCTGCAAGTCTGGCAGACCCCTCACTGGAGTTCCGCTTTTGCAGCCTTGTCCTGATTTAATCTGCAAACCAATTTGCTACTTAACTTCCCCAAGCCCTTATCAACGTTTTAGATTTCAATGTGCCTTTTCTAGGCTGAATATCTGTGTTTTCAATTATGTCACCCTAGGTGAATTACCCTTCCATTGTTCAAGGTCAAACCTCCAGTTGTTATTTCCTGCCCATGCAGCTAGTCCCTTTCCCCTCCATCCCTTTGGGGCAGTTTCT
The DNA here is from genome assembly GCF_026419965.1 of Kogia breviceps. Classification (NCBI taxonomy): domain Eukaryota; kingdom Metazoa; phylum Chordata; class Mammalia; order Artiodactyla; family Physeteridae; genus Kogia; species Kogia breviceps. Next base: position 17,870,853 of record NC_081325.1, read on the forward strand.
CAATTGTCACTGGTTCTGAGATCCTATCTCTATCATGTTTCATCTGTAAATTTAATTATGAAGCTATGCCCCATTTGGCTTCATTTTATTCCATGGTACAAAAGTTTATTATGCATCCATTCTCCACAAGGCATCCAAAGATATACCAGACATGCCCTTCTGCAGCTATATGAAAATGAAGTCCCTAAAAGGAGCTAGGTGGGCCTAATTTCATTCACACTGTTGAGTCCCCTCATCTGATCAGTAGACCCCTCTCATCCTGCACTCAGATTTCTACCCACAGAGGATTATTCCTTCTAGCACAAGTATTTAAGCAGAAAGGGGAAGGCAGAAGCAGAAAGGCTAAGTCAGAGCAGTTCTAGAAAACAATCACTAACTCAAGTCTTCCCAAAGAGTCCTGCCCTGCCTTCCTACCCCACGTTCAGTCAGGGTCCAAATGAACTTCCAATTTTGCAGGTACAGGTCCTGAACAAAGGCATAACTGGCTCCCCTGCTCACACTTGGGGTCCCATTGCCTGAGTTCAACTTTTCCCTTTGTTCTCCCACACTGCCTACCTTATCCCTTCTACAGAGGGGAGCATCCCCAAGTATATCTTTGGAGGGGGCAAGGCACCCCTCTATATCCTACATACAGAGGCAGCATGCATGGCCCAGCCACATAGCTCACCTGTTACCCCAATGATGAATCCTTTCCAGACCCTTCAGTCTGGACCTTTCCATTGTATTCCAGGCAAGTTTGATGGCTCCAGTAGCCCTTTGCTTATGGTGCTATCACTTAATTCATGCAGGCTGTCTGCCTGTCCAGCACTGTCTGCCCTGTAAGCAGAAACTGGGAGCAGGACCCACTAGTGTATCAGTTACCTTTGTGTCTTCTCCTTACCCAGCACATGCAGGTGTTTACTGAATGACTCCTCAAACAAACATTAGAGAATATAAATGATCTTTTCAGACACTGTTTTGTCTCATTAACCAACTGCTTTTCATTGAGTCACTGGTTTTCAATTTTTTAAAAATTTGTATTGGAGTATAGTTGCTTTACAATGTAGTGTTAGTTTCTGCTGTATGGCAGAGTGAATCAGTTTTACGTATACATATATCCCCTCTTTCGTAGATTTCCTTCCCATTTAGGTCACCACAGAGCACTGAGTAGAGTTCCTTGTGCTATACAGTAGGTTCTCATGAGTTAATCGTCAATTTGTTTTTAATGAACAGAATCCTTACTTCAAACAAAGTCTTATTTGGAAGACCCACCTCCCCAGTATATAAGATGGTAATGGTGTAGCTCTTCTTGTTCACATAAAATGGAGAGCCCACCCCCACCCCAGGGCTCTAACAGCACCTACTTGCACCCACCAAGCTAACATTTTCAATCCACTTCCCTGCACATATATAAGTTTTTCACTTCTTTCAAGGCCCAGGCCAAATCCTTCTTCCCTCATGAAGACTTCTCTCTGATCATCATATCCGTGGTGGGTGTTGCTCGTTGCTTAATTCCTGGAGGTCCCATTGTCTGCCTTACTCTTTTGGCGTATACTTAGTTTGAACCAATGAACATTCACATCCACTGAGGCCTGCTAAAGGCCAAGTGATGTGCTTTAAATACATTATCTCATTTAATCCTCAGGGAGATAATGTGAAGTAGATGCTATGATTATCTTGTTTACCGATGAGGAAATAGAAGCTCAGAGAGGTTTAGCAATCTGCCAAGGTCACACAGCTATTCACTAGCAGTGCTAGGATTTAAACCATGAGCTACCTGATTCATTGTTTCCTGTTTTAATGTGCCATTATTTTCTCTCTCCAACTAGATTGCAAGCTGAAGTGTAGAAACTGCATCTCTACTTCTTTCTCTCTCTGCCCCATCCTTAATACATGTTTTACCCTGAGGAAGCATATAATTAATAATTTTTCAGAGCTTCCTTTGTTCCCTGCAGTATATTGCATAGTTCTTCACCTTTTCCTCCTCTAACATCTATCTGGGTAGAGGCTGCCAGCTTCAGAATAGGCTATGATCTCACCTCTTTATTCCTAGAGGAACATTCTATTTCTGAAGCTTGCAAAGACAGGTTTTCACTGCTGAAAATATTAGACACTTCTTCCAAAGGCTGGAAGCTAAGTGGGAGTTTCACAGGAGGAAAAAAACAACAGTGATCTCCTCAAATGGAGTGGGGAGGCTCAAGGCAGGAAGTCGAAGGTACCTTTGGAACAGCTCCAGGGAGAAGGGAAAGTGGAAAGGAAAGAGACACTATTTAGATTTCTACCACTTGGGACACTATTCCCAATTTAACTTTCGGATAAAATCTTAAAAACAGCCAAGTAGTAAAAGTCCTGTTCTCCATGAACTCTGACCCCTCTGCTTGTTTGGGATGTCACTGAGAAAGGCTACATTTTGTGCACAGCAGCCCCGAGGGGATGCCCAGTGGCCCAGGTGGGGTGATTGATTGGGGGAAGCCCCAGGGGGCACACCACCCTCCCTGCACCTGTGCTCTGAATAAACAGAGGGCTGCCTTCTGCAGGGGCCCCTTCCTGACCACCCCCAGCCCTTTTCGGGCCTCACCCCTCTGGCCCCCTTACTTGAAAATTAACCACAGGTTTAAAATGAAAGAGAAGATGATGGCTACATGAACCCAAAGTGTATGCAAATTGAACTACAGGATGAGCAGAAAACAAACAGAGCCTTAATAAAATAGGCACCTCTGTAGGATAATACTAGGATCTATTCCCTCTTAAATTTCAGTTTTATGTCCTTACTACAGCATATGTAACAATATTGCTGAAATGTCAGGTGGTTAACCACACTTTAATTTTAATGTTTTGATTTGAATAGTTGAGGAGTTAATTCAATGATTTCAATAGAAGTCTCATTTGTCTTGAAGTATTTGCTTCAAATACCGGTCTCTTCTTTGGAAATATGATAAACAGTCTTCAATGCCTGATATATTTATAAAACACATGGATAACCAATCAAATTTGCTCTTTAATGACTTTTGCAAAAGGCAAATGAGGACAGGAGTGACATTTTTGAAAACAAAATGTATGCACACATGCACACATACAAGCAGAATGTGCTTTGAGAAAGAAAAGCAGGGGCCAGATGACAGGCATGGTTCCCGGATGTTCAGACAGTTGTACTTTCTGACTGAGACAAATAAATATTTGTTTTCAGAACCAAAATGTATCTTATTATGCACTGAAAGTTACTATTGTTACTCACTTATGAAAGTTACTATTATAATAGATACAAAAATTTTTTTTAAACACACTCAGTTTAAGTGCTGAATTGAAAATGTTCAGTGTTTTCTATCAGTTTCCTGATTCTCCTAAGATCTGAGTCATATGGATAGCTGTTCACCCTCCTTTTCTCTTTTCCCTTCTGATTAAAAAAAAAAAAAATTGGAATAGATTATGCAAAATACAGAATAAAAACACAGAGCTTGACAGAAAGTTGTTTGTGGAGAGAGAGAATCAATAAATGAATGAATATACAAATAAATAAACCCAATAGCAGAAGCCACAAGGAAAGTCAAGAGACAAAAACAATCCAGAAAAAAATTGTGAATTATCAATAGAGAACAGTATGGAGGTTCCTTAAAAAACTAAAAATAGAGCTACCATATGATCCTGCAATACCACTCCTGGGCATATATCTGGAGAAAAACATAATTTGAAAAGATACATGTACCTCCAATGTTCATAGCAGCATTTTTACAATAGCCAAGACATGGAAGCAACCTAAGTGTCTATAGACAGATGAATGGATAAAGGTGTGGTATATATATATATATATATATATATATATATATATATATATATATAATGGAATATTACTCAGCCATAAAAAAGAATGAAATAATGCCATTTGCAGCAAGATGGATGGACCCAGACATTATCATACTAAGTGAAGTAAGCCAGACAGAGACAGACAAATATCATATGATATTGCTTATATGTGGAATCTAAAAAGAATGATACAAATGAACTTATTTAAAAGGCAGAAATAAACTCACAGACATAGAAAACAAACTTATGGTTACCAAAGGGGAGGGGGGAGGGATATATTAGGAGTTTGGGATTAAAATATACACATTACTATATATAAAATAGATAACCAACAAGGACCTACTGTTTAGCATAGGAAGCTATACTCAACATCTTGTAATAACCTATAATGGAAGAGAATGTAAAAAAAGAATATATATATATTTAACTTAATCACTTTGCTGTACACCGGAAACTAACAAAACATTGTAAACCAAACTATATTTCAATAAAATTTTTTTAAATTGTGAATTATATCAAAAAGGTTCATTTCCTTTATATATAAAGGGCACCAAAAAATCAATAATAAAAATTCCAATAATCCAATGTAAAAAAAAAATGAGCAAAACAGATGAACAATTCACAGAAAAGGAACTAAATATGGCCCTGCATATTTAGTATGAGAAGATATTCACTTTTATTCAAATGGAAAAATGAAAAAGAATAATTCTATATTCTGGGAAAATGGGGAAATAGACTGATGGGGGTAAAAAGGTATACAACTTCTATGGAGGACAATTTAACCAAATCTGTCAAAATTGCAAATGCATTTATTCTTTGACCCAGCAATCACAATTCTAAGAATTTCTCTTATGTATATTATTTTACACATGTGAAATGACATATGTACAAAGTTATTTACTATAATACTGCAATAGCAAAAAGTATTTTAAAAATCCAAGTGGCAGGCAACAGGGGGCTAAACGAATTATGGTACAGCTCCACAATTCTTTATCTGAAACCCTAGGGTTTGATGTGGTTTGCATGTCAGAATGTTTTGAAATTCAGAAAGTTAATACAGTGCAGGTACTATATATTATGTAACACCCCAGAGGGTTCTCAGGCAACACTCAGTAATCAAATCCATTAATATTTCTGTGGAAAAACTATGAATATTCATATATAGTGGGAGAAACAACTCATGTCAATTCAAGTTATGTTTTTCCAGCAAAATGAGTTTGCCACAAACTTAGGAAAACTTTTGGTTTCAGGTTTTATTCTCTTTTAAATTAGAAATTACAGATAGGATACTGTATGCATTCCATCCATACCATGGAATACCACAGAGCTGTAAATAAATAAAAACACAGTTTCTGCACTCAACAATCTCCAAGGTACTCTAAGTAAAAAAAAACCACAAAAACCTGTGTGTACAAAAGGTGGGGACAGCATAAAGTATGTAGAGTAGTTTCCCTTTATCTGCAGGGGATACCTTCCAAGACCCCCAGTGGATGCCTGAAAGCACAGAAAGTGCCAAACCCTTTATATACTCTGTTTTTCTCTACACATACACACTCATGATAAAGTTTAATTTATAAATTAGGCACAGTAAGAGATTAACAATAACTAATAAAATAGAACAATTATAACAATATAATGTAATAAAAGTTATGTGAATGTGGTCTCTATCTCAAAACATCTTATTGCACAGATTTAATGCCTTTTCCATCCTCAGTAAGCACTTGTCACACACTGTGGCAATAACTTGCAGTTTGAAGAGCAACAGTAAAACTAGCATGAATTTCTTTTTCCTTCTTCACAATTTCAGGGTTAGAAGATTTGATCTTACTATAGATCTAAGCCACCTCAGCATAAGATTTTTTTTTTCTTTCCTTAATAAGTCAAGAACTTTCACCTTTTCACTTAAAGGAAGCACTTTACGGTTTCTCTGGAATTTCCGAATTGCCAGTATCACTACGTCTGTGCTTTGGGCCATTATTAAGTAAAATGCAGGTTACTTGAACACAATCACTGTAATACCAAGATGGTTAACTTAATAACCTAGACGGCTACTAAGTGATTAACAGGCAGGATATGCTGGACAAAGGGATGATTCACATCCCAGGTGGGACAGAGAAGGTAGGAGAGAGATTTCATCACAATACTCAGAATGGCGCACAATTTAAAACTTAAGAATTTTTCATTTCTGGAATTTTCCATTTAATATTTTCAGACCTCTGTTGACCCCGAGTAATTGAAACCATGGAAAGCAAAACTGCTGATAAGGGGGACTATTGTATGTATTTGCTTTTGTAAGCCAAAGATAGCTCTGAAAAGACTACATTTATTTCTGGAGAGAGAAACAAAGGGGAGTTTAGGAACTATGGTTGAGAGACAGACTTCACTGTATATGTTTACATATCTCTCCTATGCAAATATATTACCAAATCAGAGCAAATAAAAAACATTTACAGGGCTTCCCTGGTGGCGCAGTGGTTTAGAGTCCGCCTGCCGACGCAGGGGATGCGGGTTCGTGCCCCAATCCAGGAAGATCCCACATGCCGCGGAGCGGCTGGGCTCGTGAGCCATGGCCGCTGAGCCTGCAGCGTCCGGAGCTTGTGCTCCGCAACGGGAGAGGCCACAACAGTGAGAGGCCCGCGTACCGCAAAAAAAAAAAAAAAAAAAAAAAAAAAAAATTTACATTTTAATTGCTAAACATAATGTGCATATGGATTACCAATGGATGCTCATGCTTTTTCCTTGTATGGAAGTTCCTCACGGTACCAAGTATTAAGTACCAGGTATGGGTCAGGCACTAAGCTAGGTGCATTGCCCAGATTATAGCTGGGCATGTGAGGTAGGCATGAATATCCCCATTTTAGAGAGAAGGACACTAAGTTTCAGTTAGAACCATACAACAGTAAGTGAGAGAACTGGGATTCATACCCAAAGCTACCTGAGCCTGAGTGCTATGGCACAAAAGAACATTGGAAAATAAGAAGATGGTTATCTGTTGAGAACTTATGTGGAATTTATGACCAGACAATGATTCTTTTCTTGAGCACAATATTTGGGACATTTGAAATCCTGCTCTGCTCTAACTCCTCTGGGCATTGTTAATGACATGGCACCAGTGAAGCCTGCAGAGCAAGGGGTCTGTGCCCTTGGTATGGGTTGGGGAGGGCAACTTCTCCATCACAAAGAGCTAAAGCCCTGTAGGGTCCAGTGTGGACATGTCTGCCCACAACTGACAAGTAGTCTGGTCAGAGAAAGCACTGTCCTCTTCTCCAGATTGCTCATTAGCACTGGCTGGGGAGGAAGGGGCAGGAAGTTGCTATGGACTGAGTGTTCTTGTCCCCTCAAAATTCAGATGTTGAAATCCTAATCCCCAGTGTGATGGTATATGGAGATGGGGTCTTTGGGAGGTAATTAGGTTTAGATGAGGTTATGAGGATGGACCCCTCATGATGAGATTAGTGCCCTTATAAGACGAGACTCGAGAGAGCTTGCTTCCTCTCCCTGCTCTCCACCATGTGAGGGTACAACAAGAAGATGGCCATCTGCAAACCAGAAAGTGGGTCCTCACCAGACACTGGATCTGCTGGCACCTTGACCTTGGACTTCCCAACCTCCAGAACTGTGAGAAATAATTATTATTTATTTCTGCCTGTTATGGCAGCCCAAGATGATTCTATCTCTGGAAAGGATCACTTCTGGTCTGAAGGACTGTATATTTGAAAGTACAGTTTGCAATTAATCAAAACTGACCAATACCAATTACATTTATCTTTTCAGTCATTATTCCCTTTGTCCTGTGATTGAAAGAAGCAAAGTAGAACAGTATAGACACTTTTCTCAGGATCAAGTACATCTGGACCCATTGATGTGGGAAAAACTGATGCAATCAGTGCCAGTTCCAAAACATGCAGGGTCTCTCCCTTCCCAGAACCTCAACAGGCCACACGCACATCTCCCAGTCTCATGTCCCCACCCTCCAGGAACAGGAACCAGGTAGGAGTCCTTGAAAATTAAGCTGACCATTAACCAATGACTTCTGAAGAATTAAGGAAGTAATGAGTTCTAACAACTGACACGGATTTGAGACTGGACTTCTCGGGTGACCAATTGCCTCTGTTTATTCTAGGACTGTCCCAGTTTTAGCACTGAAAATTCCATTCTAAGAGACCCATCAGTACTGGATAAATAAGGATGACTGGTCACCCTGCCTAGGTTTCAACTCCAGCTCCACCACTTCTTAGCTATGTGACCTTGAGCAAGATACTTAGCTACTCTGTATTTCAGTTTTTCCATGCTTAAGTTGCAAAGAATAATAATACCTGTCCCACAGGGTTGTTATGAAGATTAAATGAATATTTGTAAAGTGCTTAGAACAGTGCTTGGTAAGAGCTATATAAGTGTTCGTTAAACAAAACAAAGTGTGTTAAACTTTGTTGAGCCTTGTTGTCTTTGTTCATAACCAGTGTGTGCAGCAGACACTGAGCACACTTAAACCACATGACTGTGTTGGTGGAAACAGAAGCAAGAGGATATAAGTAACTTTCATCAAGACAGCTACTAGGTGAATCAATATGTCCAAAGCCAGGACAAGAGGCCAGCATTCCATTTGTCCCTGCTCAGCCCACCCTTCTGATCCCTCTGGTTCACACCTTTTGCCCTCACTGATTGCACATAGTAGGCTCGTAATAAATATTTATTACATGAATGCATAATTATTTCTCAGACAGGCCTATTCAGGGTTGCTGGAAGGAGTTTGTATTTTCACTTTCTCTTATTTATTTGCAAAGGAGCTAAATCTTAGTAGCTAATGCTAAGGTTCCTAGCACACTGCTTACTTATGATGAGATTTCCTGAGACTATAAAATGAAGCAATTACTGAGAAGATAGAAGGTTCTTCTTCTTTGGTAGGTATTTACGGTCCTGAATCTGTGGGTAGCCTGAACACAAAAACGTGTGCGTTAGTCATAAATCGGTCAGTGCTCTGGACACCTGAAGACTTGAGAGGCTGCAGCACAGCTTGGAAGGCTGCTTCTGCAGAGAAGTTTGCACAGCCATGCACACGTACACTCAGTCACTTCCCTGCTCTCCTGTACAAACCTGCCTGCATACTGGAGACCTACCAGGACACATGGGCCCACCTGCCTGCTGGGTTCTACTCCAGCCAAGTCCCAAGTCAATGTCAGAGCCCATGCTGAACCACAGACCTCAAGACACGCAGGGAAGCCCTGCAAAAGTCTCTACTCCTGCACTGCTTAACCAACAGCATATGTTTTTTTGGCTAAAAGGTGTTTAAATGAAATCATTTTTTCCATATTACTTTGAAAAGTTTATTTCATCAGCATGAAAATGTTTAATAATATTATTTGGGGGTTTTACAAAAAGGAAATCACCATTTTGAAGATGTTACTTTTTGATTAACTTAGGGAAAAGAGCACAGTGATATTTAACCCTTTCCTCAAAGGATGCAAGTGACTTGGGCTTTAGATGAACAGTGCTTTGGGAATCAAACAGCACCAATGGGCTTCCCTGGTGGCGCAGTGGTTGAGAGTCCGCCTGCTGATGCAGGGGACGCGGGTTCGTGCCCCGGTCCGGAAGGATCCCACATGCCGTGGAGCTGCTGGGCTCATGAGCCGTGGCCACTGAGCCTGCGCAGCCGGAGCCTGCGCTCCGCAATGGGAGAGGCCACAACAGTGAGAGGCCCGCGTACGCAAAACAGCAACAACAACAACAAAACAGCACCAATGTCTGTGCTAAATAGAGAAAGGGAGGCTGGTTCCCTATACTGCACGGGTGTAAAGTGATGTGCTTGGTTCAGTCTGAGTGATGACTGTAAGAAAATAGAGCAGTCCCCACACCCCACCTCTGCTGCCCAGTCAGCTTTGCAAGGTCACTGATTGCCACCAGGAAACTATGTGCCAGTGACATCTCCCCACAGCTGGCAGATTCTGGAACTATTGCAGCTCTTTCCCCAGAGAGCCACATTCCCTAGAGGGGGCAAACACTTCGATGGAAAAGCTCTAGGAACCCCTGGAAGGCTAGGCTAGGGAATTCAGCCTCCAGCTTCCCTTTTTATTCAGCAGAAAGCATCCCTCTCTGATAGTTTTCACCCTGAGCAACAAAATCAGACTGCTCCAAGCTGCAGTCCTGAAGAGGCCTGCTCCTGACACGGGTCCTAGTAGGCCTAGGACAAGGAATGTAAACGGAGGCACGCTTAGTATAGGTCTAGATATTTAAAAGTGACACAGCAAGCTAATAAACTGTGAAATGTGTCTACTCCTCCATCTTAATAAATACACCTGGAAGACCTAGTACACATTTTGAATTCACAGACTCCAGAACATGGGGGCTTAAGGAAAGCTGGGCCCTGTCACCCAGCTCCTAGCCTGTAATCCATCCTATTACCCTTTCCTCCCTTGGTTCTGTCCAACATCACAGAGAGCTGAAAGCCCAGCCCTCGCTTCCAAGCTCTGCCTTCACTGCCCACACAGCACCCCACTGGCTCATCCTCAAGGCCAGATACCAGATCGCACACGGGCCCTGGAAGGGGCCTTGGGCTGCTGTGCAGCCATTTAGGGTCCTGGGTCCCAGCTCTCTAGGGGAAGTCTAGTAAAGGATGTGCAAGCTCTGAGTAGGCTCATGGACCCTGTACCTGGAAGGCAGCTGTAGGCAGAGGGGAGCTCAGAGGAGCCCTCTCAAAAGCAGGGCCCGGGCCAGGCCTCATTCCCAGGGCATCAGCATTGAAGACTAGATAGAGGGCAAATCAGGGTAGCAGGCAGGAAAATGCAGTACCTCGTCAGGACTGCTCAGTTCCTTGATGCAGGAGCAACTTCTGCTTCCATGAACTGGGAGGCAGTGGGGAGAGTTGGGGAAGGGGGGCACCAAAAGGTCTGAGTATTGCTCCACTTAAGGGGTGTGAGTGAATGAAGGGGGGGCATTTCACTCTAACAAGATGAATCAGGGTCAACTGTTTGGGACTTGGCATGGGCTGAAATTTTTATCTCTGGAGATATCCCTTCTTTCACAGACGCAATGTCAAAGGAAGGTCAGATGTTAAAGTAACCACAAGGATCCTAAAAATGTGTTCTTCATAGCTGTAGGACGTTGAAGAACTTTTCCTTTAAATGAAGGAATGGGAGCAGGGATGGCATCTTAATCAAGCAGCCTTTCGAAGTCCTAATGGTTTTCAGGTTTTCTCAAGACCTTTCTATAAAACCAAAGGATATACATGAATTTTAAAAAAATTTTAAGCAAATATGGGAGAAAAATAGTACAAAAAGCCTGAGGTTTGGTGAAAGAAAAAAATCAAGAACAGACCAGCAGAAAATCAAGCTGATGAGAGCAAACGAAGCACCAACTGAACCTGATGCAAAAAAAGGTTATCTTGTGTGCAGCCTCTTGAGACTGTACATTATGATGCAAACACTGTATTTAGTTAACACTTTTATTCCAAGAAATTCAAATTCTCACTCTACCGACATCAAATTCTGTCTGTATTCTACATTGCAACTTGTATTTCTTCATACCCTTTCCTTTTGTGGGAGAACCACAAAAGACCTGTCCTTTCTCTTTTCTCTGTGCTCTTAATCTTGTCCCCATATTCAAAAGGGTCATAAGACATGGTGGGGACAGATTACTCTGAGAATGAGATGCCTCCAGACTTGGGTGTAGAGGTTAACAGAGTATGAAAAGGAATTTAGTGGCCCAGAATTGAGGGAAGAGGCAAAAATTACTTTTATCACCAGTAAGAAAATTTAGACTTCCAGAGGTTTAATAACTTGTCATAAAGCAAGAGTGGAAGCCAGAAAGAGCTGCAGACCCCCAAGTACCAAACCCGCTCCAGGCACCAGGGTTCAAGCACAGCTCCACTACCATTATCCCTGCACAGGGAAGAGCCCCTAAGCACAAGAACACAATGGTTCACAGAGGAAATATGAAAAGCAGCATGAAAATAATTATGGGTTGGAAGGATTTACTCCAAAGGCTTAACTCTGTATAACCTGGCCAAGAGATCACACTGCTAAAGTGAAATATGATAGTGGTGAATATGAAACAAGCATTCAAAGGGCATAAACAAAGGCTTAGGCTACTCCAAGGAAAATATAAATTCAGTGATGTGATGGAAAATATAGGCTCACTTTGAGGGCAATTACTATATTGGGAAGATCTATTTATCTGTTGACAGTTTCTCAAAGAAAGTGATGGAAGCCTGCTAATTTGCCTCATTTGAATCCAATCTGTACGAGGAGCTGGCAAATATATCTCAGGGAGCAGTGCTGTGCAGCAGGTGAGGGATGGGTTGCCTTCATATATCTTGTTCATTTTTCATCTTTTATGACTATTCTCTCCAGTTTCCTCCCATTCTCTTTTCCATTCTTTTGCCAACCCCATCTCAGATCCACAAAATCCTCTGCTATGGAAAACTCTTTCTAGGATAAGGGAAGGGAGGTGCTGACTGATGGCTTAGGATTATGAATGGGGTCAACAATTGTTCTGCATTACCCAGACCCTTATTAAGCCAACCAAAAGGGCTGTCATCTCAGGTTATTCTCTGCAGACCTGGCTTCCCTGCATCTCTGCTGCCCCGTACCCCAGGACGAAGCCTTAAAAATGCCAACTCTTAAAATTAGGAGTTCAGGCCCAAGTTCAAAGGGCTGTGATGACCCAGGTAAGCTAAGAGAATTTTCCAGCTCTGGTAAGGAGACTAAGCAAGTTTCTCACCCCTTTACAGAAGTAGGATGACAATTTCTTTAATGCTTTTTCAAGGACTTTCATTTCTGTCCAAATAGCTTCTAGCACTGCCAAGTGAAAGGAGAGGTGTCACTATCATCCAGACTATAACCAAGCAGTATAGTCTTATGTGAATCCAACTGAAAGAGAATTTTACTGGAAGGTCCCTATAGCAAACCACTTTTTCCAGATGTCAGAAAACCTGGGGTCTGTGTGAAGAAAAATGCAGCGTTTTGGACCTTTCCTCTGTTATATCTGAAGAAGGACACAGATGAAAGTCCCCATAAAGAAAATGTGCTTCAACTCATGCTGCTCTGTGCTCTGAGGTTGCCCCCAACAGCCCTTGATTTAGTATTTTTAAAACACACTATTGTGTGAGAGGTGAAATTGTCCTGGGAAAACAGGACTTGGACCCTGGGTTTTATTTACTGAAATAAAGATTGCAGAAATAGATAGGGATGGAGAAAATGGTTCTGAAATATGTTCCTCATTATAACCCCGTTGCCAGCACTTAAATAAAATGGGGGTTTAAAGAAGAAAATCCCTGCTTGGAGTCCCAGGGGAGCAATACTGTCTTAGAGATATCTGCTGACACAGCTGATGCACACTCAAGACGGCTGCCGAGATGAAGTGTTCTGTGGTTTCACAAAAGTAGAAGCAAATCCTTCAACTAAGGAATAGTCATACTGTGTGGAAATAAAACCACATCAGGCTCTGCTGATGTTAATTTATGAAGAACGTAGCTTATTTTCCTACATTGAGGAAGCACCTAATATAAACAACAAAACCCAAAGAATGAATTAGATTTTTTGGTAAATCATAAAATATTAACATAATAAAGCTACAACTTGACAGCAAAATTGTTCTCTGGAGTACATAAAGGGCCCAGCTGGCCTTCCTATCATTCTTCACCCACATTCCTTCCTCACTACTTCTTTCCCAAGTCTCTGTCCTCTGTTTGCCTTCTATATTTCTTCCCCAAACCCAGTTAATTGGGAATGTGTGCCCTCTGTCAGAAAGTTTTGCTCTGTCCCTTCCAGTGGGCAGGTACATATGCTTGCCATCCTCCTGGAGTTTTGAAGTCTTCCAATAGGTTAGGGGCACCCTGTTCTTTAATAAATAAAGTGGCTTGTGGGGAATCCAGCAGGCTCTGCGATATCTCTGGAGTTGCAGGGGTAGGGAGCTTGGGTCTTGGTGCAACTTCTGGCTCTAATTTTCTGCTCCTAAATTCCCTCTCTCTTTTCTGTTTCTTACCCCTGAAGTAGGCTGGCCCTTTTCTGCTCTACATGCCCCTATGCTGGGCATCCTCCCCATTTCATCTCTCCCCAGAGTAACAGACTTTTACTGAAGATTGGGGTTTATGAGGTCAGGTGATGAGCAACTGCAACACAGAAACAGTATGGAAAACAATTTAAAATTAGACATCCTGAAATCAATATGTCAGCAAGTATTGCGAGGTTGGAAGGAGCCTTAAAGACTATTTAATCCAGTGGTCCTCAACTCTAACAGAACCAATGTCCCTTTTTTTATAACAAATATTTTCTAACATCTCATTTAGTATTCTAAAATGAACTCCATTGATAATATATTATACCTACATGCATAATTTTAAAATAATTAATACCTTTCTCTAATTATAATGTAAACTAAAATTAATAGAAAATAATTTATAATTTTAAAAGGCATGCATTTTCCTATGTAAATGTTCAGGCATAACCACTCTAGAAGACAAAGTCAGATGACAGTATCAGGAAAAAATATAAGGTTTTGCAATGGGCAAAAAAATGTGTAGATTACTGAGTGCCTTGTTTTGAACACTTTTCTGGGATATCTTTATCATTCATTCATTGCATTTGAGCTAACAACTCTGTATGCTGTAAAAAAAAAAAAAAAAAAAAAAAATGGCAGCACTGAAAATGATTCTTGTCCATAGAAAAGTAAAATGTGTCTAGTAGAGTACAAATGACTATTTCCCTTGGATACCAATCAGTTTCCATCTATTTGTCTACTTACAAATTTATCTCAGCATTCTATTAATTGGTGGGTTAAATAAGAATCTTTGACACAGGCTATATTAATCAGGGCTCTCCAGGGAAATAGAACCAATAGGATATATACAAATATATACAAGAGATTTATTATAGGAATTGGCTCATGTGATTATGGAGGCCAAGAAGTCCTAGGATCTGCTATCTGCAAGCTGGTGAAACAGGAAAGCTAATGGTGTAATTCAGCCCAAGTCCAAAGGCTTGAGAATCAGGGGGCCAATGGTGTAAGTCCCAGTCTATATCCATGTCTGAATGCCCAAGAACCAGGAGTACCAATGTCTCAGGGCAGGAGAAGTTGGATGTCTCGGCTCAATCAGAGGGGGCATATTTGCCCTTCCTCTTGTTTTGTTTAGGCCCTCAACAGACTGAATGATGCCTTCTTGCATTGGTGAGTGTGATCTGTTTACTCAGTTCACCAATTCAAATGCTAATCTCCTCCCGAAACACACTCAACAGACACATCCAGAAATGTTTTACCAGATATCTGGACATCCCTTACTCTAGTCAACTTTAAATTAACCATTGCACAGGCTCATTTTATAGCTGAATGAAAGTCATAATTACAAGCACTTTCAAAAGTTATCCTTCAGAGGGCCTTCAAGATGGTGGAGGAATAAGACATGGAGATCACCTTCTTCCCCACAAATACATCAAAAATACATCTACTTGTGGAACAGCTCCTACGGAACATCTACTGAACACTGGCAGAAGACCTCAGACCTCCCAAAAGGCAAGAAACTCCCCACGTACCTGGGTAGGGCAAAAGAAAAAAGAAAAAACAGAGATAAAAAAATAGGGATGGGACCTGCACCAGTGGGAGGGAGCTGTGAAGAAGGAAAGGTTTCCACACACTAGGAAGCCCCTTCACGGGTGGAGACAGGGGGTGGCGGAGGGGAAGCTTGAGAGCCACGGAGGAGAGTGCAGCAACAGGGGTGCAGAGGGCAAAGCAGAGAGATTCCCGCACAGAGGATCGCTGCCGACCAGCATTCACCAGCCGAGAGGCTTGTCTGCTCACCCGCCGGGGCGGGGGGGTGGCTGGGAGCTGAGGCTCAGGCTTCAGAGGTCAGATCCCAGGGAGAGGACTGGGGTTGGCTGCGTGAACAGCCTGAAGGGGGCTAGAGCGCCACAGCTAGCCGGGAGGGAGTCTGGGAAAATGTGTGGACCTGCCAGAGATGCAAGAGACCATTGTTTGGGGGTATGCAAGGAGAGGAGATTCAGAGCACTGCGTAAATGAACTTCAGACACGGGAGCAAGCCACGGCTATCAGCGCGGATGCCAGAGATGGGCATGAAACACTAAGGTTACTGCTGTAGCCACCAAGAAGACTGTGTGCAAGCACAGGTCACTGTCCCCACCTCCCCTCCCAGGAGCCTGTGCAGCCCGCCACTGCCAGGGTCCCGTGATCCAGGAACAACTTCCCCGGGAGAAAACACGGCACGCCTCAGGCTGGTGCATCGTCACGCTGGCCTCTGCCACCGCAGACTTGCCCCTCATTCGGTACCCCTCCCTCTCCCTGGCCTGAGTGAGCCAGAGGCCCCTAATCAGCTTCTCCTTTAACCCTGTCCTGTCTGAGCAAAGAACAGACACCCTCAGGCAACATACACGCAGAGGCGGGGCCAAATCCAAAGGTGAACCCCAGGAGCTGTGTGAACAAAGAAGAGAAATGGAAATCTCTCCCAGCAGCCTCAGAAGCAGTGGATTAAATCCCCACAATGAACTTGATGTACCCTGAATCTGTGGAATACCTGAAGAGACAACAAATCATCCCAAAATTGAGGTGGTGCGCTTTGGGAGCAACTGTAGACTTGGGGTTTGCTGTATGTGACTAACCAGTTTCTAATTTTTCTGTTTATCTTAGTTTAGTTTTCAGCACTTGTTATCATTAGTGGATTTGGTTATTGGTTTGGTTGTTCTCTTCCTTTTTTTATTACTATTAAATTTTTTTTATTTTAATAATATTAAAATTTTTTAAATTTTAATAATTTTAATTTTATTTTTTCATCTTTTTTTTTCTCCCTTTTCTTCTGAGCCATGTCAGAATGGTCTTGGTGCTCCAGCCAGGTGTCAGGCCTGAGCCTCTGAAGTGGGAGAGCTGAGTTCAGGACATTGGACCACCAGACACCTTCCGACCCAACGTAATATCAATTGCAGAGAGCTCTCCCAGACATCTCAATCTCAATGCTAAGACAAGACTGCACCCAATTTCCAGCAAGCTTCAGTGCTTGACGCCACATGCCAAACAACTAGCAAGACAGGAACACAACCCCACCCCTTACAGAGAGGCTACCTAAAATCATAATAAGTTCATAGACACCCCAAAACACAACACCGGACTTGGTCCTGCCCACCAGAAAGATGAGATCCAGCCTCATCTGCCAGAACACAGGTACCAGTACCCTCCACTAGGAAGTCTACACAACCCACTGAACCAACCTTACCCACTGGGGGCAGACACCAAAAACAATGGGAACTAAAAACCTGCAGTCTGCGAAAAGGAGACCCCAAACACAGTAAGTTAAGCAAAATGAGAAGACAGAGAAATACACAGAAGATAAAGGAGCAAGGTAAAAACCCACCAGACAAAACAAATGGAGAGGAAATAGGCATCTACATGAAAAAGAATTCAGAGTAATGATAGTAAAGATGATCCAAAATCTGGGAAATAGAATGAGAAAATACAAGAAATATTTAACAAGGACCTAGAAGAACTAAAGAGCAAACAAACAATGATGAACAACACAATAAATGAAATTAAAAATTCTCTAGAAGGAAACAATAGCAGAATAACTGAGGCAGAAGAATGGGTAAGTGACCTGAAAGATAAAATAGTGGAAATAACTACTGCAGAGCAGAATACAGAAAAAAGAATGAAAAGAATTGAGGTCAATCTCAGAGACCTCTGGGACAATATTAAATGCACCAACATTTGAATTATAAGGGTCCAAGAAGAAGAAGAGAAAAAGAAAAGGTCAGAGAAAACATTTGAAGAGGTTATAGTTGAAAACTTCCCTAACATGGGAAAGGAAATAGTCAATCCAGTCCAAGAAGTGCAGAAAGTACTAGACAGGATAAAGCAAAGGAGAAACAAGCCAAGACACATATTAATCAAACTATCAAAAATTAAATACAAAGAAAAAATATTAAAAACAGCAAGGGAAAAACAACAAATAACATACAAGGGAATCCCCATAAGGTTAACAGCTGATCTTTCAGCAGAAACTCTGCAAGACAGTAGGGAGTGGCAGGACATATTTAGAGTGATGAAAGGGAAAAACCTACAACCAAGATTACCCTACACAGCAAGGATCTCATTCAGATTTGACAGAGAAATTAAAACCTTTATACACAAGAAAAAGCGAAGAGAATTTAGCCCCACCAAACCAGCTTTACAACAAATGCTAAAGGAACTTCTCTAGGCAGGAAACACAGAGAAGGAAAAGACCTACAAAAACAAACCCAAAACAATTCAGAAAATGGTAATAGGAACATACATATCGATAATAACCTTAATTGTAAATGGACTGACTGCCCCAACCAAAAGACAAAGACTGGCTGAAAGGATACAAAAACATGACCCATATATATGCTGTGTACAAGAGACCCACTTCAGATCTAGGGAAACGTACAGACTAAAAGTGAGGGGATGGAAAAAGATATTGCAGGCAAATGGAAATCAAGAGAAAGCTGGAGTACCAATTCTCATATCAAACATAATAGACTTTAAAATAAAGACTATTACAAGATACAAAGAAGGACACTACATATTGATCAAGGGATCAATGCAAGAAGAAGATATAACAGTTGTAAATGTTTATGTACCCAACATAGGAGCAGCTGCATACATAGGCAAATGCTAACAGCCATAAAAGGAGAAATCAACAGTAACACAACCATATTAGGGGCGTTTAACACCCCACTTTCACCAATGGACAGATCAACCAAAATTAAAATAAATAAGGAAACACAAGTTTTAAATGACACATTAAACAAGATGGACTTAGTGGATATTTATAGGACATTCCATCCAAAAACAATAGAATATACTTTCTTCTCAAGTGCTCATGGAACATTCTCCAGGATAGATCATATCTTGGGTAACAAATCAAGCCATGGTAAATTTAAGAAAATTGAAATCATGTCAAGTATCTTTTCCAACCACAGTGCTATGAGACTAGATATCAATTGCAGGAAAAAATCTGTAAAAACTACAAACATATGGAGGCTACAAAATACACTACTAAATATCCAACAGATCACTGAAAAAAATCAAAGAGGAAATCAAAAAACACCTAGAAACAAATGATGATGAAAACGCGATGGGATGCAGCAAAGGCAGTTCTAAGAGGGAAGTTTAGAGCAATACAATCCTACCTCAAGAAACACGAAACATCTCAAATAAAAAACCTAATCTTACACTCTTACACCAAAAGCAATTAGAGATAGAAGAACAAAAAAAACCCCGAAGTTAGCAGAAGGAAAGAAATCATAAAGATCAGATCAGAAATAAGTGAAAAAGAAATGAAGGAAACAATAGCAAAGATCAATAAAGCTAAAAGCTGGTTCTTTGAGTAGATAAACAAAACGGACAAACCATTAGCCAGACTCATCAAGAAAAAAAGAGAAAAGACTCAAATCAACAGAATTAAAAATGAAAAAGTAGAAGTAACAACTGACACTGCAGAAATACAAGGATCATGAGAGATTACTACAAGCAACTATATGCCAATAAAATGGACAACATGGAAGAAATGGACAAATTCTTAGAAAAGGACAACCTGTCGAGACTGAACCAGGAAGAAATAGAAAATATAAACAGACCAATCACAAGCACTGAAATTGAAACTGTGATTAAAAATCTTCGAACAAACAAAGCCCAGGACCAGATGGCTTCACAGGTGAATTATATCAAACATATAAAGAAGAGCTAACACCTATCCTTCTCAAAGTCTTCCAAAATATAGCAGAGGGAGGAACACTCCCAGACTCATTCTACAAAGCCACCTTCATCCTGATACCAAAAGCAAACAAAGATGTCACAAAAAAAGAAAACTACAGACCAATATCACTGATGAACATAGATGCAAAAGTCTTCAACAAAATACTAGCAAACAGAATCCAACATCACATTAAAAAGATCATACACCATGATCAAGTGGGGTTTATCCCAGGAATGCAAGGATTCTTCAATATATGCAAATCAATCAATGTGATAAACCATATTAACAAAATGAAGGATAAAAACCATGTGATAATCACAATAGATGCAGAAAATGCTTTTCACAAAATTCCACACCCATTTATGATAAAAACTCTCAAGAAAGTAGGAATAGGGGAACTTATCTCAACATAATAAAGGCCATATATAACAAATCCACAGCCAAAATCATTCTCAATGGTGAAAAACTGAAAACATATACTCTAAGATCAGGAACAAGACAAGGGTGCCCACTCTCACCACTATTATTCAACAAAGTTTTGGAAGTTTTAGCCACAGCAATCAGAGAAGAAAAAGAAATAAAAGGAATACAAATTGCAAAAGAAGAAGTAAAACTGTCAGTGTTTGCAGATGACATAATACTATACATAGAGAATCCTAAAGATGATATCAGAAAACTACTAGAGCTAAGCAATGAATTTGGTAATGTAGCAGGATAAAAAATTAATGCATAGAAATCTCTTGCATACCTATACACTAATGATGAAAAATCTGAAAGAGAAATTAGGGAAACACTCCCATTTACCATTGCAACAAAAAAGAATAAAATACCTAGGAATAAACGAACCTAAGGAGACAAAAGACCTGTATGCAGAAAATTATAAGATACTGAAGAAAGAAATTAAAGTTGATACCAACAGATGGAGAGATATACCATGTTTTTGGATTGGAAGAATCAGTATCCTGAAAATGACTATACTACCCAAAGCAATCTACAGATGCAGTGCAAACCCTTCAAACTACCAGTGACATTTTTCACATAACTAGAACCAAAAATTTCAGAATTCGTATGGAAACACAAAAGACCCCAAACAGCCAAAGCAATCTTGAGAAAGAAAAACGGAGCTGGAGGAATCAGGCTCCCGGAGTTCAGACTATACTATAGTTCTCAGTAATCAAGACTGTGTAGTACTGGCACAAAAATAGAAATATAGATCAATGGTACAGGATAGAAAGCCCAGAGATAAACCCATGCACATATGGGCACCTTATCTTTGATAAAGGAGGCAAGAATATACAATGGAGAAATGACAGCCTCTTCAATAAGTGGTGTTGGGAAAACTGCACAGCTACATGTAAAAGAATGAAATTAGAACACTCCCTAACACCATACAAATTAAAAAACTCAAAATGTATTAAAGATCTAAATGTAAGGTCAGACACTATAAAACTCTTAGAGGAAAACAGAGGCAGAAAACCCCATGGCATAAATAAGAGCAAGAACCTTTTTGACCCACCTCCTAGAGTAATGGAAATAAAACCAAAAATAAACAAATGGGAACTAATGAAACTTAAAAGCTTTTGCACAGCAAAGGAAACCATAAACAAGATGAAAAGACAACCCTCAGAATGGGAGAAAATATTTGCAAACGAAGCAACTGACAAAGGATTAATCTCCAAAAAATACAAGCAGCTCATGAAGCTCAATATCAAAAAAAAACAAACAACGAAATTCAAAAATGGGCAGAAGACCTAAATAGACATTTCTCCAAAGAAGATACACAGATTGCCAACAAACATATGAAAGGATGCTCAACATCACTAATCATTAGAGAAATGCAAATCTAAACTACAGTGAGGTATCCCCTCACACCAGTCAGAATGGCCATCATCAAAAAATCTAGAAACAATAAATGCTGGAGAGGGTGTGGAGAAAAGGAAACCCACTTGCACTGTTGGTGGGAATGTAAATTGATACAGCCACTATGGAGAACAGTATGGAGCTTCCTTAAAAAACTAAAAATTGAACTACCATATGACCCAGCAATCCCACTACTGGGCATATACCCCGAGAAAACCATAATTCAAAAAGAGTCATGTACCAAAATGTTCATTGCAGCTTTATTTACAATAGCCAGGACATGGAAGCAACCTCAGTGTCCATCAACAGATGAATGGATAAAGAAGATGTGGCACATATATACAATGAAATATTACTCAGCCATAAAAAGAAACGAAATTGATTTATTTGTAGTGAGGTGGATGGACCTGGAGTCTGTCATACAGAGTGAAGTAAGTCAGAAGGAGAAAACCAAATACCATATGCTAACACATATATATAGAATCTAAGAAAAAAAAAATGTCATGAAGAGCCTAGGGGTAGGACGGAAATAAAACACAGACCTACTAGAGCATGGACTGGAGGATATGGAGAGGGGGAAGGGTAAGTTGTAATGAAGTGAGAGAGTGGCATGGACATATATACACTACCAAATGTAGGGTGGATAGCTAGTGGGAAGCAGCCGCATGGCACAGGGAGATCAGCTCGGTGCTTTTTGACCACCTAGAGGGGTAGGATGGGGAGGGTGGGAGGGAGGGAGACACGAGGGAAGAGATATGGGAATATATGTATATGTATAACTGATTCACTTTGTTGTAAAGCAGAAACTAACACACCATTGTAAAGCAATTATACTCCAATAAGATGTTAAAAAAAAAAAGATACATGTACCACAATGGTCATTGCAGCACTATTTACAATAGCCAGAACAATGGAAGCAACCTAAGTGTCCATCAACAGAGGAATGGCTAAAGAAGATGTGGCACATATATACAATGGAATATTACTCAGCCATAAAAAGAAACGAAATTGAGTTATTTGTAGTGAGGTGAATGGACCAAGAGTCTGTCATACAGAGTGAAGTAAGTCAGAGAAAAATACCATATGCTAACACATATATGTGGAATCCAAAACAAAAATGGTTCTGAAGAACCTAGGGGAAGGACAGGAATAAAGATGCAGACGTAGAGAATGGACTTAAGGATATGGGAAGAGGGAAGAGTATGGTGGGATGAAGTGAGAGAGTAGCATGGACATATATACACTACCAAATGTAAAACAGCTAGTGGGAAGCAGCCGCATAGCACAGGGAGATCAGCTCGGTGCTTTGTGTCTACCTAGAGGGGTGGGATAGGGAGGGTGGGAGGGAGATGCAAGAGGGAGGGGAAATGGGGATATATGTATACATATAGCTGATTCACTTTGTTATACAGCAGAAACTAACACAACATTGTAAAGCAATTATACTCCAATAAAGATGCTAAAAAATAAATAAAAATGTTCAAATCAAAGTGGAAAAATATTATCCTTCAACATAACTATATGTAGAATTATTATAAACATGGCAGTTAGAAAATCAGACTAACTGATGAAGACTCAAACACAAGGTTCAGTATTACCATTGGTGATGCCATTTTCCAAAATAGTGAACAATACTTGGTCAAGTGCTGAATGAAACAAAACACTATCTTCCTTCAATATACACAGTAGAACCATTCTTGGAAAGTCTCATATTTATTGAAACTATGAAGAAGTATTCGTGTGTGTGTGTGTGTATATATGTTAGTTTAAGTCCTAAGTTTGGAAAATTATATACATTTGAGTTAGATTTTGGTTGCATAATTATAAACAGGGTTTCCACCTACTTGAATGTCTGAGCTATTAGGAAACTGTGTAGATATGAGATCATTCTTCATTGTGCAGGACTGTTCTGGGAACAGCCCAGACACTTAACATCCCTGACCTCCATCATGAGACACTGGTTCATTCCGATCACTGCAACAGCCAAAAATACACCCAAAGTACCAAAACCCACCATAGAGGTAACTGTCCCTGTTGAGAACCACTAATCTAGTCCAAACACACCTTTGGTTCTTGCATCTCCTCTCTATGATTTTAAGCACAGGCTCAATAAATATTTGTTGAATAAATGAAAATCTGAATGTAGGAAAGTGTGGAATTGTTGAATATCAGAGACTCTGGAGAGTAGTTAATAATGAATAAGCAGATACCGTTTATAGGCATAGAGAGTTTCTTGAGTCATCCATGCACTTAGAATGTTTTTTTTTTTTAGTGGATTCTTAGAATACTCAATTCTTTCTTGAATTAGAAGAAATTTTAAGTAGAGAACTAGTAAAGAGTTATAACCACATACCTTGAGGAAACCTTATTTATTCCTGTCTTCTGCCTCTTTATTTTCAACCTTTTTGGCATAGCGCTACGTCATAGCCTGTATCACAACTTTCTTGACTTCAGCACTCACTCCTGCAAACATCAGTGAAAACCACCTGTCCCCCTTCTAATGATCCTACAAGAGTTTCCAGTTGCCTTCTGCAACTGTAAAACTCTAGTTACAGTCATTGAGGCCTTCCACAAATGAATTCTTCCCACTACAAGCCCCATCTTCATCTCTCTGCCCTATTCTAGTGACTTTGGCCACTCCTCTGCCTTCTCTGCCTTCATGGAAAAGTCTTGCTTCTTCTCACATTCAAATCACTGCTTTGACAATCACCATCTCTATGAATTCTTTCTAGATTAGACATAAAAGGCCACATACCATATGATTCCATTTATATGAAATATCGAGAATAGGGAAATCCATAGTGGTAGAAAGCAGATTAAGGGTTGCTTGGGGTTGGGGAAAGAGAGGAAAGAGGAGTGACTGTTTAGTGGTTACAGTGTTTCCTTTTGGTGTCATAAAAATATTCTAGATTTAGATAGAGGTGATGGTTGTACAACACGTGAAAGTACTAAATGCCACTGAATTGTACATTTTAGAAGTTAATTTTATGTTATATGAATTTAACCTCAATTTAAAAATTACAAAATCATAGATCCATGTGAGATATAGTAATTTATCAATAAAGATATGGAGTAATGGGTAGGGAAGAGTTACTTACATACTTGTTTGTTGTCCAATCAGCTCACATGGTATCTAGGTGCCACCTCTTCCTGTTCAAGTCCAGGAACTATCTTTTTAGGGTTTTTATTGCCAATTATGCCCACGCTGCTAATTTCATGTCTTCCACCATGAGACAAAAAATAGCCGTATTGCTATTACTTTCAAGACCATGGCTCTTCAGAGCCTGTATGTACTGAAACATTATAGCTCTTGCCCCTGCATTTATTTGATGCTGGTTACATCATAGCTATGTGAATCCTGGTTTCCAGTGACTTCCTCCAAGGTTGTTATTGGCTCATGGATGATGAGCACAGATACAAGTCTTATCCAGAATACGTAGGCTAATGTGGACAACACTTTGTTTTCTGGTCATATTAAATTTCGTAGAATAAACATAGAACAACACATCTTCTCACCATGTCTTCCCTGTATTTTTTAGCCTGGAATCTCTGCATTCCTGCAATGTGAACTTTTTCAAAGTTGGCTATACCCTGCCTTTCACACACTACTACCAACAGGGAGGATAAGAAGAGCCTCTGGGCAGAGTGTTAAGAGTGGTCCCATTCACACAAGACATGCTGTTCCTTCACCCTGGGCAGCTTAAGGCTGACCTGGGAGAGTAGGCTATCAGTACATCAGGTGGACACTGCAAGAGAGGACACTATTGGTAAGGCCACTTCTCATTGAGGAGTGATATTCTCGGAAGCCCTTGGATGAGAAAGGCTCAAGTGCTTCCTTAGGTCTAAGAGTGGGACTGCTGTAGGGGCAAGTATGGCCCTCTCTGCTCTCTGTGAAGCAGCCTTCTCTGATTTCTGTATGAAAGGAGGGATCTGCACACATCCACCTCTGTAGCTGAATAGCTTTCTTTCTCTCTCTTTAAATTGTAAATCTGCCAAGCAAGATCAAATTCTGAGTTTTTAGAAGCACCATCTTGGGGCTCAATCAAATTTGAATTTTGGTTTTCAAATGAATGAAAATTGTTGCAAAAAAACAAAGTGGGTATTTCCAAAGTGAGAGATACTGGTGACTAAAGATCTGCTCCCTCTTCATCAATACAACATTCATGCTTGCCCACTGTCTTTCAAACTTAGAGAGAAACAGTAATTTTTTTGAACACCTCTAATGGGATGTGTTCTAAGGATAAAATGAACTGCAAAACATTCTATAACTATTTGTTATTATCATATTGTTAGTAAAGTCAACATTGTAATTTAGAAACTGTTGTGTTCAAATGAGTACTTTTTAAAAAGTCAAGCAGAGGGCTTCCCTGGTTGAGCAGTGGTTGGGAGTCCGCCTGCCAATGCAGGGGACACGGGTTCATGCCCCGGTCCGGGAGCCATGACCTCTGAGCCTGCATGTCCGGAGCCTGTGCTCCGCAACGGGAGAGGCCACAACAGTGAGAGGCTCGTGTATCGCAAAAAAAAAAAAAAAGAAAGAAAGAAAAAAAAAAAAAGTCTAGCAGAAGTGTCAAGCTAAGGAAAAAAATCTTTGGTTGGTTGGATAGTGGAAAATGTGGTTAAATAGTGACATGTCTAGAATTATCAAAATTGCTGAAAAGTGTTTAAATTGTCTAAATGGTATAAAGCAGTACTATTTGAGACCTATTAGTGCAGGCTATAAAAGGCAAATATAAGCAAACTATATGCCTTCTTGCGCCCCAGTATTTTCCTTCTTTCTATTTCTTATTGATGTAGAGTAAGATTGAGAACAGAGTGAGAGAAGAGTGTATGAAATGCCCCAATGAAACAGCTAAAATTGCCAGGCCTTGGCATGGGTGACCTAGTATCTTTAGCCATGGTCCGTAAGAACCTGATAATCCACTCGCCTGACCACTGCAGACTCACACAACACAAGGCTTCTAAAGATCAAACCAGATGATCTATTCAGTTTACCCATATTCCCAAATAAGTAAACTAAGGCTTAACAAGATTTTTGCCCAAAATTCAGAGAATAGGAAGCCTAAGGTGAAATAGTGTCAAAACCGGAACTAGGACCTGGGACTAGTCGCCGTGCTAGTCTACTGTATCGTTGCTCACTTCATTATATCAACCATGAAGCATTTCATTGCTGTGTGGAAGGGATGTGCACACATCCACAACTGTAGAGTGAAAAACTTTCTGACTGGAAAAGTGATGTTTCAAAGTCAACCAGATAGAAACAGAAGTGAAAAATATCAACTTGTTTTCACAGCAACATTCTGTTGTCATCTCAGGTGTGGAAAAACGCTTCACTAGAGTCTACATGGGATGAATATTGCTCTCCATAGTGGCACAGTGTGAGGTTATGCAGGGTGTATGCTTCCAAAGGGCACTTTGTGCAGTCCAAAGCATCTTCCTCTCACCCATATTGGCTCTGTGAAGTTAGAAATGCCTTTTGAGAAAACACAAAGTTAGACTCAGAGAAGATATGGTAGGTCAAAGTTTGCACCTTCACCTGATTTAACAACTTGCCTTCAAAACCTTGTTATCAATGTCCTGAAAGAGAGCAGGGAGGGGAAGCACGTTTTTCCTCAGTTTATCAATTTTAAAACTGTCTTCTTTGTTTACTTATGGTTCCTTGAAATTTATTCTGGAAATTTCTTCCTAAATCAGTAGGGGTTAAAAAAAAAAAGCAGTCTGAGAGATTCCAAGAAAACTTTTCACTCTATAGGTTTGGTACCACATTAAGAACCAAGACCTTTGCTTACTGGAAATCAGGGCCATGGAAATGGCTTACAACTTGAACTGCAGTGAAGACTCGTTAGTCATGACCTGTAAGACAGCCCCAGTGACCATCAATCTTTGGTTTCCATAACTCTGATAATCCTCCCCAATAGTATTTTCATAAATCTTGATTCATAGGAAGAAATATGAAGGCTTGTTGACAAGTGAAAGAGGAGGAATCTCATTTTGATATGGGGATTCCCCTCCAAAAATATGAACCCAATGCAGTTGAGTTGCTCAGTGCTGTAAAACAGCTACGAATAGATACTATCAGCTGGAAATCCAGAATTTATTTTGGAAAAATGTATCCCTAGTTCCAGTAGCTCATCTAGAGAACTTCTAGCCTTTGAAAGATATTGAATTGATCAGACCAATATCTCTGTGAATGCTTCAAACAATCTTAATGTGTAAAGAATGAGATTATAACAACAGATTTTAGTAGTAGTTTTGAAGGAGCTATTCATTCACTCATTCATTCTACATATATTATTAAATTTCTACTATGTGCCAGATACAGGGATAGGAGCTAGAAATATGGAGGTGGAGACAATGGACACAGTCCCTTGTCTCCAGAATGATACTGAACAAATAATTACACAAGTGACTATAGATTTATAGTTGTGAAAAGTCCAAGGAGCTATGCAATTATAAGATCAGGGACTAACATTTTAGACAAGTTAAGGGAGGCCTCCTTGTAGGGAGAATGGTTATTTATAGTTATTCAAGCTGAACCCTTGAAAGATAAGGAAGAGGTAGCTGTCTTCCCCTTAAATATCTGGTTTTTATTCTCCAAGAAGTCTTCAGCATTTATTTTAATGCTATTTTCCCTTATCCCCACCAAATAGTCACTCAATAAAAAAGGTCTAAGTTGGCACTTGGTTGAAGGTGGCAAAACTCTTATTTACGGCTACATTATCATGACTCTAAATTATCCAGACCCTAAATCAACTTCCTAAATCTAAGCTAGTCCCCATTCCTTGCTCATTAGCATGAAGGAAAAGAAACTGAACTCAGAGGTCTCACCTCCACTGTTGACTCACACATGCTCATTAATCACACGAAGTCACTAAAGTGTTTAGGCACCTTTCCAGGCTACTTAGAGTAACACGTCCCTTATGTCTGTCACTAATTTTTCAGCTCCACAGTAATTTCAGTGTTCTCTGTGAGACACAGTGTGAGAAATAATTTACTCAAGTATGATTATTTTATTTGGGTAGAGATCAACAGGGATTAGAAAAAGAGACTATTTTAAAAGTCAATGATGCTTCTCAAGCTCCAGAGATGGCTCTCCTTTGGGATATTTTTAGCAGAAGTTTCTATAATACCCATCACAGATGGTTTTATCCTCCTTGATTCTTGCTCATTACTTCTTTGAAGACACAATGGCACATTATTATCTCACCAACCCTCTTGAATCTCCAAGTGCCTCATTTCAATCAGTCAAGGAAAAACCAATTTTACATACTCAAAGAACACTTACTATATCGAAGACGTTTTTCCAGGTTAGTTTTGGGATCTCCTGTGAGTTTTCGTTAAGTGCATAGATTAGATCTTTATATGGACTATAGGAAAACACTATGAATTAGTCCCCAGTGTTCACACTCTAGCTTGAAGTTTGAGTAATTCACAGCAGAGCTTCCCCACTTCCTCCATGTAATTGGCTGTTTTGGCCCATTGAGAGCACTCTTCCTGTCCATGCGTCTCCAGCATTAATGCAGCAGCATGCACAGTCACATACGAACTCCCACTCTTTTGCACCTTTCTCAGGCTCATGGTCATAGCAATCACGCCCTTCTAAAATCCAAGTCAGAGCCAGGGAAGGAACCAACAGCACAGGCTCTGCAAAGCCTCTAACCGAGTCCTTGAGGTGATAAAAGGAAACAGCTCTCCTCACAGGGCAGCTCCAAGGGCCTCTGAGAATACAACAAACAAAGAATTTCCTCCATCTGTGCCCTGGGTTGTGTGTCTTTATCACCCTTCCAGGTGGAAGGTTCTGAAGCAGCCTCTTCCATTTTGGCAGCTTTTAGTTTACTTTGTCCAGCATTTCAGAGGCATCTCCTGCCTCTGTCCTCAGTCTGGAGAAGAGAAACTCAGCAGAAATAATAGGATTTGTTTGTCCTCAGTTGACCTCCAAGGAAACGAGGACAGTGAGAGGCTAAGAAGGCAAGGTCTCTCAAGAGCGTACCAGTGGTCAAAGCTGGCTTTAAGTGGCGCCTCTCCAAACAGCCCAAATCAGTGTCAAACCACCAGCCCATGCAGCCTTTCCAAGATGCTCTGAGTGTTTATTCAGCCACTAAGTGTTCTGCCCAAAGTGGACCCCACCCAGTGGTGAGCTAAGGCAAATCAAACATTCATTCACACAGTTGGGAGTGACATGCCCACTCAGACCAGGCTCTGATGCCTGCAAAGTCTAGCTGCAGCTGGCTCCAAGCTCACAGGTGCCAGGCACCTGGCCAAGCATGGCAGTTATCTCTGGGGTTGGGCAGGAGGAGATGTTTGCTCAAGGCACCTTCTCCCCTCATCCCCAGAGCAACAGTGAAAGACACTGTGTGTTGTGGGAAGAGGACAGGTTCAAGGCCCATTGACCAAATTTTGGACCCCAACTCAGTCTCTTTCTACCTATGCATCCTTGAGCAAGTTCCTTAATGGAACTGGGACTCAGTTTATCCATCTGTAAAGTGAACATAATGATAATACTATCTCATAGTGTTGTTGTGAGGATCACAGAAGTAAAGAACCTGCTAGAGTCTGGCTATATAGGGGGAGGTCAGATAAATGAGAGCGAGAAGCAAAAAGTCTTTCCCCAAAGAGTGACCAGGTTCTGTTTGTGCTGTAGCTGGTGTGGTAGGGATTCTCTATGTCCCAGGTCTGCTCTTGAGACCCTGATGGGCTGTGCATACAGCCAGACGTGTGGTGTGATAGGAAGGTCAGCCTGGTAGACAGAGGCCTGGCCTGTCTCTGCTTTTAACCTGTTCTGTAGTCTTGAGCGATTCACCTACTTCTCTGCGTCCCACTTATTTATTTATAAAATGGGATTGTTTGGTTTATCTTTAAGGCTTTGGGTTTGAATCATTCCCTTGTCACTTACTAGTTACATAACTTAGAAATAACTTCCCGAGAGCCTCTTTCTTCTCAAAATGCTTTTAGCTGAGGGGCTCAGCACAGGCACATACAGCTACCCACAGTATTAATTATTAGCTCTCAGAAAGGCAACACACAAGTCTTCATTAGAGATTTTGTCCAAAATCCAGTATCTATGGAATGTCCTCTCCTCTACATTTAGACCACAGTTATGATCTCCACTGTAGGCACCCAAGGGTGCGAGATCCTCAACCTTGACCAAAGACTCCATTACAGTTTGTAAACAGTATTTCCTAATGAAGGTAAACAGACTTAGAAATATTTTCAACTCCCAAGCATGAGAAGTAAGAGTTTTCTTCATAACAGAGTTAGTCAGAAAATCAAATATCAGAACTTCCTTTTCTCTAAAGGCTCAGTTGCCTCAACTGAGCAAGCAGAAAGGGCTACCTCACCTCTGTGCTCCCAGGAACTTTTCTACCCTCCCCCTTCCAAATGGGTAGCACAGCCTAGGAGTGCATTTTATACTTCCACATTCACAACTCATGAAAAACCCCAACAGGGTCCACTTATGGAGCCAATGGAGGAGCAGAGAAAACTGTTCCCAAAACCAAGTATTTCTGCTACTGAAACTGCTGTTCCAATCTTGGTTTAAAAGAGTATGGGAAATATTGAATGACATTAACTTTCCTACAGGACTGTGGCTTCTTCTTACACACTTTCTGCCACAGAATTCAGCTAAAAACAATATATGATGTCATCTCAATAATTTGCTGATTAAAACATCCCCCCCACAAAAGGCACCCATCTACCCAGGGGGCCACCTACTCAGTTGGTCTCCAAATTAATGTTTATATTTCTATCTTTAGGCATCAAGAGAGGTTGAGAACTTTCTATATAGTGTTAGCGTACTCTTCCTATATCTCTAGGTTAGGCATCTCAGCCTGAAGAAGAAACGCTAATAAAATACATAAGCACGTTCCTGTGTGCTCTTTATGCATATATCTCGAAACATCTGCTCCTGGCTTCTTCTGAGACATTCTTCTCAGGTGTTAGAATTTGTTGTTATTTTGATAGAGAACCATTGGCATACATACCTCCCTACACATCTTACAGTAAGGTTTTCCACAGAACACCAGGAGTCTATCTTTTGCAGGAAAGGAACATCTTTTGTTTACTTTTTCTCAACATCCTTCTTTGATGGATTTTTTAACCAGTATCTGTAAACCTTCCCCATGGAGCTCACTCAGATCATAGAAAGTGTTCAGAAAGCTTTATCTGTTATTCCACTGTGTATCCCTAGCACCTAGAACTAGTGGGCACTCAATAAACACTCTCTGGATAAATGAGAATGCCTTACAATTATATTATAAAACAGAGAGTAAAGCACAGTTGGGGAGCCATTAAGTCATAGATGGGGAAGAAATCTTGAACAGGGAGTGTATACTTTTCCTTTGAGTTGTAAGAAAAGAATAAAGAAGAGAAGGTGGCAATAAATAGGAATGAGGCAGACCCGCTAAGGAACAAAGTGAAATCCTTCTTAATTGATTGGGGAACACACACATACCACAGAGTCAGGCTGGTGAAAAGCCAAGTTCACAGTAAGGGTTTCCCAGTGACATTCACTCCCTGGTTCCAATATTTCTTCCTAACAGTGTGAGACCCACTGAAATACATAAATCTTTCCATGTTTGTGTCATTTGCTGAGGGCACAATGAGGACAGGGGGATTATGGGAGCTTATTTTTACATTGTGGTAAAACTTATCTGGACTCAAATGTTCCCTCCCCCATTTCCTCCTCATCTATCCTGTCAAACGTTTCTTCAGTTCTTTCCCCTGATAGTCCTGACAAATTCTTATTTCCAATGCAGAGCTCTACAAGAAGTATGAGAATTCAGAAACAAAAAGTCATAAGATGTGTTATTTTCTACAACCCTTTCCCACCGCTATGCTTCCATAACTTTGTGGTTTTCACATGACCTGAAATAAAACTTCACAATATGCTGGTAGGAGAGTTATATGTTAGGTGTTAAGGAAAAACCACAAAATGCTCAGAATTTCAGCTTGATCCAAATGAACTGTATGTTCCAAATCATATGCATTCCGCAGCCTCTTGAATTAGTAGCACCCGTGATCAAACAAGGTTCTTCACTTACTATTCAGGTAATCAGACCCTGAGAACAGCTTCTCAGGTCATTATAATATATATTGCAGATTTTAACATTTTTGTACATGTTAGATGTAATGTACATTATACACATGTGTATACACATTCAACAGATTCATTCAACAGCATTCACTCAACACATATTTATTGGCTGTCTGTGCCATGCACTGTGATAGGTGGTGGGAAAACGATGGTAAACAAAACAAAGGCCCAGCTCTCACAAAGCATATGTTCCATTAGAGGGGCATATTTAATAAACAAGTAAACACATAAAAAATATAAAATATGCCATATGGCCCTAAGTGTCTCAAAGAGTAGTTAAGTGGGATAAAGGGATAGTGATAAGATAAGAGTGTCCTTTTAGGGAGGGAGGTCAGGGAAAGCCTTTATAATGAGGTGACCTTTAACCAGAGGCCTGAATGAATTGAGGAATTGAGCTAATAGGTACATGGCAGGGTGGGGGTGGGTGGATGGTGGGGGGAGGGGACAGAGAGAAGATTCCAGATTAGAGATCAGCAAATGCACAGGCCATGAGATGGGAGCAAGCGTGGGTGTTTCAGAAATGACAAGCAGAGGGGTGTGTGAAGTGGCATAGCTAGTGGTGAAATTGAGAGCACTTGGCCAATTTAAGGTAGGCATGTTCTATTCATCTCCATCTACTTTCATCATGTACAAAAGCAGGACTAATGTTATAGACATTAGTTAAGGACTAATGGCAAGTCTTTAAAAAATTTCAGGAGAAACTGGGCAATTTGGACTTTTGTATAAGATCTCCTAATGTTTTTGTGTTGGTTCAAATTTTTAAAATATTCTGTAAGCCAAAAAACAAAACCACAAAAACATATGCAAGACAAATCTAGCCTACAAACAACAGTTTTTGGACTCTGCTCTAGATAAATAGAAGAATTACTTGATATGTTTAAATGTCAGGTCTTTGCACCCTACCTTTGGTCACCAAATTTTTAAAAAATGTACACTGGTGTCCAGTCTAAGCTAGAGCTCTATTTATCACTCTATTTATATCACTACATTTTGCTCTTATCACATTCTGTTAGGGTTAGTTGTGTGGATCTCCATTGTTCTAACTTAAATATAAAGTTACCTGAAGACTCTATCTTATTTGATTTAGTATTACTCTTAGTACGCAGAAGTTATCTATATCTTAAGTGCTACATAAATGTTTCCCCAATGAAGTTACTAAGATAATTAATCTGAATGAACCTTTTGAATGATAACAATTTGACTAAAATAATTGATATGCTTATCAAAAATAGTTACAAATATAAAAATAAGGTCAGAGATGAAAAATATTTTAAATTTTTCAAAAATCAGTGTAAAGGGCTTCCCTGGTGGCGCAGTGGTTGAGAGTCCGCCTGCCGATGCAGGGGACACGGGTTCGTGCCCCGGTCTGGGAGGATCCCACATGCCGCGGAGCAGCTGGGCCCATGAGCCATGGCCGCTGAGCCTGCGCGTCCGGAGCCTGTGCTCCGCAACGGGAGAGGCCACAACAGTGAGGCCTGTGTACCACAAAAAAAAAAAAAAAAAAAAAAAAAAAAAAATCAGTGTAAGAATTGCATTGTATTGGTAACAATCATAATTAAAATATCAGGAAGATGCACCACAATTTGATAGCATGTCAGAGTCATGAGCAAGCACTTGAGAATTTCTAAAATATCATTCCATGGAAGCAAGAGAGACAATACCAGATATGATCATGATATAGCCATGATGATGCTGTCCTCTGCAGTATAGAATAGGACATGTGTTGACCAATCCAAATTAAGAATGTTTTAAAATAAAGGGGCCCTTCCTTTAGGTTTTCACCCCTTTCTCCCTTCCTATATGGGCTGGCGGAGCATTGTTTTTAACATTCAGGCCTGAAGCACAGATGTGTACACCAAGCTAATACAGCCACCACATTGCATTGCGTTTGGCAGTTTCCTTCCATATGTGTGATCTCATTTGAGTCTCTCAACTACACTTTAAGATCAAACAAATATTATTATTACCATAAATACATGAGAAAACAAACTCAGAGAAACCAAGTATGCAGCTCAATGTTCACAGCTACCTCATGTGAAAGCCCATACTAGATAGATCTCGAACCTTCCAAACCCAAAGCCAGAGATCTTTCTACTATATCGCATTGTTCTTTTTACATATATAAAGGTTAAGAAATAGACATCTCTTCTAATAAAATTTTAAAATTTAGTATGAGTCATTTTTCAAGATTAAAACTCAGCCCCATATTCCCAACTTCTTTCATATTATTAGGGATTTTATAAGTTTGTGATATTCCTAATATCAATAGTCTGAGTCAGATAAAATGAAATACATTCTGATGTTTCTCAGAGGAAGGAGACAGTCCCATATGATCCAGAATTGTATGATAAAGTAGGAATTATATACAAGGCATTGATTTAGTCTTTGCTATTTTGAATTTGGCTAGAAATAGAAATAGAGAACTAAATGATTCTGGTCATGGTGTTAAGCTAAAACATGAGCATCAAATCATGAATCTTTGTAATGAATGATTTGCACTTTTATGCCAAATGCAAAACACAATCTGTGAAGCTACTGTAAATTCTAACTACCATAAATCACAATGTACGTAAGCGCAGGGAATAAAATTAAGGCCTAAAAAATAGAGTTAAAGCAACTATTCCTTAATGAAAATTGCCCTATCACTGTAACATCAAAGTATTAAAAACCAAGTATGTATCTTGCTTGAAAGTTTCAACTGGAAAAATTCTTGACCCTACTAAACAGTAGAAAACTAGGGAGTCATAATGTAAAAGACTGAATACTGTTACCAAATTGTGAGATTATAGGAAGCACTATTTTAATAAATATAAATGCAACCTATATAAATTGGTTTAAAAAATAATAAGATTTTAAACCATTAAACCTAGAAAAAGAAAAGCTATAAACATTGTGATGGCATTTTCAAATATGCTATTGGAAAGAACATCGTATTATTTACCCACATCAGCTTAACCAGAATTATGAGGTTAAGTCTATATATAATTTACCCCTAAGAAAAAGTAATCATATAGTGAAAATGATAGGTTTTTTGGTAGCAATTCAAAATGGGATAATTGTTACCAAAAATTATATGGCAATTTTAAAATTAGAAAAACTTGTTGGAATATAGGTAAAGAAGACAAAGGGTGTTTACTTGAATTTGCAGTTGGAAAGTATGCTCTCTTGGCTAGCCCTAGAAATAGTTCCCATGAAAATAACTGTAGATCATTGGATAAGTTATTTCATTTTTATAAGCCTCAGTTTTCATATTTGCTACATAAGAGCAATAATATAAATCCTAATTATTTCATATGGATGGTATGAGGAGAAAATGAGTTTTAAAACTGAGTTAAAAGGCAAACATGATTGTTATGTTTGTTATTAACTTCTGTATCATTAGTAGTGTTTGCTAAGATAATGTTGCAGCTGTTATGACATTCTTAATAAAATAAAAAAGGAAAATCGATGTCTACTTCACTGGATATTTTTGGTTGCCATTCAGAATCCATTCTTCTCTTTCCCCATTCATGTAAATAGTCTTTTGTGTACCACCTGTCCCCCATTATCCATCAAATGCTTTAAGTTGAGCCAGACTGTCTTATTTCTCATCACTCTGACCACAATAATTAGCACAGAGATGACTTCATAACTTGATATATAGATGAGCACAAACTTAATCAGAATTAATAACATATGCTGAGATATTTGCTGTGACTTACAAAAAAAAAACTCTTTTGAAATCTTAGTAATTAGAAATTACAAAGCCCTCCCATTTCATCTTTGACTTAATAGTCAAATTATCATTTTTAATTTAGAAAACAATTTAATAATCTTAGAAATCAAAACTTGAGATGTAGCTAAAACCGATAAATGAGGGAAATTATTAATTTCAATATTTTTATTATTAAATAAATACAATGAAAATAAATGAACAAGGTATTAAGAAAAAAACTTAAGGAAATCAGTATAACTGGAAAACAGAAAAATCAATAAATTAATAATCATAGAAGTTGATTATTTAAAATCAACAATATGGAACATAAAATACTGGCAAATTTTACTAAGAAAACAAGAGTAAACAAATAAACATGAAGAAGATAAAATAAAAATACAAAAGAAATTCAAATACTGATTATTAAATGACAGAAAAATTAAGAAAATCTTAATCACTCCAGAAGACAAGAAAACTTTATTGGTAGAACAAATTTGTTCAGAAGCCCTTTAAATATAGAAAGCAAAAAGGAATGAATTAATGGAAGTAAACACAACTCTGTAATTATACATGAAAAGACTTACATAAGTTGGAAGTGGGTCTAGAAGACTTCAAATGCAGAGTGCAATGTACATAATGAACAGTGTCTAGAAGATGAGTTTGCTGATCACTAGTCTCAGAAAGCACACATGACAGTAGTTTTCTCTATCCATCCATTCATTCCCTAACTTGGGACAAGACATAAGCAGTAGACTTTTGTTTCTGAGGGTGCAGTAAGAAATACAAGTGTTTAGTTAGGTCCAAGAGACAGGGAAGTCCCATGAGAGTCTAATTATATCCTGGGGGAAGAGGTAATCCCGCTTACCCAGAAGAAGACCCACAGGCACATACTGCCCAGCAGCTGAATAATTTACCTCTCCCCTGTAATAACTGAAAGTAACTGCAATACATAGTAGCAGCCATATAAAAATAGGAGGGAATCTGAAAGAAGAATAAACACAGACTCAAACAAACACCCTGATAAAATACCAAACTCAACAAATAGGAGTGTTAACACTTGAGGATACAATTAATAGAATAAACAAATAAGAAACTTTTACAAAAAATAATTAACATTTTCAAAGGAACAAGAGAAGTTATCATATCTATGAAATATGAAAAAGTCATTATGTAAAAGAACCAGCTAGAGATCTTAAAAATGAGAAATTATAATCTTTGAAGCAAACTCAAGAGATTGGCTGAATAGCAAAATAAATACTGCCATTTATTAATAAATTAGTAATTTCAAAGATTAAGCTAAGGAATTCTCTCAGAAGACAATGTGAACAAGAATGTGATGGATATTATAAAAGTTTAGAGCAGGGAGGGATGATCCAAAATTTCAACACTTGTCTAATAAGAGTTGAAGAAAGAACCACGGGTACATCACACTAGAGTAAGAAGATTATCAGAGACTGACCAGCCAAGCCTTCCTACAGCCAACAAGCAGACTCCCAAGAAGAAGACATCTCACCCTTTGGGAAACTAAGTATTTGTTCTGACAAGCAGCGTGAAAATTCTGTTTTCTTAGCCTTTCTCATACCTTCTACCTATAGATTCGTATGCTGATTCTTTTGATAATTCAAACTGCTAGATATGTGGTCAGCTTCCCATTTCCAGGTCTTCAGGACTGCCTTGATGGGTTTTCCCCATACAAGAAATGGTTGGGAAACAATTGGCTACAACAAGTCTCTCCTAAATACCAGTTCCAAACTGGCCTTCAGACTTATTCTCCTGAATTCCTAAGGAAATGAGATCCATTCTGTCTACTAAAGTTCCAATTGTCACTCCTCTTACCTCTAACCGGACCAAGGAATTGAGATCTTAATCATACAAGGCTTGGATCCAGGATGTGGAACTCAAATATTTTTAATTTGGTATCTATTCCCCCCAAATTTGGCAGGACTATGCCCCATATCAGCAGGAAGTAGTCAGAACAGTCACTGCCCAGTTCCCTGAAAGATATGGGGAAAGATAAAAACCAAAGTGGGGATTAAAACCAAGTCCCCCTAAAACAGAGAGTTCCCCCGTTTATGATTAACATCTCTATCCAAAATGATTGTTCCCTTTCTTGTCCAATATCAGTCCTCAAGATTGAGAAGTATCAAAGAAAAGGGTGGAATGAAACTGAGTGAGGGCCCATGGGGTTCCTGGGCATAGAGGCCCGTTTGTCCCCCATTTCTTGTAGGCAAGACCTCAGCCTCCATGACCTTCATTGAGTTCCAAAGGGCAGATTCAAACAGAGAAACATAGCTTTCTTCAAGGTCAGGAACTCACTGTGTCCCCCCCCTTTGGCCTGGCAAAGAAATAAACCTATCCTTTTCTACTTTGCCCCCCCCCCAAAAAAAACAGAGCTGGAGAAAGAAAACAGAGAAAAGGGGGGGGGGTGGAAATCAAAATTAACTTAATAATAGAAGACAATTCACAGAGCTAAAGTAAAGCACATCTCTATTGTTATAGGGCTCATAGTACAATAGGTAACCATATTTTGATATAAGCAAAGTCCAAGGGCATTTAATAGAGGTACCAGAGGGAATATGCCTTAGTGATAAAAATGAACTATTTCTAGAGTGAAGTCTACTCTCTACACATGCCTAAGTGAAATTTAAAAACAGGTTTCAGTAGGAGCACATTGATCTGCAAGAATCTTAACTGCTTGCTAAAAAAAGCCATCACTCTTTAGAGGAAGACAACAAGATCCAGACAATCAATAAGATAGCATCACAATGTGCATCTTCAATAAAATAAATTACTAGATATGCTAAGTGGAAGGAAATGTGACAGATAATTGGGGGAAAATCTGTGAACTGACACCAACCCAGGAATGACAGAGATGGAGGAATGATAGACAAGGATGCTAAAGCAACTATTAAGATTATATACAAATATTTACAGGAAAACATGAACATAATGAGGAGAGACATGGAAGCTATTTAAATGAACCTAATGTAATGTCTAGAGATTAAAAATACAATATTTGTAATGAGCATTTTACTGAATGAGATGAACACCATATTAGACATTGCAAAACAAAAGGTCAATAATAAACTTGAAGGCATTAAGATAGAATTTATCCAAAACAAAACACTAAGAGACATGAGGTTGAAAATAAAATTACCAGAGCTTTAGTGGCCTCCGGAGTAATATCAAGTAGTCTGGTACTTTGTAATTGTAGTCTCAGAAGAAATTAAAATAATAATGGCTGAAATTTTTCCAAATTTGACTAAAACTTTAAGCCCACTGACTCAAGAAACACAACAAATCCAGAGCAGAATACACACACACATGGGCTTCCCTGGTGGCGCAGTGGTTAAGAATCCACTTGCCTATGCAGGGGACATGGGTTCGTGCCCGGTCTGGGAAGATCCCACATGCCATGGAGCAGCTGCGCCTGTGAGCCATGGCCGCTGAGCCTGCGCATCCGGAGCCTGTGTTCTGGAATGGGAGAGGCCACAACAGTGAGAGGCCTGCATACCGAAAAAAAAAAAAAAAAGAATACACACACACACACACACAAACATTCAAAGGCATGTAAATGTCAAATTGCTAAATATCAGTGATAAGGAGAGCATGTTAAATGCAAACAAAGAATAAAGATCTCATGCACACAGGAACAAAGATAATACACAAATTCTCAACAGAAACTATGCAAGCCAGAAAACAATGGAATCGTATTTTTAAAGGGATGGGAAGAAAATCTATAATTCCAATAATTCTACATGCAGTAAAAATAGCCTTTAAAATAAAGGTGAAATAAAAGCTTTTTGAGGCAAACAAAGTTGAGGATGGAATATTATTCAGCCATAAAAGAAGACAAAAACTTGCCATTTGTGACAATATGGATGGGCCTTGAAGGCATTATGCTAAGTGAAATAAGTTAGACAGAGAAAAACAAATACCATATGATCTCACTTAAGTGGAATCTGAAAAAATAATAACAAAAAAACAGCCCCCAAAATCAAATTCATAGATAGAGATTGTTGCTTGCCATAGGTAAGGGATGGGAGGTGGGTGAAATGGGTGAAAGTGGCCAAAAGATACAAACTTCCAGTTAGAAAATAAGTGATGGGCATATAATATATAGCATGGTGACTATAGTTGATAATACTAGATTATATACTTGAAAGTTGCTAAGACAGTAAATCTTAACATTTCTCATCACAAGAAAAAATGATTTGTAATAATATGTGGTGATAGATGTTAACTAGACCTACTGTGGTGATCATTACCCATTATATACAAATATTGAATAATGTTGTATACCTGAAACTAATATAATGTTATATATCATTTATATCGTTTTTTCCTTTTTTTTTTACAGCAGGTTTTTATAAGTTTCCTATTTTATACATATTAGTGTATATATGTCAATCCCATTCTCGCAGTTAATCCCACCACCACCCTACCTCAATTCCCCCGCTTGGTGCCCATACGTTTGTTCTCTACATCTGTGCCTCTATTTCTGCCTTGCAAATGGTTCTTCTGTACCATTTTTCTAGATTCCATGTATACTCGTTAATATATGATAATTGTTTTTCTCTTTCTGATTTAATCACTCAGTATGACAGTCTCTAAGTCCATGCACGTCCCTACAATGACCCAATTTTGTTTCTTTTCATGGCTAATATTCCATTGTATATATGTACCACATCTTCTTTACCCATTTGTCTGTTGATGGGCATTTAGGTTGCTCCCATGACCTGGCTATTGTAAATAGTGCTGCAATGAACATTGGGGGTGCATGTGTCTTTTTGAATTATGGTTTCTCTGGGTATATGCCCAGTAGTGGGATTGCTGGGTCATATGGTAATACTAATTTAGTTTTTTTTTTTTTTTTTTTTTTTTTTTTTTGCGGTATGCGGGCCTCTCACTGTTGTGGCCTCTCCCGTTGCGGAGCACAGGCTCCGGACGCGCAGGCTCAGCGGCCATGGCTCACGGGCTTAGTTGCTCCGCGGCATGTGGGATCTTCCCGGACCAGGGCACGAACCCGTGTCTCCTGCATCGGCAGGCGGATTCTCAACCACTGCGCCACCAGGGAAGCCCCTAATTTAGTTTTTTAAGGAACTTCCATACTGTTCTCCATAGTGGCTGTATCAATTTACATTCCCACCAACAGTGCAAGAGGGTTCCCTTTTCTCCACACCCTCTCTAGCATTTGTTGTTTGTAGATTTTCTGATGATGGCCAATCTGACTGGTGTGAGGTGATACCTCATTGTAGTTTTGATTTGCATTTCTCTAATAATTAGTGATGTTGAGCAGCTTTTCATGTGCCTCTTGGCCATCTCTATGCCTTCTTTGGAGAAATGTCTATTTAGGTCTTCTGTCCATTTGTTGGTTGGGTTGTTTGCTTTTTTATTATTGAGCTGCATGAGCTGTTTATATATTTTGGAGATTAATCCTTTGTCTGTTTATTCATTTGCAAATATTTTCTCCCATTCTGAGGGTTGTCTTTTCATCTTGTTTATGGTTTCCTTTGCTGTGCAAAAGCTTTTAAGTTTCATTCAGTCCCATTTGTTTATTTTTGTTTTTATTCCCATTTCTCTAGGAGGTAGGTCAAAAAGGATCTTGCTGTGATTTATGTCATAGAGTGTTCTGCCTCTGTTTTCCTCTAAGTTTTATAGTGTCTGGCCTTACATTTAGGTCTTTAATCCATTTTGAGTTTATTTATGTGTATGGCGTTAGGGAGTGTTCTAATTTCATTCTTTTACATGTAGCTGTGCAGTTTTCCCAGCACCACTTATTGAAGAGGCTGTCGTTTCTCCATTGTATATTCTTGCCTCCTTTATCAAAGATAAGGTGACCATATGTGCATGGGTTTATCTCTGGGCTTTCTATCCTGTTCCAATGTCTATATTTGTTTTTGTGCCAGTACCATATGGCCTTGATTACTGTAGCTTTGTAGTATAGTCTGAAGTCAGGGAGCCTGATTCCTCCAGCTCTGTTTTTTTTTTTCCCTCAAGATTGCTTTGGCTATTCGGGGTCTTTTGTGTCTCCATAAAAATTTTAAGATTTTTTTGTTCTAGTTCTGTAAAAACTGCCATTGGTAATTTGATAGGGATTGTAATGAATCTGTAGAATGCTTTGGGTAGTATAGTCATTTTCACAATACTGATTCTTCCAATTGACGAAGATGGTATATCTCTCCATCTGTTTGTTTCATCTTTTATTTCTTTCATCAGTATCTTATAGTTTTCTGAGTACAGGTCTTTTACCTCTTTAGGTAGGTTCATTCTTAGATATTTTGTTGTTGTTGTTGCAATGGTGAATGGGTTTCCTAAATTTCTATTTCTGACCTTTTGTTGTTAATGTATAAGGATGCAAGAGATTTCTGTGCATTAATTTTGTATCCTGCTACTTTACCAAATTCACTGATTAACTCTAGTGGTTTTCTGGTGGCATCTCTAGCATTCTCTATGCATAGTACCATGTCATCTGCAGTGACAGTTTTACTTCTTCTTTTCCAATTTGTATTCCTTTATTTTTCTCCTCTGATTGCCATGGCTAGGACTTCCAATACTATGTTGAATAATAGTGGCGAGAGTGGACATCCTTGTCTTGTTCCTGATCTTAGAGGAAACGCTTTCAGTTTTTCACCATTGAGAATGATGTTGGCTGTGTGTTTGTCATATACGGCCTTTATTATGTTGAGGTAGATTCCCTCTATGCCTACTTTCTTGAGACTTTTTATCATAAATGTGTGCTGAATTTTGTCAAAAGCTTTTTCTGCATCTATTGAGATGATCATATGGTTTTTATTCCTCAGTTTGTTAATATGGTGTATCATATTGATTGATTTGCATATATTGAAGAATCCTTGCATTCCCGGGATAAATCCCACATCATCATGGTGTATGATCCTTTTAATGTGTTGCTGGATTCTGTTTGCTAGTATTTTGTTGAGGATTTTTGCATCTATATTCATCAGTGATACGGGTCTGTAATTTTCTTTTTTTGTAGTATCTTTGTCTGGTTTTGGTATCAGGGTGATGGTGGCATTGTAGAATGAGTTTGGGAGTGTTCCTTCCTCTGCAATTTTTTGGAAGAGTTTGAGAGGATGGGGGTTAGCTCTTCTCTAAATGTTTGATAGAATTCACCTGTGAAGCCATCTGGTCCTGGACTTTTGTTTGTTGGAAGATTTTTTTTTTTTTTTTTTTTTTTTTTTTTGCGGTACGTGGGCCTCTCCCGTTGTGGAGCACAGGCTCCGGACGTGCAGGCTCAGCGGCCATGGCTTACAGTCCCAGCCACTCTGCGGCATGTGGGATCTTCCTAGACCGGGGCACGAACCCGTGTCCCCTGCATTGGCAGGTGGACTCACAACCACTGCGCCACCAGGGAAGCCCATGTTGGAAGATTTTTAATCACAGTTTCAATTTCATTACTTGTGACTGATCTGTTCATATTTTCTATTTCTTCCTGGTTCAGTCATGGAAGATTATACCTTTCTAAGAATTTGTCCATTTCTTCCAGGTTGTCCACTTCATTGACACAGAGTTACTTGTAGTAGTCTCTAATGATGCTTTGTATTTCTGCAGTGTCTGTTGTAACTTCTCCTTTTTCGTTTCTAATTTTATTGATTTGAGTCCTCTCCCTCTTTTTTTCTTTTTTTTTTTTTTTTGTGGTATGCGGGTTTCTCACTGTTGTGGCCTCTCCCGTTGCAGAGCACAGACTCTGGACGCACAGGCTCAGCGGCCATGGCTCATGGGCCCAGCCGTTCCATGGCATGTGGGATCCTCCTGGACCAGGGCATGAACCCATGTCCCCTGCATCGGCAGGTGGACTCTCAACCACTGCACCACTAGGGAAGTCCCTCCCTCTTTTTCTTGATGAGTCTGGCTAAAGGTTTATCAGTTTAGTTTATCTTCTCAAAGAACCAGCTTTTAGTTTTATTGATCTTTGCTATTGTTTTCTTTGTTTCTATTTCATTTATTTCTGCTCTGACCTTTATGATTTCTTTCCCTCTACTAACTTTGGGTTTTCTTTGTTCTTCTTTCTCTAGTTCCTTTAGGTGTAAGG
Organism: Kogia breviceps; assembly: GCF_026419965.1. Classification (NCBI taxonomy): domain Eukaryota; kingdom Metazoa; phylum Chordata; class Mammalia; order Artiodactyla; family Physeteridae; genus Kogia; species Kogia breviceps. The sequence goes on from NC_081325.1 coordinate 17,915,038, forward strand.
TAGATTGTTTATTTGAGATTTTTCTTGTTTCTTGAGGTAGGATTGTTTCGCTATAAACTTCCCCTTAGAACTGCATCCCATAGGTTTTGGATCGTCATGATTTCATTGTCATTTGTCCCTAGGTATTTTTTGATTTCCTCATTGATTTCTTCACTGATCTCTTGGTTATTTAGTACCATATTGTTTAGCCTCCATGTGTTTGTGTTTTTTATGGGGTTTTTTCCTTGTAATTTATTTCTAATCTCATAGCATTGTGGTCTGAAAAGATGCTTAATATGATTTCAATTTTCTTAAGTTTACTGAGGCTTGATTTGTGACCCAAGATGTGATCTATTTTGGAGAATGTTCTGTGTGCACTTGAGAAGAAACTGTAACTGTAATCTGCTGAATGTTCTATAAATATCAATTATATCTATCTGGTCTATTGTGTCATTTAAAGCTTGTGTTTCCTTATTAATTTTCTGTCTGGATGATCTGTCCATTGGTGTAAGTGCAGTCTTAAAGTCTCCCACTATTACTGTGTTACTGTTGATTTCCTCTTTTATAGCTGTTAGCATTTTCCTTATGTATTGAGGTGCTCCTATGTTGGGTGCATATATATTTATAATTGTTATATCTTCTTCTTGGATTGATCCCTTGATCATTATGTAGTGTCCTTCCTTGTCTCTTGTAACATTCTTTAAAGTCTACTTTATCTGGTATGAGTATTGCTCCAGCTTTCTTTTGATTTCCATTTGCATCAAGTATCCTTTTCCATCACCTCACTTTCAGTCTGTTGTGTCCTTAGGTCTGAAGTGTGTCTCTTGTAGACAGCATATATATGGGTCTTGTTTTTGTATCCATTCTGCAAGCCTGTGTCTTTTGTTTGCAGCATTTAATCCAATCACATTTAAGGTAATTATTAATATGTATATTCTTATTATTATTTTCTTAATTGTTTTGGGTTTGTTTTAGTAGGTCCTTTTCTTCTCTTATATTTCCCGCTTAGAGAAGTTCCTTTAGCATTTGTTGTGGAACTGGTTTGGTGGTGCTGAATTCTCTTAGCTTTTGCTTGTCTGTAAAGCTTTTGATTTCTCCTGGCTGGGTAGAGTAATTTTACTTGTAAGTTCTTCCCTTTCATCACTTTAAATATATCGTTCCACTCCCTTCTGGCTTGTAGAGTTTCTGCTGAGAAACTGTTAACCTTAACTGTTAACTGTTAATCAGCTGTTAACCTTACAGGAGTTCCCTTGTATGTTTTTTGTCGTTTTTCCTTTGCTGCTTTTAGTAATTTTTCTTTGTCTTTAATTTTTGTCAGTTTGATTACTATGTGTCTTGGCATGTTTCTCCTTGGGTTTATCTTGCCTGGGACTCTCTGTGCTCCCTGGACTTGAGTGGCTACTTCATTTCCCACGTTAGGGAAGTTTTCGACTATAATCTCTTCAAATATTTTCTTGGGTCCTTTCTCTCTCTCTTCTACTTCTGGGATCCCTATAATGTGAATGTTAGTGCATTTATTGTTGTCCCAGAGGTCTCTTAGGCTGTTTTCATTTATTCCTTCTAGTGTATTTTTCATTTCAGTTATTGTAGTGTTCATCTCCGTTTGTTTGTTCTTTAATTCTTCTAAGTGTTTGTGCTTTAATTCTTCCAGGTCTTTGTTAAACATTTCTTTCATCTTATGGATCTTTGCCTCCATAATTTTTCCAAGGTCCTGGATCATCTTCACTATCATTATTCTGAATTCTTTTTCTGGAAGGTTGCCTATCTCCACTTCATTTAGTTGTTTTTCTGGCATTTTATCTTGTTCCTTCATCTGGTACATAGTCCTCTGCCTTTTCATTTTGTCTATCTTTCTGTGAATGTGTTTTTTGTTCCCCAGCCTGCAGGATTGTAGTTCTTCTTGCTTCTGCTGTCTGCCCTCTGTTGGATGAGGCTGTCTAAGAGGCTTGTGCAAGCTTCTTGATGGGAGGGACTGGTGATGGGTAGAGCCAGGTGTTGCTCTGGTGGGCAGAGCTCAGTAAAACTTTAATTCGCTTGTCTGCTGGTGGTTGGGGCTGAGTTCCCTCCCTGTTGGTTCTTTGGCCTGAGGCAACCCAGCACTGGCACCTACAGGCTCTTTGGTGGGGTAATGGCGGACTCCAGAGGGGCTCATGCCAAGGAGTACTTCCCAGAACTTCTGCTGCCAGTGTCCTTGTCCCCTCGGTGAGCCAAAGCTGCCCTCCCTGCCTCTGCAGGGGACCCTCCAACACTAGCAGGTGGGTCTGGTTCAGTCACCCATGGATCACTGCTCCTTACCCCTGGGGTCCTGATGTGCACACTACTTGTGTGTGCCCTCCAAGAGTGGAGTCTCTGTTTCCCCCAATCCTGTCAAAGTCCTGCAATCAAATCCCATTAGCCTTCAAATTCTGATTCTCTGGGAATTCTTCCTCCCATTGCCAGACCCCCAGTTTGGGAAGCCTGACATAGGGCTCAGAACCTTCACTCCAGTGGGTGGACTTCTTCGGTATAATTATTCTCTGGTTTGTGAGTCACCCACCAAGCAGTTATGGGATTTGATTTTATTGTGATTGTGCCCCTACTACCATCTCATTGTGGCTTCTTTGTCATTGGATGTGGGGTATGTTTTTGGTGAGTTCCAGTGTCTTCCTGTTGATTGTTCAGCAGTTAATTGTGATTCTGGTCCTCTCGCAAGAGGGAGTGAGCACATGTCCTTCTACTCTGCCATTTTAAACCAATCTCTATCAATCATATGTTAATTTTAAAATGTTAGTTCCTTGAAAACATCAAGTTTGATGAGACCCTAGCTAAACTAATCATTATAGACAAGAACAAAATGATTGAAGTCACAAATACCAATATCAGGAATGAGAGCAAAGGCATTACTACAGATCATACAGGCATTAAGAACAAGCTAAGTGCATATTATGAATAACATTAAAACAATAAATTGGACAATTTCAATGAAGTAAACAAATTCCTTGCAAATTCCAAATTGCCAAAACTGCCAGAAGAAATAGAAAACCACAATGAGATATCCACTACGTACACACTAGACTAACTAAAATTAAAAATTGACAATATCAAATGTTGGAAGAATTTGGAACAACAGGAAATCATATATCTCTGGTATGAAAATCATGCAGTTGCTTTAGAAAACAAGTTGGCAGTTTCTTAAAAAATCATGCAGATGCTTACCATTTCACCCAGCAACTCCATTTCTAAAGTATTTATATAACAGAAATGAAAGCATAGGTGCATGCAAAAATTCACAGCACCTAAATTCATAATCTCCCAAAACTGGAAAGAATAAAAATGTCCATCATCAGGTGAATGAATAGACAAGTTTTAATATATATGGACAAAAGAATACTACCCAGGAATAAAAGGAATAAACTATGATACACTCAACAACATGGACAAGTCTTTTTAAAAAATTATTATTGGGTGAAAAAAAAATCCAGACACAAAAGAGTACATACTGTATGATTCCATTTAAATGAAATTCTATAAAAGGCAAATATAATCTATAGTGACAGAAAGCAGATTAGTGGTTGCCTGGGTCAGCAGTGGAGGGATTGACTGGGAAGTGGCACAGGGGAACTTTGGGGCATGATCAAATGTTCTCTACTTCAGTTATGGTGTGGTTTCACAGGAATATGTTTGTCAAAACTCATCAAAATGAACATTCAAAATGGGTACATTTTATGGTATATAAATTATACGTCAGTAAAGTTGATTTTTTGTAAACGATTTTAAGATATGCTCTCTATTTCCCCTTCCAGCTACTGCTCTATGTTTTTAGCTAAACTCTTTGAGGGGATTATTCATACTAGTTTTCTCTAATTTCCCTCTTCCTATTCCCTCTTAAGCCTGTTCTAATCAGGCTTTCATCTATACCACCCAAATAAAATTACTCTGGTCAAAGTCATTAATAACTTTCCCTTTGTTAAGTCCTTTTGCAAACTAGTTCTTTCTTATATGATCCATCAGCTGTATTCTACATCATTGATCATTCCATCTTCTTGAGACACTTTGTCTTCCAGTATCACATTCCATGGTTTTCCTCCTATCACAGTAGTTGCTTCTTCTCAGCTGCTGTTCTTCATCCCTCCTCAATCCTTAAGTTAAAATGAGGCCATTAGGGAGGGTCTTAATCCAATCCAACTGGTGTCTTTATTAGAATAGGAAATTTGGACACAAGGAGAGACAACAGACATATTTGTGCATAGAGGAAAGATCATGTGAGGGTACACCAAGAAGACGAAGTAGAGAGAGGCCTCTGAAGAAACCAAACCTGCCAACACCTCGATCTTAGACTTCCAGCCTCCAGAATTGGGAGAAAATAAATACTCAGTCTGTGGTATTTTGTAGCAGCCCTTGCAAACTACTACAACTAGCAATAATAAGCTAAAATATAAAATGGGGAAAATAATTTCATTCACCTAGACACACAATAAAATACCTAGGAAAAACCCTAACCAAGAAAAAAAAAATCAATGCTTTGTTTAATTATTCTTAGCACCTATCATCCCCATAAGCATCTTGCTTATGGCAGGAACCAAGTTTATCTTACCCACATTTTTATCCCCAGTGCCTGGCACATATGGTAGGTAGTAGGATCATCTGCTCATGGCCACTAGAGAAGTCTTTGTCCAACACCACCAGTCACAGGTGTTAAGAGTATTAAGAGTTTAGATTGTGGTCTCAGTTTTTATGCATTCCCACCCTTCCAGATCAAGAGGGTTTCCTTTCCCTCATAAGGATTTACCAAGAGCAAAAGTAATAATTTCAATTACATGTTCTTTAAACAAGTAAAGATTTAAGGCAAAAAAATACTTGTTATAGTTGAAATACCATGCCCAATTATAGTGCGTTCTAGCCTCTGAGGGCCACAGCAATCTGTCAGAGACCCTCCAAGCTCCCTCTCTGTGCTATTGCTGCAGGTTCACAAGAACACAAGATGTAGGTTCAGGGACAATTTGAGGTTGTTCTTGCCTTAGGGACTCAGCTGCTACCTCTTCCGGGAGGCCTCTTCTTCCAGATCTTCACGTGGCTGATTTTTTTCTCCTTATCCTTTGAGCCGCAGCTCAATGTCATCTCCTAGGAGACGCATGAAGATTCAAGTTCCACCCCTCTCTCTCATCTGGTCCCATTGTCTTGCTTTATTTTTCATGGCTTATCATCATCTAATAATTCTCGTTGTTTTGTTTGTGGTCTGTATTTTCTCCTCCAGCCTGCAAGCTCCAAGAAAGCAGAGACTTTCAGTCTTGCCTTCAGTCTTCAGGGCTGACCCCAGTACCTAGAACTATGTCTGGTGCAGGGTGGACACAGAAACACGTACTGAGAAAACAAGTAATTGGACCAATAAAAGGAAGTCAAGCCTATTTCTTGGCCTGAGATTATACACCAAGCTATAGTCCCTGACCCTGACCTTGATTTTTGAGAGGGACTATCTCTTTTCCCTCCCGGTTTTCACAAAAAAAAAAGGATTTTGTTTTTCTAACAAGTAACCCCTTGTTCCTCCCATCAAAGGGGAAGACTATTACTTGGGTTGAGGGTGATAGCCATTCTCTCACTTTTCTGGGTGGAAATAGTCTATGAAAAGATCCCTCCTTCTGTAGCTGAACCAGTGGGAGGCTGTGCTGGGAGGTTCATTTTACCTCTCATACTGAAGTCTATCTTCAAGTTATCCATTATGAGTAATAAAGTGCTCCATCTGCTGACTCATGTTTTATTTATCAGTTGATTTATAAATCAAGCAGGGAATAGGGTGGTATTTATTAGGCTCAAAGATCCCAGCAATGATCATTTATTAATTATCTCAGTCTGTTGTATTGTCTCTAAAGAATTAGGCTGCCATTCATAAAATGACACTTGAGGGCTTCCCTGGTGGCGCAGTGGTTGGGCATCCGCCTGCCGATGCAGGGGACGCGGGTTCATGCCCCGGTCCGGGAAGATCCCACATGCCGCGGAGCGGCTGGGCCCGTGAGCCATGGCCGCTGAGCCTGCGCGTCCGGAGCCTGTGCTCCACAATGGGAGAGGCCACAGCAGTGAGAGGCCCGCGTACCAAAAAAAAAAAAAAGACACTTGACCATTTAGTCCTTAGCAGAGTCGAGTCATTTATTAGGAAAGTTTGGGATTCATTGTTGCCATTGCCATCTTGACATCATTGCAAGTGCTCAAGGGTGTTGAGATTAAAATATCATTTACAAAGAGATATTAAGACGGATGCTTTCTCTGAATGAAAGACAGCCATTTACCTGGTTACAAAGGCAAAAATAATAAAAAGAGCAGCAGTTTACATCAGATGCTAAGTTTAATCTCTGCGTGTGTGTGTGTGTGCTTGCACATATACAAAAGTGAAATAGCCTTGCAGACTCTTATAGCAGACAACAGTGAAATACTTGTGCACTGACTAATCTCAAAACATTCATGACCCATATGAAGAAAACTGTAATAATATGTAATAAGAGAAAAGATCATGTCTTTATTTGGGAGACTGAATATTTTTAAATTATTTCTTTTTTCCAGTAGAAAGTTTCTTAGAAAGAAAATGACTTAAAGTTAACTTGGATATACAAACAAGAAAAAAACAGGTAAGAATATTTTTAAAAGTAAAGTAATCCAGAAGACTTGTATGACTATTAAAATATAGTACTGCTTTAATTAAGCAGTGTGGTACTGGCAAGAATCATGAGGCTAAAAACAGACTACATTATGTATAAGAATTTAATGTCTGAAAAGGAAACACACATTAATAGAGAAGTAATGACTTATTCAATAAATAGTGTTTAGAAAATTGGTTGAATCTTCAAATATTAATATTACTCAGAATTTCACTCATACACTGTATAAAATAACTTCTAAATGGATTCCAAGGTTAAATATAAAAATGGTATAATAAGGTTGGCATACAAGTATGTCTATTGGGATGAGAAAAACTTTCTAAACAAAAGCAATTGTATAAATCAAAAAGTAAAAATTGGTTTATTTGACTACATAAAGAATTAAAGTGCCTATATGTCAAAAATACAATTAACAAACAACTAAATGGCAGGAAAAGCCTAAAAAATATTTTTACTCTCTCTGGAAGACAATACATTAGCATTCTTAATATATAAAAAATTCTCACAAGTCAAACAGAAATACTCTAAAACTTACACACACACACACACACACACACACACAGCATTTCACATAGACAATTTTGAAGAGGAAGAGACAGGCCCAGAAAAGCTAGATATTTTGACTAGGTCACACAGTTAGTAAGTGGCAGATCCCAGGCAGACTAGTTCCAGAATCCATGCCATGCCATATTAATAGACAAAAGACTGGCAGGGCAACAGCAAAATGCCAAAAGTGTTGTTCTCTGACTTATAGACCTGTGGGTAGTTTGTATTAACTTCCTTGGACAACTTGGAAGTGAATTTCTGATCACAATAGATCCCACACTGGCATCTATCTTTCAGACAAGGGCGTTCCATGGTGAATCAAGGGCCACGTTCTAAACAAAGGATTGCAGGCCCAGATCAATACAGCCCTAGACTGGACACTAGCTCAAAACCCAGGGACCCTACAGATACCACAAAGGCCCTTTGGAGCCCTAATGGATGGCTTTGTAGCCTCATCTCTCTTTTTTCTTTAACATCTTTATTGGAGTGTAATTGCTTTACAATGTTGTATTAGTTTCTGCTGTATAACAAAGTGAATCAGCTATACATATACATATATCCCCATATCTCCTCCCTCTTGTATCTCCCTCCCACCCTCCCTGTCCCACCCCTCTAGGTGGACACAAAGCACAGAGCTGATCTCCCTGTGTTATGTGGCTGCTTCCCACAAGCTATCTATTTTATATTTGGTAGTGCATATATGTACATGTCACTCTCTCACTTCATCCCAGCTTCCCCTTCCCCTTCCCCATGTCCTCAAGTCCATTCTCTATGTCTGTCTCTTTTTTTTTTTTTTTCTTTTTGCAGTATGCAGGCCTCTCACTGTTGTGGCCTCTCCCATTGTGGAGCATAGGCTCTGGATGCACAGGCTCAGTGGCCATGGCTCACGGGCTCAGGCACTCCGCAGCATGTGGGATCTTCCCAGACCGGGGCACAAACCCGTGTCCCCAGCATCGGCAGGTGGACTCTCAACCACTGCACCACCAGGGAAGCCCTATGTCTGCCTCTTTATTCCTGTCCTGCACCTAGGTTCTTCAGAACCTTTTTTTTTTTTTTTTTTTTAGATTCCATATATATGTGTTAGCATATGGTATTTGTTTCTCTCTTTCTGACTTATTTCACTCTGTATGACAGCCTCTAGGTCCATCCACCTCACTACGAATAACTCAATTTCATTTCTTTCTATGTCTGAGTAATATTCCATTGTATATATGTGCCACATCTTCTTTATCCATTCATCTGTCGATGGACACTTAGGTTACTTCCATGTTCTGGCTATTGTAAATAGAGCTGCAATGAACATTGTGGTACATGACTCGTTTTGAATTATGGTTTTCTCAGGGTATATGCCCAGTAGTGGGATATCTGGGCCATATGGCAGTTCTTCTTTTAGTTTTTTAAGGAACCTCCATACTGTTCTCCATAGTGGCTGTATCAATTTACATTCCCAGCAGCAGTGCAAGAGGGTTCCCTTTTCTCCACACCCTCTCTAGCATTTATTGTTTGTAGATTTTTTGGTGATGGCCATTCTGACTGGTGTGAGGTGATATCTCACTGTAGTTTTGATTTGCATTTCTCTAATGATTAATGATGTTGAGCATTCTTTCATGTGTTTGTTGGCAATCTGTATATCTTCTTTGGAGAAATGTCTATTTAGGTCTTCTGCCCATTTTTGGATTGGGTTGTTTGTTTTTTTGTTGTTATTGAGCTGCATGAGTTGCTTATAAATTTTGGAGATTAATCCTTTGTCAGTTGCTTCATTTGCAAATAGTTTCTCCCGTTCTGAGGGTTGTCTTTTGGTCTTGTTTATGGTATCCTTTGCTGTGCAAAGGCTTTTAAGTTTCATTAGATCCCATTTGTTTATTTTTGTTTTTATTTCCATTTCTCTAGGAGATGGGTCAAAAAGGATCTTGCTGTGATTTATGTCATAGAGTGTTCTGCCTATGTTTTCCTCTAAGAGTTTGATAGTGTCTGGCCTTACATTTAGGTCTTTAACCCATTTTGAGTTTATTTTTGTGTGTGGTGTTAGGGAGTGTTCTAATTTCATACTTTTACATGTAGCTGTCCAGTTTTCCCAGCACCACTTATTGAAGAGGCTGTCTTTTCTCCACTGTATATCCTTCCCTGCTTTATCAAAGATAAGGTAACCATATGTGTGTGGTTTTATCTCTGGGCTTTCTATCCTGTTCTATTGATCTATATTTCTGTTTTTGTGCCAGTACCACACTGTCTTGATTACTGTAGCCTTGTAGTATAGTCTGAAGTCAGGGAGCGTGATTCCTCCAGCTCCATTTTCCTTTCTCAAGGTTGCTTTGGCTGTTCGGGTTCTTTTGTGTTTCCATACAAATTGTGAAATTTTTTGTTCCAGTTCTGTGAAAAATGCCATTGGTAGTTTGATAGGGATTGCACTGAATCTGTAGATTGCTTTGGGTAGTACAGTCATTTTCACAATGCTGATTCTTCCAGTCCAAGAATATAGTATACCTCTCCATCTGTTTGTACCATCTTTAATTTCTTTCATCAGTGTCTCATCTCTTTTTGAAATTATGTCCTGAGTCTCTGTCTTTCCTAGAGAGCAATCCCTTCACATGACCCATTCCACTAAGCAACAGATTTCTTAATCTATTATTTCTACAGAGGTAGAGGGACTCAGAATATCACATTTTTCTTGGGACATGAAATTGTTCTGGAACTATTATGTTGGTATAATTAGCTTCATTTTGTTCCCTATTCCTTCCCCACCCCTACTTCCCCAACCACAATGATGATCTGGAGACTCTCTCTTGCCCCAAGCATGAAGTACTACGTCCTGGCATATGAAGTAGAGCACATGTCCACCTTTTATTATCTTTTTCTCTACCCTTTCCCCAGGGCTTAAAGAAAATTCAAATTTTTGTTCCACTTCCTACCAACTTTAGGACAAGTCACCTCCTGAAATTGGTATCCCAGTCCCTGCATAGATGCTCTGTTTTTCCTGTACTTGGGTTTCTCATACCACATACCAATTACCCAAATTCATCCCATAATAGGCTATAAATGTCACAGTTTTGTTCTTCTGACCTTGCTTCCCTGTTGCATTTGCAGTCTCCCAGACCACAAAAAGCAAATACCAGGAGTATTTTGGGGAGATATGGCCAGATGACTTCATGATTACTCAGACCACTCCAAGCTACCCTAAAGTCACAGACTGTGAGTCCTCAGTGCGTTTGTTCTGTATTCTAACCTTGACCTCTCTCATTGTCTTTCTGCATTTCTGTTACATAAAGCATCTTCTTCTTCCCTGAAGAGGCATCCTCTAGCTACGACTAAATCTTTCCAACATAGGTTGCTTTCACAAAAAAGGCCTTCAGCACTTACCTGTCAATTCCCCAGGGGTCAGGCCTCCATCCACTACACTACTGGATGGCCTTGAATGTTCTCACAACCCCACCTCACTTCTCCAATCTCAGCTCCCAGACCCTGGGAAATCCCACCCAGTCTTATGGGTGGGATGGGATTTTAAAGCAGCCACAGGGCTACACCACAGTTCCCAGTTGGAATCTTGTGGGTAATAGCCACCTCCCTTCAATCCACATTCTACGCATTCCCATTCCCTGCCCTAATCTTCCTTTGTTTACTTTTTTATTATGTATGCAGATGTTTGTTGCTGCCTTTACCCTTAGAATGGAAGCCCTATAAGGGTAAGAATGATTTAATTTATTTTTAATCTCTCCTACCCACTTTTCACCAGTGTCTGTCACAAGATCTTATTCAGAGCAAGTGTTCTATATACATTTTATTTACTTTGTTTGCTTTAAAGAGTACATAGATATTTCAGGCCATAACAGAGTGTTCATGGCCATCTTAAAGTTTCTTCAATATTTTGATACTACAGACAATGATTTGGAGGATGAGGGGCTAGAAAGGGAGGCAGCACTGGCAAGTCTGGGATTCTTTCTTTTGATCTTTTGCAATTACCTTGCCCTGGAAATATGGTACTTTCCTTCCCAAGGCTGTACTAGGCCCCCATTTTGACCACTACTTCAGCATATAGCATTCTTCCCTTTACTTAGAATATTATTTCTGCCCTCCCCAACCTTATCTTCCTGACAATCTGGCATTCCTTCTTCAGGGTTCATTCAAGGATTTTCTTCTCTAGAGGAACTTTTCTGTCTCCCAGCCTACAATGAGGCCTCTCTGCTCTGGACTCCCATATTATTGATACTTTATGGAAATCCCCCAATATACCCTGCCTCTGTTAGATTTAGCTTGGCTGCAAAAATAGAAAACTACAGATTAACAGTGGCTTAAACAAGATAGAAATTTATTTCTCATGCTAAAACCAAAACAAATTAAGAGTAAGGAGTCCATGATTGGTAAAGCTGCTTCTTGGTATCATCAGAGACCTAAGCTCCTATCTCTTCAGCCCTCTAGCATTTGATTTCTGTATTAAGTTCACTTGATGTTTCAAGACAGCTGCTGGAGTTTCAGGCCAGAAGAAGAAGGAAGGCAACTGTGAAAAAGCAGCCCCTCCTGCTAAATTAACTTCCTTTAAGTATTCCTCTTGGAAAGTGCACATAATATAGCTCCCTTTACATCTCCCCAGACCATACCTAGCAGCAAAGCAAGCTGGGGAGTAGAACTGGCTATTCTTGGAGATTATGTACCCAGATACAAGCTGGGATTAATTTCTAAGGAGAAATGGGAAAGCAGATGTTGAGGTGGGTAACTGTAGCTTCTGACACACAGCTCATATTGTGAACTATAATTACTTCTTTTTACATTTATCCTCTCTCTGCATCATAGCTTCTTGAGATCTAAGATTGATTTTATCATCTCTAAGTCTACAGCACCTTATATAAGGCCCGGCATAAGGACAAGAATTTGTCTGTTCCATTCATCATGTCCATTACAACAGATACTCAAAAAGAAACAATACAGGAATGAATGAGGTACATCATTCCAATATAAAAGTATGGCCTAATTAAATAAAATCAATTCAATTAAACCAGCATTTATTAAATACCATCTATTTTCAAGGAAATAAGATCAGGCTTCAAGAAAAAGGCTCAGTACACACTTGATTGATACTTCATATAAGTAGCAAAAACTTAATCAAGACAAGGTACTGTTAGAGAATCCAAACCAACATGAAAATCTAGGAAGAATTTTACCTTGTCAGTATCTGAGGACCCAATGTCAAGTTGCTTCTTCTCTCACCATTGACCTGAACCAGACAGGGCCTCCACAGACCAGAGGAAAGAGACTAAATGATTTGCCTGCCACTGACATATCTGAAGAGAAAACTGAAATCTTCTAGCTTTAAGTCCATTAGATTGCAAACCACATTGTCAGTTCATAGCAAGTTTCAATCAATAGGTTCTTATTTATCAGTGAATGTCTTTTTTTTTAAATGGCTTTGAGTTATGATTTACATACACCCAAATTCACTTAATATTAAGTTTACAATTTTATGGGGTATTTTAGTAAGTGTATAGAGTTGGGCAGCATCCCAGTCTAATTTTAGAACATTTCCAGAGTTCAGAAAAGAAACATGCCCATTTGCAGTCACTTCCCTAGACCCAGGTAACCACCACTCTGCTTCCTGTCTTGGATTTGCCTTTTCTGGATATTTCCTATAAAATGGAATCATATAGCATTTGGTCTTTGTGTCTAGCTTTTTTCACTTTGCAAAATGTTTTTGAGGTGCACCCATGTTGTAGCATGTATCAGCACTTCATTTCTTTCTATTGCCAAGTAGCGATACTATAGTGTTCCGTTTTGTGCGTGTACCGTACTTTGTTGGCCATTTGGGCAAGTCTCTTTTTTACAGCATATTTCTCAGGGTCTTTAATAGGACAATATATATTTTGATTCTCCCAGTGGGGGCTTTGGGGCTTGAACCTATTTGCCTCTGGAGGGTTTGGTTCTGATTAAACATTTAAATGATGGTTATCTCTGGAATTATGAGTGATTTTTATTATCTTCTTTTAGTCCCCTGTATTTCTTAGATCAGTGAATGTCTTTCAGTGGACATCTTCTGGTTTTGGGTTTTCACCTAAACTTCACCACTGGTGAGTCAGAAAGTCAGCTCACTCTGGTGACTGGATTTATAACTGTCAACCAGAAAATATCTATACTGGTTAAATAAGAGCTTTCTAAAAAAATGCAAGAGCAGCATAAATTGATTAATAAGCACAACCAACCCAATTTGGTGTGAACATCCCATGAATATAACCAAATATAAGTTCTACAAGTTATCTTGATGACTCATTTTACAGGAAAATGTGTTGTAGTCCCAGAACCTAAATACTCTTAGACTCTTCCTGAAATGATTTCCCCTTTGTACAAGATAGGCTCAGTTAAAAGTAGCTACAAAAATGTTATTAAACTGACAAATTATTCTACTTAGATACCATGAAAAGTCTAGTTCATAAGACATTTTCTTTATTTGAATAATTTTTAAGAGTGTTAATTTTTTGAAAATGTATCATGTAAAAAATAAGGACAGGCCCTTTCAACTTTTGATTAATAAATTTGAGAGACCCTGTGAAATGGAACTCAGTATGACCCCTATCTAAAATGTCAATGTTTATTGTGTATTTTATCCTGGGAACAAGGCCTAATCCAGAGACATTTTGAGCGCATCAAATATGTAAATTGTTTTTCAAACACTTTGGGGTGACCACAAAACCTAAATTGTTTTTAGCCAACCAAGCACTTTCTCCCTTTAGTTTCCAAAGCCAGTTGTATTTTTTTTAAGAAAATCTAATTCAGATGTTACTGATTCACTTGCACTTAAATAATTAAAATGTTATTTTGCAAGAACTGACTGGTGTGCAAGAAAGCTCTTGAGCCTCTTGTCTAAACCTTTTTATGTCTGTTTTCTGAAAAACAGGAAATCTTACTTTGCCAAGAGTAAACCAACTGCACTGGCACATTTGTGTTGAAAGTCTGATTTCAGTGTAAATCCAGAGCCGTCATTTGGAGATGGATGAATCATGCTGAGGCATCTCCTCTGTCCTTTCCATCTGAGGCTTTGCTGAAAACCAGCTTCTGAGCTCAGGTATATTCCCACCTCCAGATGCTGAGAGCAGAGAAGCAAAAACCCAGAGGCCTTTATCAAGAGTACAACTAGAAGCTCTGAGGCGTGTAATATTTCTTTTTAAAGCCAATCTTGCTCTAGTTGATTTCCAAACATCAGTAAGATAGTTTTTCCAGCTTGTATCTATTGAACCATGAAAGTGAATGTGCATATTCCCAGGAGTCTAGAGTTCCCTATCAAGATTTACTTTTTTTGGGTGGGGGGCGGAATGCAGTGGGAGGAGGGTTATCAAAATCTTCTGGAAATCAATATAAGGATGTTCTGGATTATTCGGATGACAATCTTGGAGCAAGTAACTGTTGTACATACACAGCTTTATTTGAGATCACTGTCTGATTGTATGAACTAGTTCTATTTCAACTATCCCCTACTCATGAGTAAGACACTGTCTGCCACTTGCTCTGCATAATACCTTTCAATCTGACACTCTCATTGTGAGGATTCATTGGAATAGCACACGTGATGAGAACCTGGCACTTTGGAAGCATTCCATAAATAGTAATATTACTTTGCAGACTCTCATACAACATGTGAACACTCAACAGAGTATAGTTGCTGCCGCTTCTTAAAGTGAACCCATAAAAAATAATCTGTATCAAGTTATTGCATCTAAGTGCAACATAATAAGCCCAGATCATATCTGTTTCCTGAGCTGCATTAGCAGGTAGTAAGAATGCCTCCCCTTGACCTTTTGGCTATGGAATTCAGAAGGTATCCTGTGGCCCTTAGCAAATTCTCACCTCCATCTAGACTCACAGCTGGTTTAAGGGAAATCCAAACCTACGGCTGCTGGCAATGAATATTCCTGGTGTTGATGTGAAAAGGGTGTCATAATACCTGTACCATAATCCAGAATACTTCATGTTAGCAAAAGCTCTTCTTAAAATCCTGGGGTTGATAATGTGAGTATTCTGTCTTCAAGGAAAAACAATCCTCCATCCCTGAAAGGTTTCTTTCTGGCTTCTAGGTAAACACTCCAGTCTCAAAGGAGTCTGGGGGTTTTGCCATGAGTACACTAAGAGAGCACCATTGACAGAGGGCAACTGGACAGAGACAATAAAAAGCCGTTAATTAGGAGTCCATCAGTTGAGGCAACTGAACCAACATGTTTTGAGCACCTACTGTGTGCTCACTGTGCTCAGTACCATTGGAGACAGAAAACAATGAGACCCAGTTCAGTACCTGTCTTCAAGTTTAATGGGCTTGAGGAAAGAACAGATGAGATAGAAATACAAATAGTTAAGAATGCAAGGAAATATATGTAAAAGACAACAAGAGACATGAAACAGTCCAAGGTAGCATAAAAGAAAATGAAGGCATATGGAGGAGATGACATTTTAAATGTATATAGAAATGATAAGATGTAAAGGTAACTGTGAAGGATAAAACTATCAGTGACAAATTTGTCTGTTTCTTACACCAGTTTTCTTGTTAAGCATTCAGGCAATATTTTCATCTGCTCATCTCTCAGTGCCTGGAGCATAATAAACACTGATTAATGTTCAATTAAGTAATGGAGTAATTAATAGGGTGTTTAAACTTAATTTATACTTGGAAGATGACAATAAATGTTAAATCATTGAATGAGTCAATGACTACAATGTTCCAAATTAACTAATTTGGGAGGAAGATGACACCACCTACCCTCCTCATTTACTTGGTAGGAAAACTGAAGTCCAGAACCTGACTGATGGGATGGGCCCAGCGCGCGGGTCTAGACAGCAGAGAGCTAGGAATGGAACCCACGGCTTTTGACTATCAGTGATCTTTCCACTCATTCCAGGAGACATCACTTTTTATCATTTGAATTCAAATTCATTTCTGTTAAGTAATCTCTAATTCAAAGTTGTATGGTTCTCTCTGGCAAAATGGAGCTTAACGGTGTCAATCCCTTTATGTCCACGGCTGAAGGCAGATTGATTTCTCCACATCACCGTGGCAATAGCAACTACTCCTTACAGAAACCCAAATCTAGCCAAAAAGCCTACGTAACCAGATGTGGGTCCTGCCCGATCCAGCCTAGCTGGGAGAGGCTGGCATTCAGTTTCAGGGCACTGAGGACACCCCTGCACTTGCTCCACAGAGCCACAGCAGCAAGAGTGCAGGATGGAGTCGTGGGGGAGCAGGCACGAAGCTCAGGGTCACTGAAAGGATTGTTTTGTTTCATTGTGTTTTGTTTCACTTTTTACAAGTGATATCCACATTTCAAAACAAAGGAATAAGACTTCTGGTAGATTTCCTCAAAGGCAACCACTGAGAGATTTGCCAAAGCCATTGCCCCAGGGGTTAGTTTAGATAAACAAGGGCACTGGGAAGCCATGTAATCTAAACTTTTCCCTCTGGCCGATGCCAGCGTTTTAGCTGCCAATAAGAAGACGTGCTTTCTGCTTCCAAAAATAAAAAGTGATTATACTCTTGCTACCCAAGTCTACCCTTGGCCGCTCCATGGACTATCACAAAGAGACGATGAGGGATGCACTTTGTGGTGTAGTTTTGGAAAGCTCTTGTTCAAAAAACTCTTTTGAGGGTGTGCTGTCACGGGGGTACTGTGGGCAGGCAGCGGGCACCTACCAGAGCCCCTGAAAGTCACTCTCCTGCCAGGGACACATGGCTTCCATTAGTCAAGAGTTCACTGTTTTTCTGACCTGGAGTTCTCTCTCATTGTTATTTATATCTGATGCTTCTCTAGGCTGGACATGAAGGTAAAAAAGAAAAACATGGAAAACGGGGTAACTATTTTTTTAAATTTACCGTGTGTATTTTTCTTTTGTAAATTTGTCTATTTATGGCTTTATTTTTCTACTGGTCTGTACCTCTTATTGATTCATGAAGTTTTTTACATCTTAAGGATATTACTTCTTCAACTCTTACATATGTTGTAAATTTTTTCCTGCTTGTGACTTGAGACTTTTGAGTTATAATTTACACAAAATGCATAGATCTTAAGTGTATAAGAAATTGGGTAAATATTAAAAAGAAAGCACACCCTAAGTTACTCTCTTAGAAATTTCATCTTTATTCTGAAATTATAGTAAATATAGGCAGATCTGGAATCCCATTTCAGGCCATCCTTCACTACTCACAGAAGTTTGCAACCTCCCTTCTATTCAGGGTGATGAGCTTGTCCCAATTTGCCTGCGACTTTATTGGTTTTAGAACTGGAAGTCCCTTAAAGGTGCACATATTAGTAATGTCCTCATACTAGTAATGAACATAGAACAGAATGGGAGAAAGGGGAATATCAGGCCATCCTCTACTCCTGCAGGCATCATTCAGAATTTGCCAAGGAGGGAAGAATATCTTCTTCAAGACTGTGGAAGTTAAAGAATGAGTATAATATGGGGGGAGGAGATCCTAATTAATAGTCTATTGTGAAAGATTTTGAGAATCTTGCACTTGGTATGACTTGAGCAATAAATTCTTAAACACTTGATTCTTTCTGATCTCTTTTCATGACTTTTACTTTTCCAAAGTTAGTTGTGTTCTAAACTAGGGATACCAGTGAAATGCTATCTAGTCTAGCATCCATTACCTTGTGAAAAATCAATTTTCACTTGGAATGAACGCATTATGTTTTGTGCAGGACCTTGTCTGTGGGCTTACAACCATATCCCCAGTGTGGCCCAGTGCAAGAAACAAAACATTCAATAAATGTCTGTTGAAGGAATGAAAGAATGAGTGAATAAATTAATGCACCAGCAAAATACTTTTTATATACTTAAGGAACATATATTTATGAGAAGTCATGAGAAAAATATGGCATCATATGCAATATAGAGTTTACTTATTTGATCAAAACACATTTTTAAAAGGTTATATTATAAATGCTGGGAGCACATATTATAGTCTCCCAAATCATAAAAGCTGAATTCAAGATATAAATTAAATTCATGTCCCTATCATAATAAACAATAATACAAGCTGCATTTAAAAAATTATTTGTCAGGACTTCCCTTGTGGTACAGTGGTTAAGAATCCGCCTGCCAATCCAGGGGACAGGAGTTTGATCCCTGGACCAGGAAGAACCCACATGCCGTGGAGCAACAAAGCCCGTACACCACAACTACTGAGTCTGCACTCTAGAGCCCGCAAGCCACAACTACTGAAGCCCGCAAGCCACAACTACTGAAGCCCGCGCACCTAGAGCCCGTGCTCCGCAACAAGAGAATCCACCATAATGAGAAGCCTGCACATCGCAACAAAGAGTAGCCCCCACTCGCCGCAACTAAAGAAAGCCCGTGCACGTGCAGCAATGAAGACCCAATGCAGCCAAAAATAAATAAACAAATAAATAAATTTATTTTTTAAAAGTATTTGTCTTTCTAAACCATCATGACTACCTTTATTGTTTTGATTCCTATAAGAGAAAACTCCCGCTCATTGTGAAAATTTAAATAACACTTTAAGAAAAAAGTAGAAAATAAAAGTACTTCCCACACATTAGTGGTAGCAACGGTTAACAACTCTCATATGCTCACTGCTTTTTCTGTGTACATATGAACATATGTATATAAATATATGTATTTGTTTAATATGAATGTAATATACCATTATGTATATCTTTCCATGTCAAAACATAGATCTAACATATCTTTATGGATGGCTGCATGATATTCCATTGTTAAAAAAATGTGATTTTAACATACAGATTTTGATAAGAATGAAAATTCTCAGAATTTGAGCCTCTAGGGAAAAAATAATTACTAGGAACTTTAGAAGATCATTTCTCAGCAAATGAGCTAAAAGCCCCATGACTTGATGATCAATAATACCGTTCATTTCCAAAAGAAAAACAAAGTCCTGGGAAGGGTTGGGGGCAGTATCTGAAAAGCTAAGCTTGGCAACACTCCAAAAGTGTCCTGTTGCTTCTAGAATATTGGGAAGGCTTATTGGTCGTGATTCATACCCTACAAGATATGAACAAGAGCCAGGCCACATGAGCCTCCGAGCCATTCACCTGCCAGGTGAGACTCAGGTATTCTCATGAATTCTACTTGCTAAGCTGCTGGCATGAATCTACCTGGAAAGGAATCAATTGCTTCAGATTCTATTCATCCTTGTCAATAGGTATTTATTTAGCTATACCCTAATGTATTTCTGGGCACTGGCACAGTAAATATAAATTGAATGAATCAGGTCTTTCCGCTTTCAATTCAATGCGATTGGCTTTCTAGGGATCCAAAATGTTGTCATTAAGATTGACTCTCCTAACTAGTGGTTACTAGTGGGAGGGGGGTACGATATAAAGGTGAGGGAGTGGGAGGTACAAACTGTAGATGTAAGATAGGACAAGGATGTATTATACAAGGCGGTGAATATAACCAATACTTTTCAATAACTGTAAGTGGAAAGTAACCTTTAAATTGTATAAAAAGAAAAAAACTTTTTAAAAAGATTGACTCTATTAATCATGAGTCAAAAACATGAGTTTCAAAGATGTTCATTGTAACATTGTTTAACGACAGTCAGAAACAAAAATGGAAACTACCTAAACTTTCAACAATATGGAATTGGTTAAGTCCCCATCATGGAGTTATTAAAAAAATGTTGAAGACTATCTAGTGCATGAGAATTTTCCACGATATACCAAATGAAAAGAAGCAGTTTTTACAAAATTGCATTTTAGAAATTTTTCCAAATTATCATTTGGAAAAAGAACATACAGGGTAAAAAGTATACAGTATGAAAGCACTATTTAGAGAATATAGAGTAAAAACACATTAGAAATAATATTAACACCAAAAGGTTAACAGCAATTATCTTCTAGAATTACTGTGGATTTAAAATTTTTCTCTTACTTTTGCTTAGCTTTCTTTTCTAAAATAAATATGTATTGCTTTTGTAATGAGAGAAAAAATTTTAATAAGAAAATAATTCAAGAAAAAGCAATAACTAAACTCAGCATCGTTTTTCAAGCAGCAGAATGTAACCTCTTTCTTTAAAGGGATCACACACCCATTGACAGTCATAATTCTCCCAAAACAGATTGGTGAGAAGGTCAGTTGGGTGGAAGAGATGAGTATATTAATAGACTGGCAAGCATATGATGTGATTCTGACACCAGGTATTCATATCATGATTTTCCAAAGAAGAAACAAAAGTTGGGAGAGAATAAGAGACTCGCCCAAGGTTACAGCAAGGAGTCTGGGTTCAAACCTAGGTCTACCTGATTCCAAGCTCACCATCTTTTCACTCGCATGTAATACAGGGGTTTGTGAACAGGAGTTCTGGGACCAGCCTGCCTGGGTTCAAAGCTCAGCGCTGCCACTTATAAGCCATGTGGCCTCAGGTGGGTTATTTTTAACCTCCCCATGCCTCAGAAGTTTGTATAAAGTGATATGTGTGAAGTTCTTAGAGCAATTCCTAACATAGAGCAAATACTGCATAAATGTTAGCTAATTTTACGACTGTATATCTGACCTGTGCCTTAGTCAGTGCTGACTAGTGTGGGGGGGGCACCTGACCCCAGTTAGGCCAGAAAGTACCCTTCCTGGATTTTGGAACCAGGAAGGTTGTGCCATTTGGGAGATTCTCATGGATTCTCATCTTCTTCAGATCTTAAGCACACATCTTAAAAGAGTTTGTATAGTCTGCGATCAAGCCATTGCTTGGCAAATCCACTGGATCTATATATTAAAGGTCCCCTGCCACTGCATATCTATGAAACATGAGTCAGATTTTTCCATGTGAGTTTCAAACACATTTACCAAGAAGCTAAGTAGGAAACTGCCATAGGTACATAGAGCCTGTTCCATCAGTTTTCTTACATCCCTCATCTAATGCAGGGGAAGTCCACAGAGCACAGTCCCTGGTTGATGGAAGCTGACTTTCCTTTCACATCCAGAGGCCAAATGGACATTTGTTTCAGGGCACAGGAGAAGTATATTGGCATCCCCAAAACCCCGGGTAAAACCCAGTGCAGCTTTTTCCCATGCCAGCTTCTCGGAACCCCATTTCTGGGACACGTTTATATTTGTTGTATGGAAAAAAAATGTTCTGTAGCCATATAATTTTGGAAAATATTTCATTAAACAAAATTGTAGAATTTCTCAGGATCATTAAAATGCTAATATGGAGTAGAGCCTCTTATAGGGGAATATGATAAGCAACATTTCCTCACCGTATACCCTGTGTTCACATATTCAAGGACCTATATGTCATGGAACACATTTTGGGAAATGTAACTCTGACTCTGTAACCATAGGTCCTTATTGAAGGGTAAAACTGACAAGTTCCTTGGCTGTGCAAGAATCTAGGTATGGAGGATGGTTAATTAAAGGGAAAGTAGGCAAATCCTTGGTCGAGAGGACTGGAACAGAGGTGAAAAGCTTGACCAAAAGCAAAAATGAAGAGAGTAGCAAAGTCAGAGATTCTTACTAGAAGGTGAGGGGAAGATGGGAAGGTGTATTAATTTTCTGCGGATGCTATAACAAATTATGACAAACCTAGTGGCTTAAAAACAGCACAAATGTATTCTCTGACAGTTCTGGAGGTCAGAAATCCAAAAGGAGTTTTAAGGGGCTAAAATCAAAGTCAGCAGGGCTGCTTCCTTCTGGAGGCTCTAAGGGAGAATCTGTTTCTTACCTTCCCAGCTTGTAAGAAGTGCCTTGGCTTATGGCCCCATGACTCCAATTTTTGCTTCTCTAATCACATTGCCTTCTCCCTTGTCTTACACTTCCCTGCATTCCTCTTATATAAGACACTTGTGATTATGTTTCACCACCAGGATAATCTAGGAAAAGATTCCCATTTCAGGATTCTTAATCATATATGCAAAGTTATTTTTGCCATGTAAGGTAACATATTCCTACGTTCTGAGGATGAACCTGGACATTTTGGGGAGGCCGTTTTTCAGACTGCCACAGGAGAATAGAGGCTAGAGGGGGGAAGGGAGGTGGGGAATGAATTGGTAAATCATGGTGAATCAAGATGGCTTGATCTCTTCACCAGCAACAGCAAAGATTGCCCCCTGCCAGTTCCACCAGCTAGCCATTCTCCCTTTATACTAGGATGGGTTAATGCTCCCCACAGGCACATTTAAGTGCAAAATGCAAGACAGTCCCTCCATGTCTTAACAGGCGGGGCCTAAAGCTTCACTGAAAATGCAGCAGACAATGAAATTTTCCGTATAATTTGGATATTAGAAACAAAATTACAAAATAGATACCTGCAGAAAAGGAGAGAGTTAAATTTGGGGGCTTAAAAAATCTGAGTAGGTTGCCATTTGTCTTTTCACCAGTTGTTATGTCTATGTTTATGCATAGGATTTTAGAGCAACTATTTTGTTCTGTTAAGGATCAACACTGAAGAAGAAAACACACATACATGTACACACAATTATAGAGTAGGACTGGAACCACTAGTGTGTTGAATGATACAAATAAGATTATCCAGAGTTATTTTATATCATAGACAAATATTCTAAGGCACAGAGTTACCCAAACTCTCCTGATGTGAGAACTTTGTCAATATCTTGGCAGAAAATCAAAGATGCCCTTAACTGGCCAGTCACTTGGCAATCTGATGCTGCCTTACCCGCCACAATTCCCAATTATCTAAGCAGGAATAGACAATGTCTTGATTTGAGGAATAGTGAGGAAGAGGCCTCCATTCTTACAAAGCTACATCCATGCCCAGGAAGAAAGGGACGCTTCAAGTCTGGTTATAAAGATTGCCATACAGGATATATGGTGTGGAGATAAACATAGGCCACACTTACATGTAAGTAGCATTTTTTCCCGAAAAAAATGTTTAAAATCATTTCAAAATCCAATTCCTGAAGTTAATATATGTGCCAATGTGAGAAAAGCTAAGCTGTCAATTTTCACTTTGCCAATTTCCCAAGGAGAAACAAAGATAGTTTTCATGTGTGCGAGAATTCCCAAATTTAGTCAAGACTGGAATTTCACTGTTTTTATTTTTATAGCAGCAGTGTTTTGCCCATAGGGGGAAAAATAAAGAAACTGGGAAAAGAGACAATTTGCCATTGACTGAGAGACAAGAGTGGGAGTGAGGGGTGGAAATCATAACAAATTTTCAATTTTCATCCTAAGGGATTTGGTCGGTTATTTGGTCAAACCCATACGAGGATGTCAAATAATGCTGATACAGGGACCTTGAAAAATCACCTTTTGTTTTTGTGGAAAAAAGGAGAGAGGAAATTGAGGTGAAACTGCAAAATGTTTCTTTTTTTTTTTTTTTTCATGAAACCGGCAAAAGAGAAGGTCCTCTTTAGCCGCCAGTGCAAATGTTTTTGCAAAGTTCAACTGCCAAGTGTCCTTTAATGCCTGCCAGGTTTCGTAATTGAAAGATACCCTTTTAAATGAACTTGCTGGCTTTCTATTGGGTGAGAGAAGCCTTCCCACATCTGGATGGTTCTCTTCTTTCCAGCGAGACCCAGCTCCTTCAAGGACTTCATCAAGATCTGTGATGTTAGAAGGTTCATCACCATGAGAGCAAATACTCAATGGTACTATTTTAGACCAAGTAGATTGTTTAAGACTTGTTATTCCACAAAATTATATGATGCAATGTAAATCATAATCTCTGAGCAGTGTCAGACAATTGTTCATACATGAGAATCTTACTGGTCTGCTACTAGCTAAAACCAAATCTCATCTTCTTTTGAAAAACTTTGCAGAAAACCTGAACTGGGAGAATAACCAGATAAGTAGAGTGAAGGCAAACACTAACATCTATGAGAAAACTATTATTTTTGTAGAGGGCAAGGCTGCATAATGACACCAAAAGTGTGTTTTCATTGCACTCCATCAAGACATTTAATAAAACTGCCATTCCTAACACACTACTGGCTACTTTAGAATTGTTTTCCCAGTTACTCAGCAGGAAACTAACATCTGAACCCACCAATCTTTTGAGTTGCAAATTCAATTTTAAACTTTTTATTTAAAAGGCCTCAAGAATATCTATCACCCCAGGCAGAGGGATGATAATAACATTAAGCTTTATGAATTATTATTTTCGAATCAAGGGTGACAGACTTGCTTATATGAACAGGGTGAGACTTTTCATAAGCAGTAGAGTTCCATCCAAGTTCTCCTGATACTATTTTGCCAAAGAAAGGAAAAGGATATTACATTTTAAAATAAAATTCCTCCAAATAAAATCCTACCAAAGCTTAATGTCTGAGAGTTCTCGTGGTGCCTTTATGTTGTAAATGCTGAGGTTTTATATTACTTATATAAGCTTTAGTCTCCAATAGAGCTGGCAAACAAAACCCAAGAATGCTGAAACAGCTGTAGTACTGTATCTGAGTCATTTGGACCAAAACAGCATGGGGACACGAAACAGAAGTGTTCTCTCGGCCCACTGCAACACTCTGCTTTTCATTTCAACGTCCAGACAAAGAACTAGTAATGGCTGCTAATCTCATGAAAACTCAGTAAGGCATACAAGTTGGATATTAAGGCTGATACTTGCTAATATTTGTAAAAGGTCCCTTCAAAGAAAGACTCCAGGTTCTTAGAACTAAATCCAATTCCTTAGAGGCTTTGACTGTATTATCATTACAAAGAGTGAATCTCACAGATATCCCAACAGCCAGTCCTAGTCAACAAGACATGCATTTTTTTTCATTTTTAAACATTTTATTGAAGTACAGTTGATTTACAATGTTGTATTAATTTCCACTGTACAGCAAAGTGACTCAGTTATACACATATACATATTCTTTTTCATATTCTTTTCCATTATGGTTTATCACAGGATACTGAATAGTGTAAAGTGGTGCCCCCAATGAGCCTGCACAAATAAGATGACTCAGCAGTAGGCCTGACGGCATCTGTGCCATTCAGGTGGCTTCACTATTTAGATGTTGTTCTTCAACTAGATGCCTGAAAATGTGTCTCCAGGGGCTTAATATTCTTAACCTTAAACCTAGTCATTTTATTTCTGGGAATCTAGCCTAAGGGGAAAAAATCCTTAATGTGGAAAACCCTTCCGCACAAAGATGTTTATCATAGTTTTCTATGAAATAGTCCAAAACTGGAATCAACCCAGAGGTACAACACTAGGAGCAAGACATGTATTTTAAATAAGAGAGCCAAACAAGGATGGCCACAATCCTCTACATTAAGCAGCATTAGTCCACACGCTCATCAATTCAGAGTCAGTTACAGGACTGGCCTGAGGTTTGCTGAGCAAATCCTAAGCAAATCAAGGATGTAAAGAATTATAATTTAAATAGCTTAAGATAAACTGTTTCTTAAAATCCTTTAAAAATAATCTAGAAGTATTTCTTCTACTATAAATAACTGACACATTAATTATAAATAATGCTTTAAGAGTGATATGCTAATTATAAATAATGCTTATCTGTAGGTCTTCCAAGACCCCCTAGAACGCAACTGCTCTCTTTCCATACACAGTTTAAGTTACTCAGTGTCTGAGGAAGCAATAAACTCTTTAGCTTTAAATGTATTTTATTAAAGCATGTGTCTCACAAATTCAGGTTGCCTCACCGCCATTAGTCTGAAATAGTAAATTTTTATTGCAATCCTTTAGTGCACATTTGTTCCCAGATCATTAACTCACTGTGGAACCTTAGGCAAGTTACTTAATCTCTCTGAGCCTCTGTTTATTCCTCCAGGGAAATAATAGTACTATTTTATCAATAGTTAATGTATGTGAAGTGCTTAGTAGAGCACGTGAAACAAAATAGGCATTCAGTACATATCAGTTATTGTTTATATTAGTTGTAGTCTTAGAGAGACAACATAGGGGTTTGGTTGCCATTTTAAGGTATTAATTTATAATTTCTCAGATTTGGGGACCTTAAATCTATAATGATTAAAGTGACTTTGACCAGAGCCCAAGAGGGAGTGTCTACACCAGTTCAAGGGAGGAAGAAAAGCTAAGGATTCATTCAACAAGTGTCATATCCAAATAATCCATCATATAGCTAGTAAGGCGACCCCTTTAAGGCCAAAGAGACTTGGCGAACAAGGACTGGGTATCAATGAGGAAAGCCACATGAATGAGGAAATACACACACACACAGACTCAGGCTAATCACTGACATTAAATCACATTCCACTGTGCCCCAGTCCATCTTCTTCTCTGTAGGCTAAGTCTTCTGAAAGAGCTTACAGTTTCTTCAAATATCCATTTACAGAGAATTGTAATTATTTGACCTGTCTGGAGGTACCCTGGGAAACTCCACTTGGAAGACTGTCCTTATTTGATCTGATTCATGGATCACCTAAGGCAAACAGCCTTTTCTTTAGAGGTATTTGTCAGAAAACTTTAGAGGCAAGTGATGAACGCTGCAGATGCCTGAAGTAGTAGAAAATAGTTGGTGCAAACAACAGACTAACCAAAAGACTTTAAACGAAAAGATGAGATGAGATGTCCATAGGTGACTTTGAAAAGCTCCAACATATTCCTGGGAATCTAGAAGGCCACATGCATGTATGGGACTGTGTGCAAGCCCATGACTTTGCACATGCTCAGGGAAGATCAGAGAAGGCCCTAAGTTCTCACCTCTAACTAAATGTGAGGCTCTGTACAGCAAGCAATGAAGGCTAAGGCTATACTGTCAACTTCTTTCCTGAGAGATGAAGGTGTACTCCAACACATACACAGAGTACCTCAGCAAAGACTGTGAAACTTACTGCTTCCAGGCATCTAAAAAAAAATCTCTTTCTAATCATTAGCTGACCAGAGCAGAGACTTCAGTGGCTACACACAACAAAAAATACAGACATTGCAGAATTCATTTAGAAATGTCACTATTCCACTACCCCCACCATACCCTCAGAGGGGGAAGAATCTGATTTTCAGAGTGACCACATTATATTATTTTAAATATCCAATTTTTAACAAAAAGTTAAAACACAAGCAAAGATAAAGGACAGTATAGCCCCTACACAGGGGGAAAATGTAGACATGACAAATTGTCCCTGAGGAAGATGAGACAGTGAACATACTAGACACAGACTTTAAATCAGCTCTTTTAAATATGGGCAAAGAGGAGACCTTCAAGAAGGCAGAGGAGTAAGACGTGGAGATCACCTTCCTCCCCACAAATACATCAGAAATACATCTACATGTGGAACAACTCCTATAGAACACCTATTGAATGCTGGCAGAAGACTTCAGACTTCCCAAAAGGCAAGAAACTCCCCACGTACCTGAGTAGGGCAAAAAAAAAAAAAAGAAAAAACAGAGACAAAAGAATAGGAACAGTACCTGCACCTCTGGGAGGGAGCTGCAAAGAAGGAAAAGTTTCCACACACTAGGAAGCCCCTTCACTGGTGGAGATGGGGGTGGCGGGGGGGAGGTTTCAGAGCCACGGAGGAGAGTGCAGCAACAGGGGTGCAGAGGGCAAAGCGGAGAGATTCCCACACAGAGGATCGCTGCCAACCAGCACTCACCAGCGTGAGAGGCTTGTCTGCTCACACGCCGGAATGGGTGGAGGCTGGGAGCTGAGGCTCCGGCTTTGGAGGTCAGATCCCAGGGAGAGGACTGGGGTTGGCTGCATGAACACGGCCTGAAGGGGGCTAGTGCACCACAACTAGCTGGGAGGGAGTCCAGGAAAAAGTCCGGAACTGCCTGAGAGGCAAGAGACAGTTATTTCGGGGTGTGCGAGGAGAGGGGATTCAGAGTGCCACCTGGGCAAGCTCGAAGGAGGCGCACGAGCCGCAGCTATCAGCACAGACACCAAAGATGGGCATGAAACGCTAAGGCTGCTACTGCAGCCACCAAGAAGCCTCTGTGCAAGGATAGGTCACTCTCCATACCTCCCCTCCCAGGACCCTGTGCAGCCCACCACTGCCAGGGTCCCGTGATTCAGGGACAACTTCCCTGGGAGAACACATGGCTCTTCTCATGCTGTTGTAATATCACACTGACCTCAGCCACCACAGGCTTGCCCCACATTCCATACCCCTCCCTCCCCCTGGCCTGAGTGAGCCAGAGCCCCCTAAGTAGCTGCTCTTTTAACCCCGTCTGGTTGGGCAGGAACAGACATCCTCAGGCGACCTACAAGCAGAGGTGGGGCCAATCCAAAGCTGAACCCCAAGAGCTGTGAGAACAAAGAAGAGAAAGGGAAATTTCTCCCAGCAGCCTCAGGAGCAGCAGATTAAATCTCCACAATCAACTTGATGTACCCTGCCATCTGTGGAATACCTGAAAAGACAACAAATCATCCCAAAATTGAGGCGGTGGACTTTGGGAGCAACTGTACACTTGGGGTTTGCTGTATGTGACAGACTGGTTTCTGGTTTTCTGTTTATCTTAGTATAGTATTTAGAGTTTATTATCATTGGTAGATTTGTTTATTGATTTGGTTGCTGTCTTCCTTTTTATTTATATATTTTAGATAGATGTATATATATTTTTACTTTTTCTCTTTTTGTGAGTGTGTACGTATATCCTTCTTTCTGTGATTTTGTCTATATAGCTTTGCTTTTACCATTTATCCTAGGGTTCTGTCTGTCCATTTTCTTTTGTTTGTTTTAGTATAGATTTTAGCACTTGTTATCATTGGTGGATTTGTTTTTTGGTTTGGTTTCTCTCTTCTTTCCTTTTTTTATTACTTTTGAATTTTTTTTTATTTTTTAATAAATATTTTTAATTTTAATAACTTTAATTTTATTTTATTCTCTCTTTCTTTCTTTTTTTCTCCCTTTTCTTCTGAGCCGTGTGGCTGACAGGGTCTTGCTGCTCTGGCCGGGTCTCAGGCCTGTGCCTCTGAGGTGGGACAGCCAAGTTCAGGACACTGGTACACCAGAGATCTCCCAGCTCCACACAATCTCAAACAGTGAAAGCTCTCTCAGAGATCTCCATGTCAATGCTAAGACCCAGCTCCACTCGACGACCAGCAAGCTACAGTGCTGGACACCCTATGCCAAACAACTAGCAAGACAGGAACACAACTCCACCCATTAGCAGAGAGGATGCCTAAAATCATAACAAGGTCACAGACACCCCAAAACACACCAAAGGATACGGTCCTGCCCACCAGAAAGACAAGATCCAGCCTCATCCACCAGAACACAGACACTAATCCCCTCCACTAGGAAGCCTACACAACCCACTGAACCAACCTTAGACATTAGGGGCAGACACCAAAAACAACAGGAATTATGAACCTACAGCCTGTGAAAAGGAGACCCCAAACACAGTAAGTTGAGCAAAATGAGAAGACAGAGAAATACACAGAAGATGAAGGAGCAAGGTAAAAACCCACTAGACCAAACAAATGAAGGCGAAATAGGCAGTCTACCAGAAAAAGAATTCAGAGTAATGATAGTAAAGATGACCAAAATCTTGGAAATAGAATGGAGAAAACACAAGAAACGTTTAACAAGGACCTAGAAGAACTAAAGACCAAACAAACAATGATGAAAAACACAATAAATGAAATTTAAAATTCTCTTGAAGGAATCAATAGCAGAATAAGTGAGGAAGAATGGATAAGTGACCTGGAAGATAAAATAGTGGAAATAATCGCTGCAGAGCCAAATAAAGAAAAAAGAATGAAAAGAATTGAGGACAGTCTTAGAGACTTCTGGGACAACATTATGTGCACCAACATTTGAATTATAGGGGTCCCAGAAGAAGAATAGAAAAACAAAGGGACTGAGAAAATATTTGAAGAGATTATAGTTGAAAACTTCCCTAATGTGGGAAAGGAAATAATCCATCAAGTCCACAAAGCGCAAAGTCCCATACAGGATAAATCCAAGGAGAAACATGCCAAGATACATATTAATCAAACTATCAAAAATTAAATACAAAGAAAAAATATTAAAAGCAGCAAGGGAAAAACAACAAATAACATACAAGGGAATCCCCATAAGGTTAACAGCTGATCTTTCAGCAGAAACTCTGTAAACCAGAAGGGAGTGGCAAGACATATTTAAAGTGATGAAAGGGAAAAACCTGCAACCAAGATTACTCTACCCAGCAAGGATCTCATTCAGATTTGACAGAGAAATTAAAACCTTTACAGATAAGCAAAAGCTAAGGGAATTCAGCCCCACCAAACCAGCTTTACAACAAATACTAAAGGAACTTCTCTAGGGAGGAAACACAAGAGAAGGAAAAGACTTACAATAACAACCCAAAACAATTAAGAAATTGGTAATAGGAACATACATATCACTAATTACCTTAAATGTAAATGGATTAAAGGCTCCAACCAAAAGACATAGACTGGTGGAATGGATACAAAAACAAGACCCATGTGTATGCTGTGTACAAGAGACCCACTTCAGATCTAGGGACACATACAGACCGAAAGTGAAGGGATGGAAAAAGATATTCCATGCAAATGGAAATCAACAGAAAGCTAGAGTAGCAATTCTCATATCAGACAAAATAGACTTTAAAATAAAGATTACTACAAGAGCCAGAGAAGGACACTACATAATGATCAAAGGATAAATCCAAGAAGAAGATATAACAATTGTAAATATTTATGCACCCAAAATAGGAGCACCTCAATACATAAGGCAAAGGCTAACAGCCATAAAAGGAGAAATTGACAGTAAACAATAATAGTAGGGGACTTTAACACCTCACTTTCACCAATGGACAGATCATCTAAACTTAAAATAAATAATGATACACAAGCTTTAAATGATACATTAAACAAGATGGACTTAATGGATGTTTATAGGACATTCCATCCAAAAACAACAGAATACACTTTCTTCTCAAGTGCTCATGGAACATTCTCCAAGATAGAGCATATCTTGGGTCTCAAATCAAGTCTTGGTAAATTTAAGAAAATTGAAATCGTATCAAGTATCTTTTCCAACCACAATGTTATGAGACTAGATATCAATTAGAGGAAGAAATCTGTAAATAACACCAACAAATGGAGGTCAAACAATACACTACTTAATAAGCATGAGACCACTGAATAATCAAAGAGGAAATCAAAAAATACCTAGAAACAAATGACAATAAAACACGACGATCCAAAACCTGTGGGATGCAGCAAAGTCAGTTCTAAGAGGGAAGTTTATAGCAGTACTATCTTACCTCAAGAAACAAGAAACATCTCAAATAAATAACCTAACCTTACACCTAAAGCACTTAGAGAAAGAGGAACAAAAAAATCCCCAAAGTTTGCAGAAGAAAAGAAATCATACAGATCAGATCAGAAATAAGTGAAAAAGAAATGAAGGAAATAATAGCAAAGATCAATAAAACTAAAACTTTGTTCTTTGAGAAGAAAAACAAAATTGATAAACCATTAGCCAGACTCATCATGAAAAAAAGGGAGAAGACTCAAATCAAAAGAATTAGAGATGAAAAAGGAGAAGTAACAACTGACACTGCAGAAATACAAACAATCATGAGAGATCACTACAAGAAACTAAATGTCAATAAAATGGACAACCTGGAAGAAATGGAAAAATTCTTAGAAAAGCACAACCTTCGAAGACTGAACCAGGAAGAAATAGAAAATATGAACAGACCGATCACAAGCCCTGAAATTGAAACTGTGATTAAAAATCTTCCAACAAACAAAAGCCCAGGACAAGATGGCTTCACAGATGAATTCGATCAAACATTTAGAGACCAGCTAACACCTATCCCTCTCAAATTCTTCCAAAATATAGCAGAGGGAGGAACACTCCCAAACTCATTCTAGGTGCCACCATCACCCTGATACCAAAACTAGACAAATATGTCACAAAGAAAGAAAACTACAGGCCAATATCACTGATGAATATACATGCAAAAATTTCAACTAAATATTAGCAAACAGAATCCAACAGCACATTAAAAGAAGCATACACCAAGATCAAGTGGGGTTTATCCCAGGAATGCAAGGATTCTTCAATATACACAAATCAGTCAATGTAATAAACCATATTACCACATTGAAGGAGAAAAACCATATGATCATCACAATGGAGGCAGAAAAAGCATTTGACAAAATTCAACACCCATTATGATAAAAACCCTCCAGAAAGTAGGCATAGAGGGAACTTACCTCAACAAAATAAAGGCCATATATGACAAACCCACAGCCAACATTGTGCTCAATGGTGAAAAACTGAAACCATTTCCTCTAAGATCAGGAACAAGACAAGGTTGTCCATTCTCACCACTATTATTCAACATAATTTTGGAAGTTTTAGCCACAGCAATCAGAGAAGAAAAAGAAATAAAAGAAATCCAAATCAGAAAAGCAGAAGTAAAGCTGTCAATGCTTGCAGATGACATGATACTATACATAGAGAATCTGAAAGATGCTAACAGAAAACTACTAGAGCTAATCAATGAATGTGGTAAAGTAGCAGGATACAAAATTAAAGCAAAGAAATCTCTTGCATTCCTGTACACTAATGATGAAAAATCTGAAAGAGATATTAAGGAAACTTTCACATTTACCACTGCAACAAAAGGAATAAAATATCTAGGAATAAACCTACCTAAGGAGACAAAAGACCTATATGCAGAAAATTTTAACACAATGATGAAAGAAATTAAAGGTGATGCAAGCAGATGGAGAGATATACCATGTTCTTGGATGGAAGAATAAACATTGCGAAAATGACTATGCTACCCAAAGCAATCTACAGATTCAATGCAATCCCTATCAAGCTACCAATAGCATTTTTCACAGAACTAGAACAAAAAATTTCTCAGTTTGTATGGAAATACAAAGGACACCAAATAGCCAAAGCAATCTTGAGAAAGAAAAACGGAGCTGGAGGAATCAGGCTCCCGGAGTTCAGACTATACTAAAAAGGTACAGTAATGAAGACAGTATGGTACTGGCACAAAAACAGAAATATAGATCAATGGAACAGGATAGAAAGCCCAGAGATAAACCTACGTGCATATGGTCACCTTATCTTTGATAAAGGAGGCAAGAATATACAATGGAGAAATGACAGTCTGTTCAGTAAGTGGTGCTGGGAAAACTGGACAGCTACATGTAAAAGAATGAAATTAGAACACTCACTAACACCATACAAAAAAATAAACTGAAAATGGTTTAAAGATCTAAATGTAAGTCCAGACACTATGAAAGTCTTAGAGGAAAACAGAGGCAGAACACTCTATGACATAAATCACAGCAAGACCTTTTTTGGCTCACTTCCTAGAGAAATGGAAATAAAAACCAAAATAAACAAACGGTACCTGATGAAACTTAAAAGCTTTGGCACAGCAGCAAAGGAAACCATAACCAAGATGAACAGACAACCCTCAGAATGAGAGAAAACTTTTGCAAATAAAACAACTGACAAAGGATTAACCTCCATAATTTACAAGTAACACACGCAGCTCAATATCAAAAAATCAAGCCACCTAATCCAAAAATGGGCACAATACCTAAATAGACATTTCTCCAAAGAAGATACACAGATTGCCAACAAACACATGAAAGGATGCTCAGCATCACTAATCATTAGAGAAATGTAAATCAAAACTACAATGAGATATCACCTCACACTGGTCAGAATGGCCATCATCAAATAATCTACAAACAATAAATACTGGAGAGGGTGTGGAGAAAAGGGAACCCTCTTGCACTGTTGGTGGGAATGTAAATTGATACAGCCACTATGGAGAACAGAATGGAGGTTCCTTAAAAAACTAAAAATAGAACCACCATATGACCCAGGAATCCCACTTACTGGGCATATACTCTGAGAAAACCATAATTCAAAAAGAGTCATGTACCACAATGTTCATTGAAGCACTATTTACAATAGCCAGGACATGGAAGCAACCTAAGTGTCCATCGACGGAAGAATGGATAAAGAAGATGTGACACATATACACAATGCAATATTACTCAGCCATAAAAAGAAACGAAATGGAGTTATTTGTAGTGAGGTGGATGGACCTAGAATCTGTCATACAGAGTGAAGTAAGTCAGAAAGAGAAAAATAAATTCTGTATGCTAACACACTTATATGGAATCTAAAAAATAAAAAAAAGTAGTTCTGAAGAACCTAGGGACAGGGCAGGAATAAAGAGGTAGACTTAGAGAATGGACTTGAGGACACGGGGAGGGGGAAGGGTAAGCAGCTGCATAGCACAGAGAGATCATCTCAGTGCTTTGTGACCACCTAGATGGGTGGGATAGGGAGGGTGGGAGAGAGAGGCAAGAGGGAGGAGATATGGGGATATATGTATATGTATAGCTGATTCACTTTGTTATAAAGCAGAAACTAACACACCATTGTTAAGCAATTATACTCCAATAAAGATGTTAAAATAAATAAATATATATGGGCAAGAACTCAGGAATCGTATCAGAAGAATTAATGGTAAGGAAAAGAATGATATCAAAACAAATAAAGAATATCAATAAAGAGGTAAAAATTATAAAAATGAACTGAATATAAATTCTGGAATTGAAAAATATAATAAAAATGAAAAATTCACTAGGGGTAGGGAGCTCAGTAGTAGAACTGAGCAGGCAGAAGAAAGAATCAGTGAACTTTAAGATAGATCAATTGAGATTATCCAGTCTCTATAACTGAAATACAAAAGAAGAAAAATAAACAGAGACATAGAAAGCATCAAGCATACCAATATATGCATAAATGAAGACCCAGTAGCAGAAGTGAGAGAGAAAAGAGTAAAATGAATATTTGAGAAATAATGACCAAAAACTTCCCAAATTTGATGAAAAACATTAGTCTGTACATCCAAAAAGCTCAATGAATTCCAAGTAAGATAAACTCAAAAAGAACCACACCTACTCACATCATAATAAAACTGCTGAACTACAAATAGAGAATCTGGAATGCAGCAAGTGAGAAAAAACTCATCAGTTACAGTGGATCCTCTACTGGAGGATGTTCTAATCTTATTAGATTAATAGCTGATTTCCCATCAGAAACTGTGGAGGCCATAAGCAGTTGAATCACATATTCAAAGGGCTGGGGGTGAAAAGTTTGTAAACTAAGAATTCTTTATACAGCAATACTATCCTTCAAAAAATGAAGGAGAAATTAGGATATTCCTAATAAGCAATTGAGATAAT
Organism: Kogia breviceps; assembly: GCF_026419965.1. Taxonomy (NCBI): domain Eukaryota; kingdom Metazoa; phylum Chordata; class Mammalia; order Artiodactyla; family Physeteridae; genus Kogia; species Kogia breviceps. Next base: position 17,950,262 of record NC_081325.1, read on the forward strand.
TTGTCACTAGCAGACCACCCTATAAAAGTTATTAAAGTGAGTCCTTTAGGCGAAGATAAAAGTATACTAGACAATAACTCAAATTCACATGAAAATAAAGAGCATTGGTAAAGGTTATTACAACATGGTATAAACATATTTCTTGCTTATAACTCTTTTTTCTCTGAAATTATTCTTAAAAGTTTATAAAGTAATAATAATCTGTGTTTACTATAAAGTAATAATTACCTGTGTTGATAAGCATACAATGTACAAATTTGTATTTGTTGACAATATCAACACAAAGGAGACAAGAAGGTATGGACCTCTACAGGGGCAAAGTTTTTAAATACTGTTAAAATGAAATTTGTATTAATCTTTACATCAACTACAACTCAATAAAACTTATTTTTTTAAAAACTTGAAAAACACTATAAACCTCGCAGACAATTAAACCTGGCAGACATCTCTTGAACACTCCATACAGCAACAGTAGAACACACATTTTTCTCAAGTACACACGTAAGGTTTTCCAGGATACACCATATGTTAGGCCATAAAGCAAGTCTCAATAAATTTACAAGGATTAAAATCACAAGTATGTTCTCCAACCACAGTGGAATAAAATCAGAAACCAATTACAGAAAGAAATTTGGGGAATTCACAAATATATAGAAATTCAACAACATGTTCTTAAGCAATAAATGAGTGAAAGAAGAAATCACAGGGGAAATTAGAAAATACTTTGACATGAATGAAAATGAAAAGATAACATATCAAAACTTATGTGGATGCAGCTATGAACACTGGGTGCATTTATCTTTTAAAATTAGAGTTATTGTCTTTTCCCGATAAATGCTCAGGAGTGGGATTGTTGGATCATATGGTAACTCTATTTTTAGTTTTTTAAGCAATCTCAAAACTGTTTCCATAGTGGTGGCACCAATTTACATTCCCACCAACAGTTTAGGAGGGTTCCCTTTTCTCCCCACCCTCTACCCTCCAGCACTTATTGTTTGTAGACTTTTTGATGGACTAGGAATATTCTCTTTCCTCAGAGAGCAAATAATTCATGAAGGGTTGTTTCATGGAGCTATATTAGTTTTTTAGGTAACAAAGTGAAAGTTGAGAATATTTTAATACAAAATTTGAAAACCTCAAGTTAGGTTTTTGTTGGTTTGTTTCTTGAAGTAAAGTTTATTTACAATGTTTCAGGTGTACAGCAAAGTGATATTATATATATATATATATATATTCTTTTTCAGAATCATTTTCATTACTGGTTATCACAAGATACTGAATATATTTCTCTGTGCTATGCAGTAAATCCTTGTTGTTTATTTATCTTATATATAGTAGTGTGTATCGGTAAATCCTAAACTCCTAATTTATCACTCTCCTGCCCCTTTCCCCTTTGGTAACCAAAAGTTTGTTTTCTATGTCTGTGAGTCTGTTTCTGTTTTGTATACAAGTTCAGTTGTATCATATTTTACTTTATTTTTTAAACATCTTTCTGGGAGTATAATGGCTTTACAATGTTGTGTTAGTTTCTGCTGTATAACAAAGTGAATCAGATATATGTATACATACATCCCCATATCCCCTCCCTCTTGCGTCTCCCTCCCACCCTCCCTATCCCACCTCTCTAGGTGGTCATAAAGCACTGAGCTGACCTCCCTGTGCTATGCGGCTGCTTCCCACTAGCTATGTATTTTACCTTTGGTAGTTATATATATGTCAATGTTACTCTCTCACTTCATCCCAGCTTACTCTTCCCCTTCTCCATGTCCTCAAGTCCATTCTCTATGTCTGTGTCTTTATTCTTGTCCTGTCCCTACGTTTTTCAGAACCAATTTTTTTTTTTAGATTCCATATATATGTGTAGCATACAGTATTTGTTTTTCTCTTTCTGACTTACTTCACTCTGCAAGACAGACTCTAGGTCCATCCACCTCACTACAAATAACTCCATTTCATTTCTTTTTATGGCTGAGTAATATTCCATTGTGTATATGTGCCACATCTTCTTTATCCATTCTTCTGTCGATGGACACTTAGGTTGCTTCCATGTCCTGGCTATTGTAAATAGTGCTGCAATGAACATTGTGGTACATGTATCATTTTGAATTATGGTTTTCTCAGGGTATATGCCCAGTAGTGGGATTGCTGGGTCATATGGTAGTTCTATTTTTAGTTTTTTAAAGAACCTCCATTCTGTTCTCCATAGTGGCTGTATCAATTTACATTCCCACCATCAGTGGAAGAGGGTTCCCTTTTCTCCACACCCTCTCCAGCATTTGTTGTTTGCAAATTTTTTGATGATGGCCAGTCTGACTGCTGTGAGGTGATACCTCATTGTAGTTTTTTTTTTTTTTTTTTTTTTAGTTGTATGCGGGCCTCTCACTGTTGTGGCCTCTCCTGTTGTGGAGCACAGGCTCGGGAAGCGCAGGCTCAGCGGCCATGGCTCACGGGCCCAGTCGCTCCGCGGCACGTGGGATCTTCCCGGACCAGGGCACGAACCCGTGTCCCCTGCATCGGCAGGCGGAGTCTCAACCACTGTGCCACCAGGGAAGCCCTCTCATTGTAGTTTTGATTTACATTTCTCTAATGATTAGTGATGTTGAGCATCCTTTCACATGTTTGTTGGCAATCTGTATATCTTCTTTGGAGAAATGTCTATTTAGGTCTTCTGCCCATTTTTGGATTTGTTTTTTTTTTTTTTTTGATATTGAGCTGCATGAGCTACTTGTATATTTAGGAGATTAATCCTTTGTCAGTTGCTTGGTTGGCAAATATTTTCTCCCATTCTGAGGGTTGTCTTTTCATCTTCTTTATGGTTTCCTTTGCTGTGTAAAATCTTTTAAGTTTCATTAGGTCCCATTTGTGTATTTTTGTTTTTATTTTCATTTCTCTAGGACGTGGGTCAAAAAGGATCTTGCTGTGACTTATGTCAGAGAGTGTTCTGCCTATGTTTTCCATATCATATTTTAGATTCCACATATAAGTGATATCATATGACATTTGTCTTTCTCTGTCTGCCTTACTTCACTTAGTATGATCTCTAGGCCCAACCATGGTGCTGCAAATGGCAATATATCCTATTTTTTATGGCTAAGTAGTATTCCATTGTGCGTGTGTGTGTGTATATGTATTTGTGTGTGTGTGTATATATATATATATATATATATATATATATATATATATATATACACCAATCTTCTTTATCCATTCATCTGTCAGTGGGCATTTAGGTTACTTCCATGTCTTGGCTATTGTAAATAGTGCTTCTATGAATATTGGGGTGCATTTATCTTTTAAAATTAGAGTTTTCTCCAGATATATGCCCAGGAGTGGGATTTCTGGATCATATGGTAAATCTATTTTTGTTTTCTTAAGGAACCTCCATACTGTTCTCCATAGTGGCTGCACAAATTTACATTCCTACCAACAGTGTAGGAGGGTTTTAAAAGGAACTATTTTAATAATTACATGCCAAAAAATTATATATCCTAGATGAACAGACAATTTCTAGGAAGAGAAATTACAGAAACTGACTCAGGAAGAAATAGAAAATATAAATAAACCTTTACAAGGAAGGAGACTGAACTAGTAATCAATACTCTCCACAAAAGAAAAGCCCAGGACCAGATGGCTTCAGTGATAAATGCTACCAAGTGTTTAAAGAACACTAATGCCAATCCTCCACAAACTCTTCCAAAAAATAGAAGATAATATTTCCCAACTCATTCTCTGAGATCAGTGTTACCTTGATACCAAAAACAGACAAAGACATTACAAGAAAACTACAGACCTATATGCCTTATGAATGTATTTGCTAAAATTCTAAACAAAGTACTAGGATAGTTAATTCAGCAACGTAAACAGAAAAGGAGAGGGAATTATACAAAATAATGAGTTGGAATTTATCCCTGAGATGCAACATTGATTCAACACACCAAAATTGATCCATGTCATGCACCATATTAATAGAAAAAAAAGAACAAATATCACAGAATCATCTCAATAGACACAGAAAAAGCATTTGACTAAATCCATGTTAAAAATGCTGTCATGTTAGAACACACAACAAACAAATGGAAAGGAGCTTCCTCAACCTGATAAACAGCATCTAAGAAAAACCCACAGCTAACACCCTACTTAATGCTGAAAGCCTGAAAGCTTTCCCACTAATAACAGGAAAAGAATGCTGTTTCTAGTCACTTCTACTCAACATTGTACTGGACTTTCTAACCAGGACAATTACTGAAGAAAAAGAAATAAAACATATCCAGATTGGAAAGGAAGAAGTAAATCTGTCTACATTTGCTGATGACATGATCTTGTAAACAGAAAACCCTAAGGAATACAGAAACATCTATGAGTGCTAATAAACCAGTTCATCAAACTTGCAGGATATGAGCTCAATTTAGAAAAGTCAGTTTTATTTCTATGCACTGGTAAAGAACAATCAGAAAATGAAATTAAGAAAATTTCATTTACAACAGTGTTAAAAAGAATAAAGTACTTGGGAATAAATTTAACAAAAATGTGTCAGACTTGTACAGTGAAAAATACAAAACATCACTGAAAGAAAATTTAAACATCTTAATAACTATAAATACATCTAGTGTTCCTGGACTGGAAAACGTAAAACTATTTAGATAGGAATACTCACTACCTGGATTAATCTATAGATTCCACAATATCTCTATCAAAATCCTAAATGCCTTTTTATGGCAAAAATTGACAAGCTAATCCTAAAGTTCATATGGAAATTCAAGGGACTTAGAATAACCAAAACAACCTGAAAAAGAAGAACAAATTTGGAAGATTCACACTGCTCAATTTTGAAAGCTACAGCACAAAGTTACAGCAATCAAGACTATGGCATAAGGATAAGGATAGTCATATACATTAACAGAATAGGGTTGAGAGTATAAAAATAAACCAATAAATTTATGATCAATTGACTTTTGACAAGGATATCAAGACAATTCAATGGGGAAAACAATGGTCTTTTAAACAAATGGTGCAAAACAACTGGAAAGAATAAAGGCAGACCCTGCTTCACACTATGTACTAAAAGCAAAAGTGTCTAAGATTTAAATGCAAAAGCCAGAACTACAAAGATCTTAGAATAAACAATAGCTAATGCTTCTTAAACACACCAGCAAAAACACAAGCAACGAAAGAAAAAAATAGATAAATTGGACCACATCAAAACAAAATGCTTTTATGTTTTGAAGGGCACCATCAAGAAAGTGAAAAGTCAACCCACAGACTAGGAGAAAATATTTGCAAACCATGTATCTGATAAGGGTCTGGTATCCAAAACATATAAAAACTATTATAAGCCAACAATAAAAAGATGAATTATCTAACTAAAAATCAGGCAGAGAATTTGAATAGACACTTATTCAAAGAAGATATACAAATAGCCAGCAAGCACGTGAAAAGATATTCAACATCATTAGTTGTTAGAGAAATACAAATCAAAACAATAATGATAATACTTCACATCCTCTAGGATGGCTTTAATTAGAAAAGGAGTATATACTTATTGGTGAAGATAAGGTAAGATTGGAACTGTCATACAATGCTAACAGGAATATAAAATGATATAGTCACCTTGAAAATGAGTTGGGCAGTTCCTCCAAAAGTTAAATATAGAGTTATAATATCTCAGCAATTCCACTTCTAAGTATATATCACATGAGAATCAAAAACATATCTCCACAAAAATCTTATATGTGAATATGCATAAAAGTATTAATTATGATAGCTAAAAAGTAGAAATAACACGTGTCTATTAACTGATGAATAGATAAATGAAATATGGAATATTCAAAGAATGGAATATTATTCAGTCATAAAAGGAATGAAGTTCTGACAATACTTGCTACAACATAGATGACCTTTGCAAGCATTATGCTAAGCGAAAGAAGGCAGACACAAGAGACCACATATGGTATGATTCAATTTATATGATATATCCAAAATAGGCAAATCCATAGACACTGTAAGTAGCGTAGTGGTTACCATGGACAGGGAAAGGGGAATGACTGCTAATGGGTACAAGGTTTCTTTTTGAGTGATGAAATTGTTCTGGAATTAGATATTGGTGACAGTTGCACAATGCTATAAATATATTTAAAAACCACTGAATCGTACACTTTAAATGAATGACTAGTGTATCTCAATTTTTTTTTAAAAAAAGGCTTGATATATCATTCTAAATATTCAAATTAGTAGAGTTTGCTCCTAAGGTAAATAAGAAGTAGAGAGTGGTCATCAAGATCAAGAACAGAGCTTTTTAGATGAGGAAAATGAGAAACAAGTAGGAGGCCAAGTCTCCATGATTTTTTTAGGTGAGCAGCAGGGGGAGCCCTTGATAACAAAGAAAATTACAAAAATAATATTTATGCTTCTGATCATAAAGTTCATACACTCTTTTTGCAGAAAATCTGGAGAAATACCAAATAAAAATAATTTTAAAACCACTGATAATTCCACTGTCCTGAGAACCACTATTAATATTTCATTGTGCAAATACTTCCAGTCCTTTTTCTGTGTACTTATGTATGTATATACATACATAACCAAACACACAATTCTTACAAAAAAAGAAGCTTTTGTACATGTGGCTTTACATCATATTTTCTCCACTTCATATTATTTTTTACATTTTGTCCAAAGCCTTAAATATTTTCAAGAACGTGATTTTCAGTGCTTACAGATGTACTGTAGTTAATTAAACCTATTTTTAGAATATTTCCCTGTTATAAATATCATCCTTGAACTTAAATCTTCATATTTCTCAAAAAATATTTTCTAAGGATATATTCCTAGAAGAGGAATTATTAGGTCAAATATTATTTACAGTTTTAAGTCTTTGGATACATACTGCCACATTTACAACTGGAAAACTTGAAAAATACTTATACTTCCCCCAGCACTGTATGATACTTTTTCCTGAACTTTTCTCCAAATATTAATTATCCATTTGTTTGTTTAAAACATTTGCCAGTTTGATAGACAAAAATCAGTCTTCCTTTAATTATTTTTAAATAAATAGTAAGCTTGAAATTTTTTCTGAGTTATTGCCTACTTTTTTTCTGCTTGTACGAATTGCCTTTTTGTGAACATTGACAATGTTTTTGTTTAGAATATTTATCTTCTAATTATTGATTTCTAGAAGCTCTTCATGTATTAATCATGTTTATACCTTTGCCTTGTATTTTGCCATTTCTCCAGGTTTTTCTTTGCTTTATGCTTTTTTTTATCATGAGTTTTGATGTATACAAGCTTTCAAGTTTATACCAAAAAATTGACCTTTTCATAAATTCTTCCTCTACCTTTTTTCTTTAAAAGTGCTTGCACACAGTAGGAATTGATGAATATTTACCATAATTTCCTTTACTCCTTTGTGTTTTTTTAAATTAATTTAATGTTTATGTATTTAATGCATCTAGAACTTACTTAGGGATACAGTATGGGTTCCCATGGCCAGGGCAGAACATCATCTGATGGCAGCAACCCATCTGGTGCTGGCAGCAGCTAAAGAGGTAATGGATCGGGTGAATGGGGGTCAGCCCTTCCAGCGCAAAAAGGAAGGGAAGGTTGATGTTTAGTGGGAACAATGAGGAAAGTGGTTCTGAAATGTTTTTCACAGAAATAGAAACCAGTGAAACGGAAGCCGGTACTCTACTGCTTTAGAAAAAAGAAAGAGCTGGGCAACAGACAGGCAAGAAATTGGCAGCTACCACCAACCTCGGAAACTTGTCATATTTAGTTTGTTCCCCTAAAGAAGTGCATACCCAAACCGCCCAAGGATGGTAAGTGGCAACAAACAGTTCTGCAAGTTGGGCCCTCAGTCACAGCAGCAAACACTGCTGTATCTCACAAGTGCTACGCAACTTGCAAAGTCACAACACACACACACACACACACACACACACAGAGCTCTCCCTCCTCCACCCAGGTCCCTGCCAACAAATCATCCCAGCTACTGGCAATAATCAGACAAGCAGCTTCTAACCTGGCCTCCAGAACCCGGTAGAGAGAATGCTTGATTTTACTGTAAAGCTGTCCTAATTCTCCGGGGATCTGTCCCAGAGAGGAGAATGCCTTATGAGAAGCAGAGCCTGCTTCTCCAGCCCCAGTGTGTGCCCAGAGCTGGGGAGCCAGTCCTACATCTAGAGTAATTGCTGGGGTAATGGTGTGGTGCTGCACAGACTTCCTTACCAGCTGGAACTTTCTATTTGCCTGACCCTGTTATTACTGGCTCCTGCTTGATTTTAGGGACATTAACCTGCCCATATGTGTCTGCTAGTGCCTTGCTGGTCGGCTCCAGTTTAAAGGCTTCTTAGGAAAGGGGCTTTGTGAGTTTTCCTTCTACAAGTCTTTTTTTTTTTTTTTTTTTTTCTTGCCTTTTTCTCTCCAGGTTCTTCTCTTTTCCTCCCCTCACTCCTTCCCTCCGCTGGTTGGAGCAGAGGATTTCAGCTTTCTTAGGAAGAGTTTATAAGCCAGCCAGTCATACCATCTGAGAATATGTTGTAAGAGCCTGCTTCCAGGTTCCAGATTCAGACCTGTGGAAACTGCCCAGACTATTCTGAAATTCTGGGCTGAGGGTCCAGTATCCAGCCTCCAGTTAAGCTATGCAAGTTACCATAAATAAGCAAGCCAACCACCTAACCTATCTGTGTCAGCATCCCAGCCCAAGGGAAGGGAGGAGGGAGGGGAGTATAGGGGACTTTCCCCTACGCACTGACAACGGGGCTTGTTCATTTCTGTAAGATAAAGCAACACTTCACTGAAATCATGAGGGCGGAATCCAAAGCCCAGCACATTTTAAGCATGCTTCTCACCTCTGTGTGGTTGGTGACCTTGCTGCCCCATCGGTGGGCTCCACCCCAGCCCGTGTTGATAAGCATAACTAGTTGTAATGTCTTCATTGACCACTGTAAGTTGTCTGCCACAAGAAGTGGATTCAAGTACAAAATACAGTGTGAGCAGCATGTGGGTGGTCTTCAGCCAGTTTGGGCAGCTGGTTGGACCACTTCGTGGAGCCTTGCTATAAGGAACTAGGAGAAGGTTTTATAAGATCTCCCACTGAAACTGCCATGTGACAGGAAACTTGCTCTAAGAGGTTATTTCTATTGCAGAAAGAGTTGGGGATATGGTTGAAACACATTTTGGCTTAGTATCAGAAAGTCAGGTTTCATGTCTAGCTCTTTTTGATGAGTTTTATGGCCTTGGGTGTCTCTGAGTTATAGGTTCCTGAAGGTCCTAACTGAATAATCACACCTTATAGAGCCATGGTGAGGCTCATATCACAGGAGGCAATGTGTGAGAAATTGTTTTGTAAACTGGAAAATCACATCAATAAAAGAGGCTATTGTTTGCTGTATTTGAGGCAGGATAACCAAGACACAGAGAGTAAGAGTCAGAAATGGCCCAGTCTGAGCAGCTGGGAGAATAACCCAGGCCTCTGTACATCTCTCCAGTGTCTTCCTTCTGGAATGTGCTGCTGTATCAGGCAGTGTATCAGCTCGCTTTAGTGATGAAATGGCCAATTCCACAATCAGCTGTGATAAAACCCAGTCCAAATTATTTGACTGAAGTCATTTCATTGCTAGCCTTCAGTTGCCTGGCTAGTCCCCAATTCACTGGAGAGAGAGGGTAGTGTTAAGACCATGGACCATCTGACCAATCTGCTGGGTATGAGTCCATCTCTGCATCCCCCTAACTAGGTGGCTTTAAGCAAGTGACATGACCTATCTGTGCTTCAGTTTACTCACCTTTAGAATGGTGCTAAAAATACTACCTACCTCATATTGTTGTGAGAATAAAATGAATATGAAATATAAAGTAATTGGAATAATATCTGATGTATAGTAAGCTACTTGTAGCTATTATTCTTTTCCAATAAAATAGGCCACTCTTTAAAAAAATGAAATGTGGGTTCTCAATTGTGGGAAGAGATGGATTTTTTTTGGCATAATGGAGAATGGAGCTTTAAGAAATCCAATCCCTCTTGCCCTACACCACTGTGAAGGGTCTGACATGCCAAGATAGGTGAGATGACAGGGTCCAGTGGCACCAAAATGGGGAGCATATGCATGTGGGTGCCTGGAAGTGCACAATGATGATGTCTCCTCTCGTGATGGAGCCCAAGACTGGATAAAGACACAGGTGTGGTGGAACCCAGGCTCCCCCATGAATTGCTGGGTGACTGTGGACACATGGTGTATCTCTTTGTGCTTCCCTTCCTAAACTCTGAAATGGAAGAACAATAGTCCCTGCCCCACAGGGACGTTGCTTAGAGCAGTGCAGAGCAGATACACAATAAATTTCACTTATTATTGTTATTACGATACCATTGCCATCTCCCAACTTTGTGATTTGAAGTTTTGAGAAACTGCATACATTTCATTTTTCAGGTTAAAGTAGAAGAGCAAAAGTGCCAGATAAATGCAACCAAATGTCATATTTTCTGTTAAACACAAGAAAATGAAATGCCACATCATCACAATCTAGCTGTTTGTTCATAGAGTGTGACAATATCTATAATTGTCCATTCATGTCATGCTTTTTATGAATTACAGTCAGTTGAGTTTCAAAACATCTCTGTAACTGAAAGCCCAATCCCCTTTAGATCTTCCTCAGTTTTCTTTAATAACTGACCCAGTAGACATGGATGATGCTAGCCTTTGTTTTTAATATCAAGTATGGAGGACAAGGGGTTCCAAACAAATGTCTGCTAATTCCAGTCACTCTGAAGTGTCACTTTCAGTTTTGCTATGGTTTGGCACATACACCTTCCTGTTTGGAATTGCTCATCAGAATATTTGAGCAAACTCATAAATGGTAAGGACTGAAAATGCCAAGTGATTTTCAATTTTTAAAAATAGCTTCGTGGGGCCAGTGACCTTTAGTCAGGTTGGCCATCAAGTTTTGGATTTGGTAATAAAAGTCATAAAGGGAGTCAACTGACAGTGCAGAAGGGATGAGACAGCATGATTTTTCTCTTCTAGCCTCTCGCAAAGCACAAGTTCTGGCATCAGCTCTGTCCTTGTAGACAGGTTTGGTTTCTGACATGCTGGGAGGGTCCCTGGAGAATGCTGGAAAGCAGACAAGGCTGCCGATATCAGTAAAGTTAGCACAAGATTTAATAGCACTGGAACATACCCGCCCATGCTATTTCTCCAGCCTGATAATCCAGGGCAATTAAGGGAAAGAGCAGAGAGTCTGGTGGCTTTTAGCATTTTTAAAGTTTCATCTGGGCAAACACAGAAATGTGTATCAATGTTATCCAGACCTTACCACTGTTTGTTTTTCAGACTCCAAGATTAAACTAAAGACTGGCCTAGCACAGCAGATATTTTTGCCTTTGTCTGAGAGAAGACAAAACTTGAAAAAAAGAAGGGTCTTTGGAGAGACTGGGTTTCCTGGAGTATCTTCTGAGGGTAGCCAAACACCAGGCAGACAGGACCCAACCCTGACACACTGAACATTGCCATCTCCTTCATAATGACATGCTCAGTTAAATGGGTCAAGTTTGCAAATGTTTTATGTCTTATTAAGAAAACTATTCAAGCCCAGGAAATATGAGGGTTAAATGCCTTGCTTTCATAAACATACTACGATGGAGGAGAGAGAAGATTTTAGATATTCTGTGGAAAAATGCAGGGAAAAAAAGTGCTGAATTAGCCCATTCCATTTTATTGAATTGTTCAGCAATTATGGTCATCCCCCATGCCCTAGAAAATTAAAATACATGATGAAACCCCAATCTAAGGCTATCAACTGCTATGTGACTGCTATATTACTAAATAAATGACACATCCCATTATAAAAGCATTTAAAACTGTATGAAAAGAGGTTGTGCTGAACAGGGACTATAATTTTATCATTTGCTGTTTGACTCTACACTTAAATTTTAACCTGAAGCAAAATGTTGCAAAGTTAAATCAATTTTATTTGATCACATGCGGGAATTTACACTCTTTCATTTGAGGTAGATGGAACCCTTGGCACAGTCTAGAACTTATTAAGACTCCTTTTCCCACAGGAACAGTTAACTTTTTGATCCTAGCACACTCTCTCCTCCTAGAAGAGTTATTTAAAAGTTACACATCCCTTTTTTTTATTTCCCAAGCCCAGCAGGCACAGACACAATTCCCCCTTCTATTCCCTCCACCCCCTTTCTTCTCTTTCTTTCTTTCTCTCTCTCTCTCTCTCCTTCCCAGAACTTTATAAAGCAGTTCCTTCCATTCTAGTTTTCTTTTTCTACATTTAAAAATGTGGCTTCTGCCTATAAAACTTCTCCCTTGCCCTTAGCAGTCCCAGTCCCCTGGGGCTGTTATTTGCATGATCTGTAAATTAACTGGAGTCACTTCGAGCCCTCAGTTAGCTTTTAATCAAACATTAGCAGCAGTGTTTACTGTTGTGTAATCTTTGGTTGTTACTTAATTTAACACCCATCAGCATTTTTTTTTTTTTTAAAACATGTTCAGCAAATCCTTGGCGCATGCTGTTTGGTTTCTTTCCTCTTCCCCTCTGCCACCTCAACCCAAATCAAGCTCCATTTAATCTGTGTAAAGGCTTTCTAATAATTTTAATGTGCTAGCGCATTTGCTCTCCTAGGGAATAAGCAATCAACTCAGAGGCCCTTGCTTTGTGTCCCCCATCCCACCTCACATCAGAGAGGGTGAGCTGTAAATTGCATAGTTTTTGTTTCTTACTGCTCTGGCATTATTTGTGAGTGATGTAAGACGGGAAGCATCTTCAGACTCACATTTGGAAGATAATGGTGTGGCCCTTGAGAAAAACCCATTGAGAACTAACTTTGAAGGTCTGCCCGGTGGTGAGCTAAAAGCGAACACATCACATCATAATTCATACACAACTCTGGGTCTTCTGAACCCTCCTCCCCAGCTGCCATAGCCTCTAAAATAAATAAATAGTGCCTGGCCATTCTACCGTGTGCTGGAGTGGCTTTGCCTTCTCCTTTCGTAATGTGAAATCCATCTTTGTCCTGCAGGAGAACTTCTCTAAGGCTATCATAAAGACAGAAGGAAATTCTGACTCCAAATGGAACAGGGAGGCTCAGCTTCAAAGAGCAAAGCACATTATTAAGGGAATAAGAATGGAGGGGGAAATTATGAAACTACTTTTAAAAGATGCAAAGAGCAGCTCCTCCTACCCTGCTTCTCTCCATTTCCATTCACTCTGTACAAGAAGACATCCTCCTCAGTTCCAGGGTCTTCAGTTAAGAGCATCACACTCAGTAGGCTGCGTTTCAGTGCCAAGGAGACAAATGTCACCTTAAAAATTTCATGCCTTTTCAGGAGATGCAATCCAAAGAATGTGTACACCTACAGAGGAGAAAGAACTCTTGAGTCAGCAAGGTCTTAACTCGCAGTTCCATCCTTTTCCCCCAGACCTTAACCTTCAAATTTCATTGTGTCTCAGGTGTGCCTCTCTTTCCTGATGACTAAAAATCAGGATTCTCTTCTCTATACCTCAAGGGAAAATCCTACAGCTAAGAATCCTGAATGTGGCGGGATGTCCCTACTATGTCTCACAAACCGTGCTCTAAGAAGAGCAGTGGGGACACATAGGACCAGAAGAAGAAGAGAAGTAGAGACACTGGTGACTGAGGCTTCATCCAACTGCTGCAAATGCCAAAAGATGCATTTTTGCTCTCTCAGATAAGAAGGGAGTTCCTGGACTGAATCCATATAGAGTACATGGTTGCATTTCTAGGAAAGCCTCAGTGAGGGGCTGAATTATGTGCTATTAACTCAAGCTGCAGCTGTCCTGGGGGTCAATAGATATGCCTGAGCTCATGTTACAAGTGCACACTGGTGGCCCATGGTCGGGGGCTGGGGTCGCTAGGAGTCAGTCCTGAGATGCGCAAAGCACCCCAGGAGACACACGTGTCCCTGTCACTAACCACCAGCTCCCCCTTCTCCCTCGTGCCCACCTCTGGGATGCCACCACCTAGGGTTCAAAGTGCAGCTGTTCTGCTACACAAATTATGAACAAGTTCTATATCTTTCCTGAACCATCTGGAACATGCTCAAAGCACAGGACTCTGCACTGACAAGGACATTCAGGCTTAAGAACTCACTCCCAGATAACAGCTTTTCTCAGCAAGGGAATTTGCCCAGGCCCCTCAGGTGCCCAAACAGCCCTGTTGATAAAGGGAGCTCTGCTATAGACTCACTGTGCTCCTCCTGTTCTTGTTCCCGATGCTGAGGGACCACCGTTGGCACTTGAGGTTTGTTCTTCCCTTTCTTTTCAACTCCCTCTTCAATATCCCTTAGCTGCCCATCCTCCACCCAACTGGCTCATCTAACAGTGCCAGCTGATCAGCTCTTATGGAGCAGAACTTGCCTTTAAAGCTCCTTAGAGGAGAGTACTTGACAAATATAAAATGGAAAATTTTTTAGACAAATATGACATTTAATTTGAGGTATCAGCCCAAATAATCAACATTACTCTTTCCTCAGCACATCCCTGCACGTGTTTTTCACTGTGCGATGTCCAGCTTTCTGGGCTCCTCCAATGGCAGCCTCTGTCCACTGGGGCCTGCCTAGAACCCTGCACTAGTCAATGAGAAACCAAACAAATCGCAGGCACTAAGCCATTTCCACCCGTTCACAAAGGGGAAGCTTTGGTGCATTCCCTGAAGGCCAGGCATGTGAGTTAAAGCTGCAGAAGGAAGCTGACTTGTAAACCTTCCTCCACAATCAGGGTTTACTCTGTTTATTCTGTCAACCCTGTTTATTCTTTCAACTCTGGTTTCTCAGCAGAACAGCTCATCACACTACACCCAGATTGTGGGGACACACAGAAAACATCCAAAAAGAACCAGAGAGAGCTCAATCCTGCTGATTCATTCACTAAGGCATTTCTTAGCAAGCTGGTTTGGGGTTTCTCTTTTCCACAATATTTCAACACTTAGGGAATTAAAACTGCCAGCTGTTCTCATCTTCAAACAAAATATCCTGGATAATTGGGAATTTAAAGTAAGTTTCACTCTTAAAGTCCCCTTCCAAAACATGTCTAACCTTAATCAGTTAATGAAATAACTTGGAAATCCAGAGCATGCAAAAGAGTCATGTACAATGTTAAGTACAGAGTCATTCAGCACTTGGTAAACATGCACTGATGCAGACCTGGTTTCCTAAGATTTAAGATGTATAACCACATGACTCATAATTTCTGAAATATTATGGCACTGAGTATGAATTTACAAAAGGCTACAAATATCAAACTGGATATGGTGTAGCAGAGAGGCTGTGGAATAGCCTCTGAGTCAGATAGACCTGGACTCAAATTGAATTCCATGATTGCAGTGCAACCCAGAACAAATATGTTCTCACTAAACCTCAGTGTTGTCACCTCTAAAATAGGAATAGTAAGAGTCATCCCTCAATTTAATGAATCTGGGGTGTGGTGGGGGTGGATTAAGATTAGGAAATACATTGTAAAACTGTTTCTAGCTCATAGTAAGCATTTAATAAATGAAAACTTCTGGACACTCTTGTCTTACGGAGAATGTCTTTAAAAACTGGCAACAATTTTAAAACTTAGGAAACAACGAAGACCCCTTTGAGGAAATATCTGACTCCTAAATCAGATAATGGAACATCTTGGAAACTCAGACTACTTGAAACAGACTTGTTTAAATGCCAGGGACAGGGCTCATACCCAGCTGACACTCAATAAACATTTATTGACACTGACCATGGTTTCTTCAGGTTAAAAATAAAATGTTTGGAAGAATTACAGAATCACTTGTGGTTATTCCTGAAATATTATGACATCAAAGTAAGAATTCAAAACACCACCACACACAAAAAAAGCTGGGTACAAGTTTTGCTTGAAAGACAGGAATAACCTGAAACTCAAGTATTGCTTCTAAAGCAGAGGTTCATAAAATTATAAAACCAGAATTAAGAAAGATTTCCTAGAAATGGACAGAGACTCATCAACTTCAGCAGAGAAATTTCTTCATCTGTCACCCATTGCCTCCACAGGGTAAAGTCACTATGCCAGGGAGGTATCTGTGTATTCCCAGGGTGAGACCACCAACTCTTCCATTTTAGCCAAAGGGCTACCAAACTAGAATGGAACATTGGCTGATTGAATAATTTAGAGTCAAATTCAAACAGATACTCTCACAGAGGAGAGCTCCCACACATAGATGGAGAAAATTGAGGAAGGCCATAGTTTAAAGTTTTTGTTTTTATCAAGGTAGAGTTTGCAATGTGACAATGATTAAGTTGTAGGGGAGGCTTTTAACAGAGTTCACTATGCCCTTGTACTAACTAATTGAAATATATCATTTGTTTTTCTAATCTTCTTTTACTTTTAGTCTAGAAATTGCCATTTATCTTAGTATTCTTTCTCACAAGAGGCAAAAGAAGAAACAGGATTTCAGAATTCAATGAGGCATTGATTAATTCATGCTGGTCTCTCTTCCACGTACCAGATATTAAAAAGGAAGGCAACCAATATATTACCTCCATCCTTAAGAATAAATCCCTGATCTTTAGGGATACACATTTATTTATTTATTTATTTAGTGGTACGCGGGTCTCTCACCGTTGTGGCCTCTCCCGCTGCGGAGCACAGGCTCCGGACGCGCAGGCTCAGCGGCCACGGCTCACGGGCCCAGCCGCTGCACGGCATGTGGGATCTTCCCTGACCGGGGCACGAACCCGCATCCCCTGCATCGGCAGGCGCACTCTCAACCACTGCGCCACCAGGGAAGCCCAGGGATACACATTTAAAATGGGCCACTTGCTCTTCACTAAATGTGAAATAAATGGATCACTGGACCACTTAAAATTCCATGCTGCGTGGCTGTGGATGTGTGGTGCAATAATACACACACACACACACACACACACACGCGTGCGCATGCACCTAGGTAGAAAGGAAAAGGAATCAGCATGGGCTGATTTTGTCTCTGACCTGTTTTCCACAGTTATTTGCTCTTTGCCAATGCAGAGCAGAACCATTATAGTAAACCCTTTGCAAAAAAGAGGGGCACATCTCCAAATTAGGGAGGTTTGGCTGCAGGTGGATATGAGAATGCAGAGTTTATGGAAACTTCACCTTGTATTTATTTATTATTAATACCTTTGTTAAAACCTATGAGCTTAGCCAGCCTTCCTACTCTGACTTGGAAAACACACCTTGAAGCCCCTTTAGCTTCCTGACTCATATTGCATAGTTGAGTTGTGATGGACAGAAGCCTGGTAGTTCTCTGCACAAGAGCAACATGCAGGCTTACTTTGTCCTTATATTAGATTAAAACACTTGGACAAATAGGCTAAATTTATTGTTGTATTGTTGGTCAACTTCCTTAAAAAAGAAAAAGAAAGAAAATCAGTCTATAATTATATTCAGTGGAAAGCCATTTGCTACTTTATACTAGTATAGGTCTCATGCTTACTGTTCGGACACAGTCAGGCTCCTCTATAGCTTGGCAACAAAAACTTCACTAAAATGAAGAAATGTGGTCATTTACACTGGCTTCTCTGGCAGGAAAGAAATTCAAATTAAATTTTTTTAGTTACAAATACGGCTCACACATGCATATAACATGAGCATGTTGCAAAGATTCATTTAATGTCACTGATATAAATATATATATATATATATATATATATATATATATATATCAGTGGAGAATGAATGTTTGAATAAGATTGTTAGATAAGATAGAATACTGGTTAATGTCACACACAGCAATAAAAGTACAACCTATAGGATCATCTTTTCTACTGGATATAAATCACGTGCATCACTTCTGGACAAAATCTATGAATTCACATTTCATAGGGTCTGAGCATTAATCAACAGCAAATAATAGTATGTCAAATATGGTGCATTTCCTTAGAGAATCAGATAATCCTTAGATGGACCTTTTGGAAAATTCTCCAGTAAAATAGTGAAAGAACACGCAGCCTTATTTCAAGTTGAAACTTTGTCTTAACATCTGTAAAGTGCTTTTGGGGGAAAGATGTCTCATATAGGAAGACAAATTAAAGCTTTGGGACAGATTGTTGTATAAATACGAATAGAACAGCATTGCCACTCAAACTATGTTGAATCCTAAGAAATACAGATTGGAGGTAGAAGCAACCCAAGCGCTTATTAAGGTATGAATGGATAAACAAAATTTGGTATATACACACAATGGAATATTATGCAGCCTTAAAAAGGAAGGAAATTCTGACACAAGCTACAACATGGATGAACCTTGAGAACATTATATTTCATGAAATAAGGCAGTCACAAAAAGACAAATACTATATGATTCCACCTACATGAGTTATTGAGAATAATCAAATTCATAGCAAAGAAAGTAGAATGGTTTCCAGGGGCTGGGGATAAGGGAGAATGGGGAGTTGTTGTTTATTAGGTGTAGCGTTTCAGTTCTGGAAGATGGAAAAGTTCTCAAAATTGGTTACACAACAATGCAAATGTACTTAACTACTGCACTGTACACTTAGAAATTGTTAAGATGGTAAATTTCATGTTATGCATTTTTTAACACAATGAAAAATAATTTTTAAAAATTCCAGAGTTGGTATCACCAATCCAGATACATGTTATAAAGCAAAGGAATGACTCCCACCAGAGCGAGACCAAAATTTGGAGTGTAGGGGACCATCTGAAGTGCTAGATTGACACAACCTACAATATGACACAAATGAAATAATTGCAAAGATGCCAACCTAGTTATTGTGGACTTTAGCCCACATCACGGAAACAATCAAGCAATGTAGCAGAGTTGGCTGCCTGAGCAGCGCAGCATGCTGTTGTTCAGGGTAAAGCCAGTAGGAGCTCAAGATGAGTTAAAATGGCCATACTGCAATATAAAGCCCCACAGCTGCAAAGGACTGTCTGTCCTTTTTTAAAAAAAGATGTGTTCTTTGTTTAAAATTTCATCTTTTTCATATTTCATAAAAATGTATTCAAAGTCAGTCACAGACCTTAATTTAAAATGCAAAACTATGAAACTGCTGCAAGATAACATAAGAGAAAATCTAGGAGATTTGGGGTTTGGCAATGAGTTTTTGTTGTTTGTTTTTTGTATTTTAAAATTTTCATATCTCTTTTTTCAGCTTTATTGAGATGTAATTGACAAATAAAAATTGTGTATATTTAAGGTATTTTGATATATGTATACATTGTAAAATAATCACCACAACCCAGCTAATTAACATATCCATCGCTTCATACAGTTACCATTTTGTTTTATGTTTCTTTCTTTTTGTGTGTGTGTGTGGTCAGAACACTTAAGTTCTACCCTTTTAGAAAATTTCAAGTAAAAATATAGTATTGTTAACTATTGTCATCATTCTGTATATTAGATTTGCAGAACTTACTCATCTTGCATAACTGAAACTTTTGACTAAATACTCAGAGAACTCCCCCCAACCACCACCACTTTTAATTTTCCTTACCCCTATTTAAGAGTTAAATGAGAAAAAGTTAAGCTAATATTCACTAAACGTTGGGAAATAGCTTTCTGATGATCACGTTTGAATCTTTGCTCAATTGCCCTCAGACTTCTGTGTCAGGCTCTAGAAAAACTAGGCCTCTTGCAAAAAGTGCAAAGAAAACTCTTCTTATTGTCCAAGGGCAAATCTCTCACTCTCACCTGATATGACTTAATCATAAATTGTCTACACCCTTCGGCAGAATGTGAGAGCTCTCATGTGAGAAGCTTTGCCACATATGTACAAAATATTTTTATTCCCTCATAAACTTGATTAATCTTCTCCACAGAGCAATCACATCTTTACTTTCTTTCTTTCTTTTCCCTAACCAATATAAACTTCCTTTAATTTTTATGGTGAATTGACATGATGCCATGGAATGCTGATTAAGATGAAATATTAAGCCCAGTTGCATTTTAAAATCCACATCCTTTATGGAGTCAGAGAAAAATCACGTCTGCCTCCATTCGGCAGTGTCCTTCAATGCCTTATATAATGCCCACAGTCAGAGTATTTTACCATCTGGTCATTAATTTTTCAGCATTATAAAAATTGAGAAAATTCATTCATTTGCAAAAACATTTAACTGAGCCTAACACTCAACCCTACACTAAAAGCAAAAACAAACAATGTCTAGAAACTTGTTCTGTTCCATTATACCTTTCATTGTTAAAATGAGCATTTATTTGGAACAAACTGCTGTCGAAATTAAAATGCTCCTTAGAGCCAAAAGAAATCATTCTGTCTGACTTAGGAGCGCCCTCTTGGTATGATTTATTTCACAGCAAACTAATTCAGTGAGGATTATGGAGGTTGTAAATTGAGGTAACCCTTCCAAAACCCAAACAAATCTCACGTACAAAAACAATGACAACAGGTAGAGAGAGGCATGTAGTTTACTAAGGCTGCCTATATGCAGTCTTTTGTTTTGTTTTGTTTAGCATGTTTTTCTTTTCTTTTTTTTTTTTATAAAGATTGGCTTTGTAGCAGCAGGTGTAACCCAACTCAACCCACTCTAAAGTTCAAGTCTTTCTAGTTCAGACTGACTCCTTACATGGAATGACTCCAGATGGTCAGGCAAGAAAATAAGTATTATAAGCTCAGAGAAATTTATGAAATGTTTAAATAGCTAACTAACAAATTAACTCTCAGAGGAAGCAGGTAGAATTAAATGGAAAACTTAATTTTGAGGGGGAATAAAATAATAAAAGAATGACAGAAAGAAAGGAAGCGAAAGGAAAGGGAAGGGAGAGGAGATGAGAGCCAGGAGAGAGAAAGGAGGTTGCCCTTTAAAGCAGATGCAATCTGAAAATGTAGGTGCTGTAAAATATTTACTTGTCCTAAGTGCTTTCTCCTCTCTTGCTGGTCTGCGCCAACTCACAGCGTCTTGTAAACACTTCCATTTTTTATGGTCTTTTAGGTGCAAATACTCATCAACTCAAAGGTGAACTGCAACTGTTTCACAGAAAATAAACTCAGAGTATTTTTATGTGATCCTTGATCCAAGACGGCAAGGAAAGACAAAAGAATTCAGCACACTAACATTTTTAAGTTTTGATCCCAGCCAAAACTCAAACCAAATCTGAGTCTTAGGCTACCTCAGCCCCCTTTCTCTTTCCTCCCCACCAGAGCATGATCATTGACACCTTGTAGAGTCACAAGTTGGCACAGCTTTGCTGGTTGTCTAATAGTCTTGACACTGACCAGTATCTCATTCAGGGAACCCAAGGGTCAGTGTAAGGATTTTACTTCAACCTTATTTTTGACCTCTGGGCATTGCAACTATGAAAAAAGGGTTCAAAACCATGCAATGTACTGGGGCGTAAAAATGGCCTATATCCCTATGGAATACCTGAAAATAACACCCAGTTCAGCTTTTTGGAATAAAGCAAATGTTTATGGTAGCTCAAAGTGAAACTTAAATGTTTAACCAGCCCAGCTGCCTGTGAAGCTGGTGTTGGGGATGGGGAGGAAGTGGTGGTTTCTCTTTGGAGCTTGGATGCTGCAAGGCCAGGAGTGGCCAAGTTCAGGGGGAAGCTGCCTCCCCAACCCTTGCAGCCTCCTCTAGAATGGCTGAGACAAGCAGGGATGTCCTCTTGCTTATTTCTTGCATGCAGAAAAGAAGGGGGAAAACAAGAAACACACAAGGATGCGTTGGAAATTTTAAGGCCCTGGATTCAAATATTTTTGTGGCAACTCAACTGTAAAAAACAACAACAACAACAAAAACCATACTGCCCACAGCAGGAGGAACTGTGCTGAACACTGAACAAAACCAAGGGAGCCGAAGGTGGATTTTTAAATTGCTGATTTGATTAAAAAAAAAAATAAAAATAAAAATAAAAAAGAAATTGAGTCCAAGAAATAAAAGAGAAAAGATGACCAACTGGTACGAGTTCTCCCATGGGTTATTTCATTTTATGTCTTCAGTAAGGAACTACCTGTGGACCCAGAAAGTACCTTGTAATGTCCCTTGTGCTCTCATAAGCAAGCTACAGTAAAGTAGCTTTTGTCAAACCCTGTGGTTTATGCTGAGTATCAGAAAAGACCTCCTCCCTCATCCTCTTTTTCAGCTTAAGATTGGCTTCCTATGTCACTAAGGATACAGAAGACAAACTGCCATAAATACCCATCTCTCTGCTTCCAGACCATTACTTCCCTCCTGTCACTCTGTATAAATAATCCACACCCCCATGGAGAAGATTCCTCTTCACCCCACTCCACCACCCCCACCAATGAACACTACCCCAGGGATTCATGCTTTTATCTAGATCCTTCTCCCACTGAATCAAGGCTGGCATATGTGTCCAGTAGAATGTAGCAAAAAAAATGCTGTACAGTATCCAAAGTTAGCCTTAAGGAGCTTTGAAGATTTCACTTTGGTCACTGGGAACACATGCTCTGGGGGAAACCAGCTGCCATGTAAGAAGTCCAGATACCCTGACACCTTCCTGCTATGAGACATCCCAAGGTACCTACATGGAGAGGCCATGGAAAAGCAAAGAAATGCTCAGCTAGTCTCAAGTTGTTCCAGTCATCCTTTCTGAGGCACCAAAGCTGTGTAAATAAAGAAATCATCTTAGATATTCAACTCAGTCTAGCCTTGGATTCCAGTCCCAGCCACCATCTGAATGCAACCCCCTGAGTAATTTCAAATGAGAACTACACAGCCAAGCTCAGTCAAACCACAGAACTGTGAGGGACAAAATAGTTGTTTCAAGTTACTAAGTTTTGGAGTGGATGGTTTTGTAGCCATAGATAGTCACAAAAGAAACTGGTACCTGGAACTATAGTGCTACCATAACAAAATCCAAAAAGTGTGATATTGGATTTGAATCAGGCAACAGGCAGAGGCCAGAAGACCATGAGACTCGTAATGAAAGTTGAAAAGACAATGAGGAGAATGTTATTGCAGGCTGAAAGAAAGAGGACTAGTGTTACGTAGTGGTGAAAAGTTTGGCAATATGTCAGCCATGATAACATGAAAAACAGATAATATTCCTAATGAATTGGTGAATTTGGCTAGAGAATACCAGGCAGAACATTGAAAGTGCCAAATAGTTTCTTTCAGTAACATATGATAAAATACGGATAAAAAGAGGTGAGTTAGGAATGGAACTGCTCCGATTTTTAATAGAATTTAAGGAAACTATAGAGGGTCTAAGATAATATGTCCATTCAGAAAAAGGGTCTCAAAGTAATATATGGTCTCAGGATAAAGATTAAAAAAAAGATGTAGCTGTGAGCAATTTGTGAAATGTAACACATACATGAAACAATACTACACATACATGTTATACATGTTATACACACACAATAGGTTTTAATTTTATTTAATCTCTTAGAGATTTATGAATGCTGCTTTTGTCCAATGAAATGAGCCCCAATAAGATTCATAGGCAATGCACAAAATTAAGAGAACAGTGTTTAGGGAAACATCACTGGCTTGGACTGAAAGGAACAAAGAGAGTTCAAAATAAAAAGGGCTCCCAGGGCCCCAACATTCTACATTTAGGAAGCAGAATGAAATAGCCACTCAGTTGCAAAGAAAGATAATTTCTTACGGATAGGGGAAAAATGACTCAAAAACCAGAGATAAGAGCCATGGAGAAATGTTTTCAGGTAGTAAGACTGAGCCATAATATAGCAACTGGCATTATGTGCCTGCCTGAGATCCAGAATTGCTATGGAATAGTAACTGCTATATGCCTACATTTCTCATTTTTTGTATTATCCTACATCTTTTGTTATTGTATTTTTTTTCTTTTTAACATTTTTATTGGAGTATATTTGCTTTACAATGGTGTGTTAGTTTCTGCTTTATAACAAAGTGAATCAGCTATACATACACATACATCCCCATATCTCCTCGCTCCTGTGTCTCCCTCCCATCCTCCCTATCCCACCCCTCTAGGTGGTCATAAAGCATGTAGCTGATCTCCCTGTGCTCTGTGGCTGCTTCCCACTAGCTATCTATTTTACATTAGGTAGTGTATACATGTCCACGCCACTCTCTCACTTCCTCTCAGCTTATTCTTCCCCCTCCCCATGTCCTCAAGTCCATTCTCTATGTCAGCATCTTTATTTCTGTCCTGCCCCTAGGTTCCTCTGGACCTTTTTTACTTTTCTTAGATTCCATATATTTGTGTTAGCAAACAGTATTTGTTTTTTTTCTTACTGACTTCCTTCACTTGGTATGATAGATTCTAGGTCCGTCCACCTCACTACAAATAACTCAATTTCGTTTCCTTTTATGGCTGAGTAATATTCCATTGTATATATGTTCCACAACTTCTTTATCCATTCATCTGTTGATGGACACTAAGGTTGCTTTCATGTCCTGGCTATTGCAAACAGAGCTGCACTGAACATTGTGGTACATGACTCTTTTTGAATTATGGTTTTCTCAGGGTATATGCCCAGTAGTGGGATTGCTGGGTCGTAGGGTAGTTCTATTTTTAGTTTTTTAAGGAACCTCCATATTGTTCTCCATAGTGGCTGTATCAATTTACATTCCCAGCAGCAGTGCAAGAGGGTTCCCTTTCTCCACACCCTCTCCAGCATTTATTGTTTGTAGATTTTCTGATGATGCCCATTCTAACCAGTGTGAGGTGATACCTCATTGTAGTTTTGATTTGCATTTCTCTAATGATTAGTGATGTTGAGCAGCTTTTCATGTGCTTCTTGGCCATCTATATGTCTTCTTTGGAGAAATGTTTATTTAGGTCTTCTGCCCATTTTTGGATTGGGTTGGTTGTTCTTTTGATATTGAGCTGCCTGAGCTGCTTGTATATTTTGGAGATTAATCCTTTGTCAGTTGTTTCATTTGCAAATATTTTGTCCCATTAAGAGGGTTGTCTTTTCATCTTGTTTACGGTTTCCTTTGCTGCTGTGCAAAAGCTTTTAAATTTCATTAGGTCCCATTTGTTTATTTTTGGTTTTATTTCCATTTCTCTAGGAGGTGGGTCAAAAAGGATCTTGCTGTGATTTATGTCATAGAGTTTTCTCCTCTGTTTTCCTCTAAGGGTTTTACAGTGTCTGACCTTACATTTAGGTCTTTAATCCATTTTGAGTTTATTTTTGTTTTTGGTGTTAGGGAGTTGTTCTAATTTCATTCTTTTCCATGTAGCTGTCCAGTTTTCCCAGCACCACTTATTGAAGAGGCTGTCTTTTCTCCATTGTATACTCTTGCTTCCTATCTCAAAAATAAGGTGACCATATGTACGTGGGTTTATCTCTGGGCTTTCTATCCTGTTCCATTGATCTATATATATATTTTTTGTTCCAGTACCATACTGTCTTCATTACTGCAGCTTTGTATTATTGTCTGAAGTCCAGGAGCATGATTCCTCCAGCTCCATTTTCCTTTCTCAAGATTGCTTTGGCTATTCGGGGTGCTTTGTGTTACCATACAAATTGTGAAATTTTTTTGCTCTACTTCTGTGAAAAATGCCATTGATAGCTTGATAGGGATTGCATTGAATCTGTAGATTGCTTTGGGTAGTATAGTCATTTTCACAATGTTGATTCTTCCAATCCAAGAACATGGTATATTTCTCCATCTGTTTGTATCATCTTTACTTTCTTTCATCAGTGTCTTATAGTTTTCTGCATACAGGTCTTTTGTCTCCTTAGGTAGGTTTACTGCTAGTATTTTATTCTGTTTGTTGTAATTGTAAATGGGAGTTTTCCTTAATTTCTCCTTCAGATTTTTCATCATTAGTGTATAGGAATGCAAGAGATTTCTGTGCATTAATTTTGTATCCTGCTACTTTACCAAATTCATTGATTAGTTCTAGTAGTTTTCTCATAGATGTTTAGTATTCTCTATGTATATTATCATGTCATCTGCAAACAGTGACAGCTTTACTTCTTCTTTTCCAATTTGGATTCCTTTTATTTCCTTTTCTTCTCTGATTGCTATGGCTAAAACTTCCAAAACTATGTTGAATAAGAGTTTTAAGAGTGGACAACCTTGTCTTGTTCCTGATCTTAGAGGAAATGGTTTCAGTTTTTCACCATTGAGAACGATGTTGGCTGTGGGTTTGTCATATATGGCCTTTATTATGTTGAGGTAAGTTCCCTCTATACCTACTTTCTGGAGGGTTTTTATCATAAATGGGTGTTGAATTATGTAAAAAGATTTTTTTTGCATCTATTGAGATGATCATATGGTTTTTCTCCTTCAGTTTGTTAATATGTGTATCACATTGATTGATTTGCATATATTGAAGAATCCTTGCATTCCTGGGGGAAACTCCACTTGATCATGGTGCATGATCCTTTTAATGTGCTGTTGGATTCTGTTTGCTAGTATTTTGTTGAGGATTTTTGTATCTATGTTCATCAGTGATATTGGTCTGTAGTTTTCCTTCTTTGTGACATCTTTGTTTGGTTTTGGTATTAGGGTGATGGTGGCCTCGTAGAATGAGTTTGGAAGTGTTCCTCCCTCTGCTATATTTCAGAAAAGTTTGAGAAGGATAGGTGTTAGTTCTTCTTTAAATGTTTGATAGAATTTGCCTGTGAAGCAATCTGGTCCTGGGCCTTTGTTTGCTTGAAGATTTTTAATCAGTCTCAATTTCAGGGCTTGTGATTGGTCTGTTTATATTTTCTATTTCTTCCTGGTTCAGTCGCCGAAGGTTGTGCTTTTCTAAGAATTTGTCCATTTCTTCCAGGTTGTCCATTTTATCGACATATAATTGCTTGTAGTAATCTCTCACAATCCTTTGTATTTCTGTAGTGTCAGTTGTTACTTCTCCTTTTTCATTTCTAATTCTATTGATTTGAGTCTTCTCCCTTTCATTCTTGATGAGTCTGGCTAATGGTTTGTCAATTTTGTTTAGCTTCTCAAAGAACCAGCTTTTAGTTTTATTGATCTTTGCTATCGTTTCCTTCATTTCTTTTTCATTTATTTCTGATCTGAACTTTATGATTTCTTTCCTTCTGCTAACTTTGGGGGTTTTTTTGTTCTTCTTTCTCTAACTGCTTTAAGTGTAAGGTTAGGTAGTTTATTTGAGATGGTTCTTGTTTCTTGAGGTAGGATTGTACTGCTATAAACTTCCCTCTGAGAACTGCTTTTGCTGTATCTCATAGGGTTTGAGTCATTGTATTTTTATTGTCATTTGTTTCCAGGTATTTTTTGATTTCCTCTCTGATTTCTTCAGTGTTCTCTTGATTATTAAGTAGTGTATTGTTTAGCCTCCATGTGTTGGTATTTTTTACAGATTATTTCCTGTAATTGATATCTAGCCTCAAAGCATTGTGGTTGGAAAAGATACTTGATACAATTTCAATTTTCCTAAAGTTTCCAAGGCTTGATTTGTGACCCAAGATATGATCTATCCTGGAGAATGTTCCATGAGTACTTGAGAAGAAAGTGTGTTCTGTTGTTTTTGAATGGAATGTCCTTTAAATATCAATTAAGTCCATATTGTATAATGTATCATTTAAAGCTTGTTTTTCCTTATTTATTTTCATTGTGGATGATCTGTCCATTGGTGAATGTGGGGTGTTAAACTCCCCTACTATGATTGCGTTACTGTTAATTTCCCCTTTTATGGCTGTTAGCATTTTCCTTATGTACTGAGGTCCTTCTATGTTGGGTGCATAAATATTTACAGTTGTTATATCTTCTTCTTGGATTGATCCCTTGATCATTATGTAGTGTCCTTCTTTGGCTCTTGTAATGATTTTCATTTTAAAGTCTATTTTGTCTGATATGAGAATTGCTACTGCAGCTTTCTTCTGTTTTCCATTTGTATAGAATATCTTTTTCCATCCCCTCACTTTCAGTCTGTATATGTCCCTAGGTCTGAAGTGGGTCTCTTGTAAACATATATATGGGCCTTGTTTCTGATCCATTCAGCCAGTCTATGTCTTTTTGTTGGAGCATTTAATCAGTTTACATTTAAGGTAATTAGCGATATGGATGTTCCTATTACCATTTTCTTAATTGTTTTGGGTTTGTTAAGGTAGGTGTTTTTCTTCTCTTGTGTTTCCTGCCTAGAGAAGTTCCTTTAGCATTTGTTGTAAATCTGGTATGGTGGTACTGAATTCTCTTAGTTTTTGCTTGTCTGTAAAGGTTTTAATTTTTCCAGCAAATCTGAATGAGATCCTTGCTGGGTAGAGTAATCTTGGTTGCAGGTTTTTCCCTTTCATCACTTTAAATATGTCTTGCCACTCCCTTCTGGCTTACAGAGTTTCTGCTGAAAGATCAGCTGTTAACCTTATGGGGATTCCCTTGTACGTTATTTGTTGTTTTTCCCTTGCTGCTTTTAATATTTTTCTTTGTATTTAATTTTTCATAGTTTGATTAATATGTATCTTGGTTGTTTCTCCTTGGATTTATCCTGTATGGGACTCTCTGTGCTTCCTGGACTTGACTATTTCCTTTCCCGTATTAGGGAAGTTTTCAACTATAATCTCTTCAAATATTTTTTAGTCCCTTTCTTTTTCTCTTTTTCTTCTGGAACCCTTATAATTTGAATGTTGATGCATTTAATATTGTCCCAGAGGTCTCTAAGACTGTCCTCAATTCTTTTCATTCTCTTTTCTTTATTCTGCTCTGCAGTAGTTATTTCCACTATTTTATCTTCCAGGTCATTCATCCGTTCTTCTGCCTCACTTATTCTGCTATTGATTCCTTCTAGAGGATTTTTAATTTCATTTATTGTGCTTTTTATCATTGTTTGTTTGTTCTTTAGTTTTTCTAGATCCTTTTTAAACGTTTCTTTTATTTTCTCCATCCTATTTCCAAGATTTTGGATCATCTTTCTATCGTTACTCTGAATTCTTTTTTCATGTAGACTGCCTATTTCCTCTTCATTTGTTTGGTCTTGTGGGTTTTTACCTTGCTCCTTCATCTGTTGTGTGTTTCTCTGTCTTCTCTTTTGCCTAACTTACTGTGTTTGGGGTCTCTTTTCACAGGCTGCAGGTTCGTAATTCCCATTTTTTTGGTGTCTGCCCCCCGTGGCTAAGGTTGATTCAGTGGGATGTAGGCTTCCTGGTGGAGGGGACTGGTTCCTGTGTTCTGGTGGATGAAGCTGTTACTTGTCTTCTTGGTGGGCCAGACCATGTCCAGTGGTGTGTTTTAGGATGTCTGTGGCCTTATTGTGAATTTAGGAGCCTCTCTGCTAATGGGTGTGGTTGTGTTCCTGTCTTGCTAGTTGTTTGACATACAGTGTCCAGTACTGTAGCTTGATGGTTTTTGAGTGGAACTGGGTTTTAGCATTGAGATAGAGATCTCCTGGAGATCTTTTGCTGTTTGATATTACATGTGGTCAGGAGGACTCTTTTGGACCAATGTTCTGAACTCGGCTCTCCCACCTCAGAGGCACAGGTCTGACACCAGCCCAAGCACCAAGACCCTGTCAGCCACACGGCTCAGAAGAAAATGGAGAAAGAGAGAGAGAGACAGAGACAGAGACAGAGACAGAGAGAGAAAGGAAGGAAAGAAGGAAAGAAGGAAGAAAAGACAGAAAAGAAAGAAAGAAAGAAAGAAAGAAAGAAAGAAAGAAAGAAAGAAAGAAAGAAAGAAAGAAAGAAAGAAAGAAAAAATAAAATAAAGTTATAATTAAAAAATTATTAAAAATTAAAAAAAATATAAAGTAATAAAAAATAGGGAAGAAAAAAAGAAGAGAGCAACCAAACCAAAAATCAAATTCACCAATGTTAACAAGTGCTAAAAACTATACTAAAAAAAAGGACAGACAGAACCCTAGGATAAATGGTCAAAGCAAAGCTATACAGACAAAATCACACAAAGATGCATACACATACACACTCACAAAAAGAGACAAAGGAAATATATATATATAAAGGAGTCATCAAATCAATAAACAAATCTACCAATGATAATAAACTTTAAATACTAAACTAAGATAAACCTAAAACCAGAAACAAATTAGATGCAGAAAGCAAACCCCAAGTCTACAGTTGCTCCCAAAATCCACCGCCTCAGTTTTGGGATGATTCATTGTCTATTCAGGTATTCTGGAGATGCAGGGTACATCAAGTTGACTGTGGAGATTTAGTCAGCTGCTCCTGAGGCTGCTGGGAGAAGTGTCCCTTTCTCTTCTTTGTTCACACAGCTCCTGGGGTTCAACTTTGGATTTGGCCCTGGCTCTGCATGTAGGTCGCCTGAGGGCATCTGTTCCCTTTTGAGAAGTCTGAGGTCTTCTGCCAGCGTCCAGTATGCGTTCTGTAGGAGTTGTTCCACTTGTAGGTGTATTTCTGATGTATCTGTGGGGAGGAAGTTGATCTCCACATCTTACTCCTCCGCCATCTTGAAGGTCTCTGTTATTGTATCTTAAATGTGGGGGCCACATAACTTGTCTCTTTAGTTAACAGATCTTCAAACTGAGAGGAATCACTTACAAAGAGTTGCACCTGTGAAACAGCACCTGAGGCATTGAATCTGCAGCTACTATAGTGGGATGAGGTTTTGGGGCAGTCTTAGGAGAGGATGAGTGCATTTTCCACAAGGAGAGAGATTAACTGTTGTAGCCAGAGGGGAGACTACAGTACTTGCTCCAATCCCTTTCCTCCTTGTATGCATATGGTGCTCCCCTACCAAGAGGTGGAATCTTGGGGAGGTTCATTATGCAGGGATAACCAGTACACCACACAGCAGAGTACTCTGGAATGTGAACAAATTCTCTGTGAGAATTTGAGAGGGAGGTCCGTAGGTTTTTACTACCCAGAAATGCAAGCATATGACTCCATGAGAAATAGGTCTCTAAATCTCTCTGGACCAATACACTATCTCTAGTTTCTAAGGCATATTTGCTATTCAGTCATCCTTTAACCAAGTTTGCCAGTATTCTTTGCTCAGAAAGCCCAGAATGTGCAGAAACATAAAAATATTCATGGAGAATTATCTCCCAGTGCTACCCTGGAACTCATCATCACCCAAAACCTCTCTACCACCAAAATCATTAAATCATGTTCTTACTAACTCTTTTCAATCTAGCTAAAGGCTTGACTCCTCAGATTACAAAAGTTCTTCAACCTTTTTAGGATCTGCTTTCTATTGACCCTTCTATTTCCTCCCAATCCATCAGCTTTCTTTTTTAAATCCCTCCTTTCCAAACTTGAATTCCATGGTACATCATTTCAATAACATATTTGTCAGTGCCCTAAACTCTCCTTTTTATATTTATATCAGCAGCTGCTAACAAAATGCCAATGTTACCTGAACCCAACTATTTTTTTTCTTTATGTCTGAGCCCAAATAAATGAGTATTGTTGAAGTGACACATAGAGCAGACGGCATCATTGTGAAATCATGACACCAAAACCAATGTGTCCTTGACACATCTCAGCAAGACTCCTACATGCATTTAGATCACTTCTTTCTCCCACCTTTCTAGTGAATATTTAAAACTCATTTCTTACTTCACAAAGAAAATAAAAGCCACAAGACAGGAGCTCCCATGATGAACTATGTTCATCTACATTCATCTTCTCTTCTCTTCTTTATGTTAGAGTAGAATTAGCCCTTCTCCTTTCTAAGACCAACTGTTCCAACAATTACACTGGCTTTTTCAGGAACCTGAAACTTTATCTCTCCCTTCTTTCTCCTTTATATTCAGCATTTACTCCTACTTGAACCTTTCCCATTGGGATATCTATATATCTATATAGATATAGATATATGTATATAGATATAGTGTCAAGTTTCTCTCATCTACAAAGTAAAAAAGAAACCCTCCTCATAGTTCCTCACCAGTCTTCCCACATTTACTTTTGCTGTCCTCCCAATCTAGTCTCCACCTTGCAGCCTTTGCGATCTTTTCAAACTAGATCATGGTCACCCCTACCAACCCTACCCCACCTAAAACTCTTCAGACCCAAACCTACATATGCCTTACAAAGCCATGCTGGCCTGACCTCTGCCAACTTTTCAGGCTTAATTTTGCACCTGTCTCCTCCCTCAGTCTCATACCACATTTTCACTGCTCTTCTTTCAGTTCATCAAATGTCCCACTCCCCTCTGTCCCCAGGACCCTTGTGCATGCTGTTCCAATTACCAGTTGTATGTGTCTTTCTATACACCTCTCCCCATCCCTCACCAGCTCACCTAGTTCAGAAATCATCTCACTCAGGGAAGACTTCCCAGAACCCCCAAATCAGTATACTCTCTTTCAGTGTAATTATCTCTGAAATATGCTTATCTTTGCAACTATTTGATTAATAGCTATGTCCCTCCACCAGACAATAAACTCCATTAGAAAAGAAAAAAATCCAGTATTATAGCTTGAAGCTCAGCCAATCACAGGCAAAGGCACTGAATATCTTTCTGATGAATGAAAAAATGAGGTAATTAAGACTGGCACAGAAGTACTCCTTATCCACCCAGCTCCCATAATCTTAACTAGAGTCTCTATTTGTGAAGAAGACAAATCTCGGTTTTCTAAGGAAGAAGTTGTCATAGCCACATCACTGGTGTTCAGTTTCTAAAACAAACTAGATTATATGCTAAAGAAAGAAGCAGGGCTAGAGATGTAGTGCTGCCTTCTGTTCATCTTCTGACCATCTTGCTAATCCCCCAAAGGAGGCAACTCACCACAAGGCAAGGTAGTCATCTTCATTTCTATATTTTTTGGCATGTTTGTTGAATGACATTTCAATTACAGCCCTCTTGCCCCTGATTGCAGGCGTCATTTGAGCCCAAGAGAACTCAGTCTTAATCCTGTCCAGAAAACACAATATCATAGCCCATCTTGGTGGTTGAATATACCAGATGGGTACACATGGTCAAGACACTGCAAGGTTATGAACTCTATGGGGCCTATATGCTTGCTGAAGAAAACTCTGAGATTTAAGCTTTTGGACAAGATGCCCATAAGAGTTGAGTTTTTAGATATACTTTTATGGGATCTTATTTGCAAGCTGCTTCTTCACCATTGGCATAGAATCAACCATTCTGGGAAGAACTTCTACAGGAAGGCCACGTGCTTCTCATTTTCAAGTAGACTCCTTAGAATACCTTGGGTTGAGCCAATCATTAGGTACCTAAAGAATTTTAGAACATTAAATTTAATGGCTGCAAATAGCAACAACAAAAATAGTAACAATACTCATTATGAATTTTCTCCTAGATGCTGGTACTTCACATGATCTTCACAGCAATCCTATGAGATAGGAAACACCTTAACCATTTTATATATGAGGAAACTGAAACTTGGGAAGGTTTTTCGACCAAGGTTCCTCAGCTTGTAGGTGAGAAAGCCAGATTTCAAGCCCAGATTTGTCTGAATCAATAACTCTTGAGTTTTCTAGTGATGACACCGTGAAGATACCTGAAGTAATGCAGAGACTGTGACTTCCAGCAGGTGCTGTATTTCTCCACTGTTTAATCATCTACCTCTCACATTCTTACTTCAGATCCTCAGGTCTTTCCCTCTCTCATCCCAAATCCACTGTCACTTGACTGAAGAAACACAAAGTATAATAAGATATCCTAGATAGATGATGATCTGCCTGGGTTTCCTAAAGGAAGAATTCCCTGAACTTCACCCTTATCCACACTGAGCTAAAAGGCCCTCTGTTGGGTTTCAAAGTACCTAGAGTTTACTCCTATCATGACACACACTAGGTTGTAATATTTACCAGTTTGTGGTTCTCTGCCCCAGAGCTTCTGAGTGAGATGAGTAAAGCTGTAGTCACATTTGCATCTCAAGCCTTCAGCACTGTGTCTGGCATAGAGGTGGTGTTCATATATGTTCTTTGGACTAAACTGTATCAGGATACTTCCTTACTTCTCACCAGATCTTTAAGAATAAACACCATATATTTTAAAGTAAAAAATTTAAAAATATGTAGAAAAAGGTCTGCAGGGATGCAGTTCCTGCCTAAGACAGGCTTAATGAGAACAACAGAGAATGTACTCCTGACTTCACATCACCAGGATAACAAGCATCAAGTAGCAAGCAACAGTGCAGGAGTGCTAGAAGAATTATATGTGTGGAAAGAGACTCTGTGTGAAGCATAGTGCAAAGGGAAAGACCAAAAGCTGAGAATGGACATGGAGAAAAAACCTCTGGCAAACCAGTCTCCACACTAAACACAAAGTATCCCTAGAGGAATCTTAAGTCTATAGTTCATTATGGGTAACCATAGCAACAATAAGATTCCCCAATCTCAGCTCAATTCATAACTAGATTGACTCAGTAATCCACATTAAATCCTAGCAGAAAGAAGTGTATTTATTTCTGCACACAAAACACGTACTTTAGTGTCTACTGTCCTATAGAAGGTGTCCAGCTTTCAACAGAATATTACAAAGCATACAAAAATAAAGTAAGGAAAAAGCAACACACTGTCAAAAGTCAATCAACAGAACCAGACTCAGATAGGACATACATGTTGAAACCGTAAGATAGGAATTTTAAAATAACTATAATTAATATGTTAAATGCTCTAAGGGAAAGGGAGACAGCATGCAGAATCAGACAAGTAATTTCAGCAGCTAGATGGCAACTACAAAGGAGATTCAAGTAGAAATGCTAGAAATAAAAGACACAGTTAGAGAGACAAAGGATGCCACTGAGTGGTTCATCGGTAGATCTGACACAGTCAAGGAAAGAATCAGTAAACCTGAATATAGTTCAATATAAATTAACCAAATTGAAAGACAAGAGAAAAGAAGAGTGAAAAAAGGAGAATGGAATATCCAAAGGATGTAGGACAATAACAAATATCTATGAAATGCTTAATTCGAATCCTGCAAGAATAGAGAAGGAATATGGCAGAAGAAACATTTGAAGATGTAACGACCAAAAATTTTCCAAAATGAATGATAATATATCAAACTGCAGATCCAAGAAACACAAAGAACATCAAGGAGGAGACACACAATTACAAAACAAACAAACTCTAGACATATCCTACTCAAACTTCTAAAAAACAAAGAAAGGCGAAGAAAATTTTGAAGGCAGACAAAAATAAAAGATGCATTAGTACTGATATAAATAAATGACTGAATTAATAAGTCACCAAGGGAAAAGAGACAAATCTCCCTTGCAGAAGAATTCCAAATAAAATATGCAGATACTCCACCCTCAAGGAGGTGGAACATAACTCCCCACTCCTTAAGCCTGAGCTGTGCACACTCACTTGCTTCTAAAGAGGACAGAAAGAGGGACCTCCCTGGTGGCGCAGTGGTTAAAAATCCACCTGCCAATGCAGGGGACACGGGTTTGAGCCCTGTCTGGGAAGAACCTACATGCCGCAGGTTCACCACAACTACAAATCCCGTGCACCACAACTACTGAGCCTGCGCTCTAGAGCCCACAAGCCACAACTTCTGAACCTGTGTCCCACAACTACGGAAGCCCGTGCACCTAGAGCTGTGCTCTGCAACAAGAGAAGCCACCGCAATGAGAAGCCTGCGCACTGCAACGAAGAGTAGAGCCTGCTTGCCGCAACTAGAGAAAGCCTGTGTGCAACAACGAAGACCCAATGCAGCCATTAATTAATTAATTAATTAAAAATTTTAAAAAATAATAAACATGAGAAAACTGTCAGACAGATCCAAGTTGAGGAAATACTAAAAACACCTCACCAGTACCCTTCAAAACTATCAAGGTCATCTAACAGAAAGAAAGTCTGAAAAACTGTCACAGCCAAGAGGAGTATAAGGAATGCAGTATTCTCGATGCGATCCTAGAACATAAAAAGGGACATTAGGTAAAAATTAAGAAAATCTGAACCAAATATGGGCTCTAGTTAATAATAATTTAGCAATACTGGGTCATTAATTGTAACATGTACCATACTAATATAAATTAATAATAGAGGAAACTGGGTATGGTGTATATTGTAACTATCTTCACAATTTTTCTGTAAATCTGAAACTGATCTAAAAAAATTTATTAAAAACAAGACAAAATTAAAGACACATTACACATAGAGGAACAAAGTTAAGAACAAACTTCTCACTGAAAATCATGAAAGCCAGAAAAAAAATGGGGTGACATATTTAAAGCAAAGATTTTTTTAAGTCAGCCCAGAATTCCATACCCAGCAAAATATGTTTTTATGAAGGAAATATAAAGATTTTCAAAAAATCCAGAGAATTCATCCCCAGTAGAGCTACACTATAAGAAATACTCAAGAAGTTCTCCAGGCAGAAGGACTACAATATCAGACAGAAAGTTGGATTTAAACAAATGAAGAATGCTAGAAAGAGAATGAAAAAAGGTTTTTTTTGTAAAGTGTATTTTCTTATTATTAAGTGTTATAAGAGATCATTGACTTTGCAAAGCAAAAATGGTAGCAGTTTACTGTGTGCTTATATCATAGAAAATTTTAAATGCATAGCATAAGGTATGGGATGGAAGAATTGTGAATATACTGTTGTAAGGTCCTTACACTACATGTGAAGCAATATAATACTATTTGAAGATAAATTCATATTAATTAAAGATGCATGTTTTAACCCTAGGAAAATCACCAAAAAAGTAAAAATAAGAATGAGGTACAAATAACAAGCCAATACTAAAGATAAAATTAAGTGATAAAAACTTTAAAATATCCCCCCCAAAAGTTGAAAAGGGCAAAAATAAAGAACAGATAGAACAAATAGGAAATAGCAAACAAGTGGGAACATTTTAATCCAACCATATTAATAATAACAGTAAATATAAACAATCTCAGTGTACAGAGATTGTCAGGTTGGATTTAAAAAGCAAGACTCAAATATATGCTGTCTACTAGAAACTCACTTTGATATAAAGTCACAGATAAGTTTAAAGTAAAAGGATAGAAAATATATACCATACAACCAATAACCAGAAGAAAAGCTGACATACTCATATTAATATAAAATGAAGTATTCTTCAAAAGGAATATTATCAGGGAAAAAGAGGAAAATAATCCCTTGACAAACAGACAAATTCTCCAAGAAGATATCAGAATCCTCAATACATGTTCACTTAACAACAGAGCTTCAAAATTCTTGAAGCAAAAATTAATGGAACATAAATGAGAAATAGAGTAATCCACAATTGTAGAGATTTCAGCATTCCTCTTTCTATAATTAATAGAACAATGTAGACTGAATTCCTGATCAGTACTATCAACCAACTTGACCTAAGCAACATCTGTATAATATTACACCCAAAAACAGAACACATTTTCTTTTCAAGTGCACTTGTGATATTCACCAAGATAGATCATATTCTATTCCATAAAACAAACTTTACCAAATTTTTTAAAAAATAAATCATACTAAGAGTGTGACCATACTGAAGTTAAACTGGAAATCAGTAACAGAAAGGTATCTGAAAATCCCCAATATTTGGAAATTAAGTCACTTCTAAATAATGCATGAGTCAAAGAGGAAGTCTCAAGGTCAATTTTAAAATATTTTGAACTGAATGAAAATTAAAAACTGGAGTATAAAAATCTGTGGGATGCACCTAAAGCAGTGCTTAGAGGAAAATGTTAACATTAAATCCTTATATAAACATAGTCACAAATATTAGTAAATTTAAGGTAGCAATATATAAAGATACATTTTAAAAGATCCTACAAGTAGGATTTATTCCAGAAATGCAAGGCTGGTTCAGTACTCAAATATCAATCATATAATTCACCATATTATAAAGTAGAGAAGAAAATAATATGATCATCTTAATGGTGACACAAAGTGCGTTTTACACATTTCAATAACCATTTATCATTGAAACTCAGCAAACTGGGAACAGAAGAGAACTTCCTTAACCTGATTGAGGGCATCTATAAAAATTCTACGGATAACATACTTAACAGTAAAAGACTGAATATTTTCTCAAATGGTCAATAACAAGGCAAGAAGGTCCTCTCTCACTGCTCATATTCAACATCACACTGTAAATTCTAGCTGATGCAATAAGGAAAGAAAAAGAAATAAAGAAAGGCATATGGGTTGGAAAGGAAGAAATGAAGCTTTCTCTATTTATAGATCAAATGTTTTTCTAAGGAGATACATGGGATCTACACACACACACACGCAAAATGCTCCTAGAACTAATAAGTGAGTTTAGCAAGGTCGTAGGCTAAAAAGTCAATGCAAAAAATCAATTGTATTTCTATACAGCAGCAATATAGTAATACAATTGTTAGTGGAATTCAAAATATATAATCTGTGCCACTTACAGCACCAAAATGCTTAGTTATAAACAATACATACAGAATATATATGCTATAAAATTTAAAACACTGATAGAAAAAAAGCAAAGTCTGAGATAAGTAGAGATATATCAAGTTCATAATTGAAAGATTCAATATAGTTAAGATGTCAATTCTCCCCAAATTGATCTATAGATTCCATGCAAATGCGATCAGTATCTCAACAGAAATGTTTTTAATAAATATCAAACAGAGTAGCCAAAACAATTTGGGGATTAAAAAAAGAACAAAGTTGGAGGACTCACACTACCTGTTCTCTAGATTTATTATAAAGCTGCAGTAAAAAGAACACATGTTCCATTTGTGGATAGGCACATAGATCAATGAAACAGAATAGAGTCCAGAAAAAACATATGCAAATATAGCCAATTGATTTTTGACAAATTTGCAAAGGTGATTCCAAGGATAAAGAATAGTCTTTTTAACAAATTGCATTAGAATATTTACACACAAAAAAGAAACTCAACCCATACATTGCCCTCTATGCAAAAAATAACTCAAAGTTGATCACAAACCTAATGTAAAACATAAAACTAGAAAATTCCTAGAAGAAAACAGGATAAATCAATGTGGCCTTAGATATAACATCAAAAGACAATCTATAAAAGAAAATATTTATTGTATTGTGCTTTATCAAAATTAAGGACTTTTATTCTGTAAAAGATACCGTAAGGAAATCAAAAGACAAGTCAAATATTGAGAGAAAATATTTACAATTAGCATATCTGACAAATGATTGTACCTAGAATATATAAAGAACTTTCAATGCTTAACAATGAGAAAATAACTCAGTTTAAAAACAGATAAAAGATTTGAACAGACACTTCACCAATAAAACAAACAGATGGCAGATAAGCACAAGAAAAGATGCTCAATGTCATTAATCATTAGGGAAATGCAAATTAGAATCACAATGAGCTATTACTACTTACCTACTACAATGATTTAAATTAAAGAAACAAACTGACAATGCCAAGAGTTGGTGAGGATGCAGAGGATCTGGAACTCTCATACTTTGCCAATGAGAACAAATTGTTATAGCCTCTTTGGAAAACAATTTAGCCATTTCTTGTAAAGTTAAACCTATATTTACTATATATGACCCAGGAATCTCACTCCCAGGATTCTATCTAAGAGAGGTAAAAATCTGTGTCTACACAGAAAGCCTGTATGCAAATGTTTATAGCTGCTTAACTTATAATCATGGAAAACTGGAAACAGCACAAATGTCCTATAGGTGAATAAACCATGGTGCATCCATACAATGGGATACTACTCAAAAATAAAAAGGAATAATCCAGTGATACATGAACATCATGGATGAGTCTCAAATGAATTTTGCTAAGTGACAGAAGTCAGACCCCAAAAGACCACATACTATAGATTTCCTTTATGTGATATTCAGGAAAAGGCAAAACTTTAAGATGGAGAAAGGTCAGTGGTTGCCAGGGGTTGGAGGTGAAGAGGAAAACTGACTACAGAAGACAGTTTTTGAAGCGATGGAACACTCTGTGGATTATGGTGGTAGATACACAGCTCTATGCTTTTGTCAAAACTGTACACCACAAAGAGTGAATTTTATAGTATGCAACTTTTAAAGTAAAACAAAAATAAAAAGTCTTTCATTCATAGGAGAAGACAGAATTGAAGAAAAACTGTCCATCCTCTATAAACCTGGTCACCTATAGAAGCAATCCTGACTCCAAGAAAAACCCTTGCCCTACCCAGTCATCCAAGACCACCAGGGCCTCAGGCAAGCCATTTAGCTCTGCCCTTCACAAAGCATTTTGGGGGGAAAAGTCCATTTTAAAATAGAATAATCAAATCAGATATATCCTAACACCCCCTCACCATGTACTAGGGCC
This sequence comes from Kogia breviceps, assembly GCF_026419965.1. NCBI lineage: Eukaryota > Metazoa > Chordata > Mammalia > Artiodactyla > Physeteridae > Kogia > Kogia breviceps. The sequence continues at coordinate 17,990,313 of NC_081325.1, forward strand.
CTGATAACAGACCAGTACTGCAGAATATTTGAGTAAATGTAACTCTTTTCCTCTTCAACAAACCGAGGGCTGGAAAGCCTATAAATGTCCTATTTCAGCTGTTTTAAGCAGCTTATCATGATTTTCTGAGAGTCTGGCCTCAAGACTCTGGAACCCTTCTTAATAACATTTAATGCTACCATTATGTAATTGAATCCATTTTGTCAGTGTAGTGGGAATATCATTAAACTGTAATTCATTTCACTGTCTTCTAGCTTTCAGACCCTCAAGTCCCAGAGTCCAGAACACCAAGAACTTGAAGCAGGGAGTGATTCTAATCCTTTCCCCTCCCACCCCGCCCTCCTGGGGCAGGATAAGTTTTTCCACACTGCAGTGTTATCCATTTCATTATCACCAAGACTGTGAGATGCTTCAGGTTCGCAGAGAGATCTGCAGGCCTCCTCCTCATCTGTCAATGCCTTAAGCTCCCTGATACTGAGTGACACCCCTTGATTCGCTGAGTCTCACTCTGGGCCCAGAGCATTTTTGAAAATACAATCATATCAGGAGATGGTACTTTTTACATCGGTTGCCCCCTCGACATCAAGTACCTGGCACCTCGCCACCTAACACACAAGTAGCCACATTATTATTGAAACCACATGTTCATTAGCAAGGTTGGCACCAACTCAGCCCCCACTGTCCGAAGTTAATGTTATATTCCATTAGAGCCCAGACAAGGGGACAGTGTAGGATACAGTTTGGGCATGAGAACAAACAGTCTGGTTTGACGAAATCTGAGTCTTCAACTGTTAGAAATACGATCTGGTTTCTATCTCGATGTATGTCTGCACTGATGTTTCAGAGAGGAACATGTTTTGAAAGAAAATACCATTCTTTCAGTGTTATCTTTGCAAAATTGTATTTAATTCTTTCCACCACTTGCAGGGACAACCAGAGTCCACCGGCTTCTTGCTGTGCTAATCACTTCATCCCTGGAGATTCATGTAAAGTGTTTCACTTAATGTAAAGGAGTGACTCAGAACCATTGCTTTCAATTAAGAAAGCCTGAGAGAGTTCTGGGAACAGTGCTCTCTTCTTTTAGAAGTAAAGAGGAGGAGGGGTGCTGGGACAGGGAGGGAGGGAAGGAAAGAAGAGAGAAGAAAAAAATATAAGCAGAAAAATGACTTGTGCACTCAAAATGAAATCATCAATTCCTACGTTATTTTCATAAAATTTAATTCAGATCATACAAGCTCTCAACCTTTCAGACATTACTGATGTGCCATGGGTATTTACTCTTTTGCTCCATCTTGATAGAAAGACATGCTGGATTTTATAAAACTTTTTATTACTATTGTTTATTCCCATGTGTGCATCTCACACAGGATTCTCCTATATCCCTTACTAAAGAAGCAAACCCTCTTTTTGCATATGTGTTCAATATCTCTACCAAAAGCATGTATCTACACCCATTAATTGTACTCCTCTACAAAAGAGTTTCTTTCAGCACTGCATATATTCAAGTTCCTTCTTCTTTATATGTGGCAATCATAAAGCAGAATTTTACAAATTTAGAAACCTACATTCTGGAAATGGATTAAAATATTTTTATGTTTGCTGCTGAAATAATGGCATTGAAGACCAGGGTTTTTCCCCGCAGGTGATCCATGAGGTATTATAATCCTTCTTAGTATGGCTAGGTCTATTATAATAAAATATTTTCCAGAAATCTGAGGATGACCTAACCTCATCAGTTTCTCCCCAAAGGAGCCATATTCCAACCAAAAGTAAACAGTACTCTTAGATCAGTGCAAAAGTATCAGTCAATAAACTACACTGGTGAGCAGACCATCCTACCAGGTTTCTTGACAGGTAATTATTTGGGCTTCCTGAGAAGATGGATCTGGGCCAGGGCTATATTGCCCCAAAGCAATGCAGGTATGGAGGCCCCAATAAAGCAAGAACACTACATCATGAGAAGAAAAAAAAAAAAAAAGACTTTGAAAGGACATGATTTTTGTTTTACAAAAATTATTAATCACATGGGAAAAATCAGAATAAAAGCCAGAATATTTTATTTATATCTTCTACTATCTTCTACTTAATTACAGTGTATTGCTAGTTTTCTTTTGATGTGTGTTGGAGGAGCATAATCTTTATAGTGCTAGAGGACTTTAAAAGTTTTCATGAACCTCTGGTCTGCTTATTGTCCTAATTTAGACCAGAGAGGAAAGGTCCTGAGCATCCTCCCACTTCCATACTTGGTCTTCCCAGAGCTCTAGCATTAAAAAGATCAGTAAAAATTTCAGTGATTCACTTCTGTTTTCTACTTCACACAAATTTAGCTTAAAACCACCTGAAGATAGGGAAACAGTCTCCTTTTTTCTGTGTAAGCAAAGGGTTAACACTGACAAACAATGTTCTAAATGTGTTCATTTATGCATGTGCTTGCATGTCTAGTTGGACCCACTCTGCCTAAGCTCATTTTCCATATGACCTTTTACAAGAAGCTAAGAAAGACATCCATTGTTTCCCTGCATTTAGTGGGTTTAAAAACATAGTCCCACAACCAAAAAGGCAAATCAGAGAAGAATGCCTAAAGCAAAGATACATTATTTTCCCCCAAGAAGAGCCATGTATCGCATCAGTCACAAGATAGTAGCTGACTTAGAAATTGTACCCATATCTGTGAGATATGTAGTGGATTGAAGAGCTCTAAAATATAACTTGTATACTTTCTTAGACTCCCATTCAGGTTCTTACACTCTCTTCCTATACCATGTAATTTTTCCTTTCAAGCAGAAATAGAGGTATGTGTCATTCACGTGGGCCTACCTGACTGAGCTGGCACCAAAGCATACTTTATTTTTTGTATATAGACATATACTATATTGTATAGATTATTTTTATATATTGTATTTTATATGTAGAGAGATATTAAATATATATATCATCCCAGCTGATGGGAGGTAGGCTGCGATAAGTAGGCATGCTCTGACTTTGCACATAAGCTAATTGTGGTAGCTAGTTTCCAGAGATGACCCCAAACAGACCCACTCTCCCTTGCATGTACATGCTTCTCCTCTCATCAAGAGGAGTGACTGCTTTGACCAATAGAATGTAGAAGAATGTTCTGGGACTTCTGAGCCCAGATATTAAGAAGTTCTGGCAGCTTCTGCTTTTTTTTTTGGTCTCTTTTTGTCTATTTTTATGGTCTATTCACAACTTAAAAGATAAGAATTTGTTGTTTGTTTTTTGGTTTGGGGTTTTTGTTTTACTGGATGAGTGGAAATTGAACATCCAATAGTTCTCAGGCAATATTTGAATGAGCTAAGTAGAAACATCTAAATTAAATTACTTTAAAAATATAAATGATTTGTCAAATAAGAGGGAAAGTATTTGGCATAGTGTTTAGGACTCCAGTGATTCCAAAAAGTGTTTTCAAGAAGTTCTTATATGCTTGGTTAACACTTTCTACACCTAAACTCTAACTTGTGTTTTAAAAAAAGACATTCCCTAATTTTTCTAAAACCATTTTTCACAGAAAATTTCAAACATATTCAAATGTAGAATAGTATAAAAAAATCCCCAAGTATCTAATACTTAGTTTCAACAACTATAAATTCACTGACAGTTTTGTTCCACCTGTACCCCAAGCCACTCCCCTATCCCCCGATTATCTGATGCACATCCAAGAAAATATCATTTCACCCATAAATATTTCTAAGTATTTTTTAGATAAAAGAAAAAATTTCTTTTTAAAAATAAAACTGCAATACCATTATCATACCTTAAAAATGTTTAACAGTTATTTCTTAGCGGTATCAAATATCTTGTTAATGTTTAGAGGAGTTTTTTTTTTTAATTGAGATTCAGAGAAGGTCCATATATTATTACTGGTTGACATGTTTCTTTAATGTAGGTCTCTTCTCTCTTTTGTTCCATTGCCATTTTTTGTTGTTGTTGAGAATATCGGATTGCTTATCCTACAGTTTTCTTCAATCAGGTTTTGCTGACTGCATCCCCACGGCCTCACTGAATATGTTCTGCTGTTCCTTCTGATCCTGTAAGACTGTAATTAGACTTAGAGACAATTGGATTCAGGTTCAGTTTTTTGGCCAGAATACTTCATAGTAGTAATGTGAAATTTGATCAAAAAGGACATATAATGTCTAATTGTCTCTTTTGGTGATGTGAGCAGCTATTGACGATTATTGCCTAGGTTCACTCTTTCATTATGGGTTGCAAAATGATGACGTTTCAATTCTCTTATTTGTCTTATGTATTATGTAGAATTCATCCCCAAGAGAAATTTCTCTTCATCAGTTGCTGAATACCCTGAAGTATTTTTTTTTTTTTTTTTTTTTTGCGGTATGCGGGCCTCCCACTGCTGTGGCCTCTCCCGCTGCGGAGCACAGGCTCCGGACGCGCAGGCCCAGCGGCCACGGCCCACGGGCCCACCCGCTCCGCGGCATGTGGGATCCTCCCGGACCAGGGCACGAACCCGCGTCCCCCGCATCGGCAGGCGGACTCCCAACCACTGCGCCACCAGGGAAGCCCCCTGAAGTATTTTTAATATAGGAAAGGCAGGATAAATGCTGATGTTTCTTTTCTATTCCTCAAAATATTGAATTGGTTCCCTAAGTCTTCCAAAGGTGACCAAAGTGATAGGGGTTTTTTGGTTTCTTTTTTATTGATGTATAGTTGATGTACAATATTATGTAAGTTATGGGCATACAATATAGTGATTCATAACTTTTAAAGGTTATATGTACTCTATTTACAGTTATTATAAAATACAAAGTGATGTTTTTAGAACCATTAGAACTCATGGGTTTAAATATACTTATGTATCACAATTCATTGACATTTCTGTCCTTATTAATGCTAAAAATTTAACCAGTAGGAGCAACTTCAAAACGGTTCCCTTTGCACAGATCCCAGTAATTTTAAAGCTTCCTCGCTTTCTTGTATGACAAGATGTTCCAGACTAAGCTGGTATATTTCCTGACTCTGACCTAGAATCAGTCATTTCTCTATAGTCCTGATTCTTTTTATAGGGAATTGAGATTTAAAGAACACAATCTGAATCTTCATTATCACTGGATTGGTAATTGTTTTTATTTCTTTGCATTGAAAAGATGGTGGTATTTTTTTGAGCGTGTTTGGTTATTTTTTGAGATAAAATAAATTTCAATTTAAGACTACTGCATTTTTACTTAACCTCCTTCACCTGACATTTGTATTTCCTTTTCCCAGTCAAAAATTCAGGCTCTTATCTGCCAGTTAAGTGCTATCTCAATGTAATTTTAATTTGTGATTCTCCTACTATATATGAGACTAAGTATCTCTTCATATGGCCAAAGGTATTTGCATTCCTTTTTCTGTGAATTGTCTCTATCTCTAACTGATTTTTCAGTAATCTTTTACCCTTCTCTTTTTAGGTATTCACTTTATGTAAGGGATACAACCCTTTGTTCATGATATAAATTTCAAATATTTTTTCCATGTTTGTCATTTGTCTTTTTGCTTTTCTTATGGTAGATTTTTTTTATGCCATGAAAAATTTCTTTGTATTTATATTATCAAGTGTATCCATCTTTTCTCTTATTGTTTCAGATTTTTGAGTTCTAGAAAAGTTTTCTCCACTGTATGTTCTTCTGGTACCTGTAGGGTATCATTTTTTACCTTGAAATCTCTGATACATTTGAAGTTTATCTTGATGTGCGGGGTGAAGAATGACTGCAATTTTATTTTTTTGCATAAGTCCATCCAGCTTTCCCAACAAAAGTCCACCTCTTTCCCTACTGATTTGCATAGGTAATTGATCTATTTCTGGATTTTCTATTCTGATGCATTGATCTGACTGTTTATTCATGTACATAAACCACTGTCTTTTCATTATAAAGGCTTTAGAATGTGTTTTATTATCAGCTTGCACTTGCTCCATTCTCTATTTTTGTCCTTTTCCTGACTATTCTTATTTGTTATTCCAAATAAACTTTTTAATCAACTTGTATAATTGATTATAAAAAATTTAAACCCAGCATTAAATGTGTAAATTAATATAAGGAGGACTGACAACTTTATATTGTTGAATCATTCTGTCCAAGAGCATAGTATTCTGTTCTATTTGTTCATGTTTATTTTTGTATTTTGGGGGAAACATTTATAGTTTTCTTCACATAGTTTTTGAATATCTTTTTAAATATACATCTAGGAATTTTATTTCACTTCATTTCATTCCATTTCATTCCATTTTATTTTTTATTTTATTTTATTTTATTGGCTAAGTGGAGTCTTCTTTTCCATTATATAAATTGAACAGTTTTTTTATGTATAAAACCTACTTATTTTGTATGCTGATCTCATAATATGACACTCTATTAAATTCTTTTATTATTTATAGTAGCTTTTCAATTGATAGCTTTGAGATTTCTAGACATTCAATCCAATATAATCTATAAGTAAAGATAATTTACTTTTTCCTTTCCAGTTCCTTACAGCTAATTGCCTTCTTTCCTCTAATTGCTTTGGCTGATACCTCCGACACAATGCTAAATTGTGGTGGAGATAGTGGGCATCCTTGTCTCGTTCCAGAATCTGCCTTTAGAAGGAAACACACCAGTATTTCTCTACTAAGTAAAAGGCTTTAACACTGAGGTATATTATAATGTTTTAAAAATATCCATGATTCCTGTTTTATTGGCTGTTTCATAACATGAAAGGACATTGCATTTTGTCAAATGCTTTTTCTGCACCTACAAAGATAATTATAATCTTTCCTTACTTCTTTGGATTTCCAATATTGAATGAACTCTGTGTTTCTGGAGTTAATCCCACATGGTAATGATGTATTATTTTTAATATGCTGTTAATATTTTATTTAAAAAATTTTATCACTATTCATATTGAAATTATTCTGTAATTTTCTCTTTTTGGTGCAGCTTTTGACCAGGTTTGGTGGTCAATGTTATCTCATTTCAAAAATAAATTTGAGGGCTTCCCTGGTGGCGCAGTGGTTGAGAGTTCGCCTGCCGATGCAGGGGACGCGGGTTCGTGCCCCGGTCTGGGAGGATCCCACGTGCCGTGGAGCTGCTGGGCCCGTGAGCCGTGGCCGCTGCGCCTGCGCCTCCGGAGCCTGTGCTCCGCAACGGGGGAGGCCACAGCAGTGAGAGGCCCGCGGACCGCCAAAAAAAAATAAAAATAAATTTGAAAATTTTTCCTCTTTAGTTTCCCTCAACTGTGTGTTTGTTTGTGTTATTTTGTTTTGTTTTGCTTGCTACAGTCTCTTGGTTCCCTATTATATGCATGATTGAAACCAGCCAGTAAATACATCTCCCACTGTTCCCACCTCGCTAGTACCTAACTTGAAATAATGTCCTTTTAATCTCAATTTTACCTTTAAGGCAATAAGTGAACTTATTTTATTTATATTAATAATTTCCTAATTATCTCCCAAATTCTTATTTTTTAATTTTTATTTTATATTGGAGTATCATTGAGTAACAATGTTGTGTTAATTTCAGGTGTATAGCAAAGTGATTCCGTTATACATACACCTGTATCTATTCTTTTTCAAATTCTTTTCCCATTTAGGTTATTAAAGAATATTGAGCAGAGTTCCCTGTGCTATACAGTAGGTCCTTGTTGGTTACATTTTTTTTTAACATCTTTATTGGAGTATAATTGCTTTACAATGGTGTGTTAGTTTCTGCTGTAAAACAAAGTGAATCAGCTATATGTATATATATATATCCCCATATCCCCTCCCTCTTGCGTCTCCCTCCCACCCCTCTAGGTGGACACAAAGCACCAAACTGATCTCCCTGTGCTATGCCTCTTCAATAACTGGTGCTATGAAAACTGGACAGCTACATGTAAAAGAATGAAATTAGAACACTCCCTAACACCATACACAAAAATAAACTCAAAATGGATTACAGACCTAAATGTAAGGCCAGACACTATAAAACTCTTAGAGGAAAACAGGCAGAACACTACGACATAAATCACAGCAAGATCCTTTTCGACCCATCTCCAAGAGAAATGGAAATAAAACCAAAAATAAACAAATGGGACCTAATGAAATTTAAAAGCTTTTGCACAGCAAAGGAAACCATAAACAAGATGAAAAGACAGACCTCAGAATGGGAGAAAATATTTGCAAACAAAGCAACTGACAAAGGATTAATCTCCAAAATATACAAGCAGCTCAGGCAGCTCAATATCAAAAGAACAACCAACCCAATCCAAAAATGGGCAGAAGACCTAAATAAACATTTCTCCAAAGAAGACATATAGATGGCCAAGAAGCACATGAAAAGCTGCTCAACATCACTAATCATTAGAGAAATGCAAATCAAAACTACAATGAGGTATCACCTCACACCAGTCAGAATGGGCATCATCAGAAAATCTACAAACAATAAATGCTGGAGAGGGTGTGGAGAAAAGGGAACCCTCTCGCACTGCTGCTGGGGATGTAAATTGATACAGCCACTATGGAGAACAATGTGGAGGTTCCTTAAAAAACTAAAAATAGAACTACCCTACGACCCAGCAATCCCACTACTGGGCATATACCCTGAGAAAACCATAATTCAAAAAGAGTCATGTACCACAATGTTCATTGCAGTCTATTTACAATAGCCGGGACATAGAAGCAACCTAAGTGTCCATCGACAGACGAATGGGTAAAGAAGATGTGGCACATATATATGATGGAATATTACTCAGCCATAAAAAGCCACTGCTGCCATCTTCCCAGAAGTCTTGTTTTCCTAATTTCTTACAGAACACAGCTTGAAAATAAGTCACTTTTCTTTCTTCTACAAATCATATCTCATCTCTACATCTATGGGACATGTAAGGGATGTCAGTAAAAGCTCAGAAGATAAAAAATTTAAATAAAATATGCTTTGCACCAGTACCTGTAAGGACTGTGAGTTAATCTTCTAGGAATTTTTCAGTATTCTAGGTACAGAGACAAGCAATCCGTGGGGGTTCAATGAATGCTGATGGTATTAAATTGCTTGTTCTCTATGTGGCCATTCTTTTTAATTGCCTTAGACTTTCTTTAACTCTGCCATCTTGCCATTTTGTCATAGAACTGTAACTTTTTCCAGTATACAATGTGAGATAGTCTACCCAGTGATTAGTAATAGTTTCCTATATATAGATTTCCTAGATTTGTTGTAGGATTAAATGAGTTAATATATATAATGTACTTAGAACCATTAATAGATGTTATACCTGGCACATGGTAAATACTAAATGTTAGCCACTATTATTATGATCATGTTTCTTATTTGTGTTGTTTTTATCAAGGGAATACATGTTCCAGTCCTTCCCCACTTGACGTTCTACTATAGTGTTGATAAGGGAGTGAACTATGTATTACATAGAATATTATTTCTGTGGAATATTAAGAAACATTGTGTTCAAAACTAGTTCTATCGTCCAAAAATAGAACATTCTAGATTAAGGGAAAATAAGATTGCCTAGCCCACTGTAGTTCTCTGACAGTGAATCCAAAGTACTTCTCTATCACTGTGTTCACCCCACCTTATTCCTTTCTCCTCCTTCCCACCATGCTGTCCCAAGAAGCATTAACACTTGGAGTTTACTCTCAGGAGTACTGTACCCAAGCATTGTATTCACCTCAGAGGCAAACTTAAGCATACTTCTCTGCCTCAAATGAAAGAATGGATAGAAGCAGATTTCTGGGTTGAGTTGTTTAAAAATAATAGAATTTACTTGTACAGATGTCTGTAATTTAGTTCAAAACATTCCATATAATCAATGTAATATAATGTTTGACCAGCTAAAGCTTTAATTCTAAGGATGGTTAGCTATTATGATGCCCAGAATTCATAGTTTATGGGTAGTCACCTACATTACATCAGAAAAGGCTATGCTCCAGAGTATGTATTAGAAGTCCTTCAGCTCCCAGCATCTCAATGAACAAACTACTTTACTAATTAGCATCCTGAATGTTAAAAATGGGTTTTATTGGTTAAACGAGTGACTGGCTATTGAGCATAATGAATATTAGAAATGGGCTCTCATTGGTGAAATAAGAAATGCCAAGATATGTGAACTGGCCAAAACAGTTTAGAAATACTCTTGCATGAAGAGAATTTGAAAATCCAATGAATCCTACAACCTGAATGATTAGGAATGATGCCTGATTCCAGTCATTGGTTTAAGAGGATTTCTGATTTCATGGTACCTACTGGAGGGAGGGCACAAAATCCTGACTCTGGAATATCATGCCTCCTTGGAGTAAATATTTTAAACAATATGTGGTAAGTGCTAAAAAGGAAAGAGCTTAGACTTCATCAAACTCACATAACAGATCCTTTGAAGCACTTTGTGCTTGCTTGCTAATGAATGATAGTGCAATAAATGTACAGGGGAAGAAGCTCTTCCGAGACATTTTTATTACAGCCACGTGGGAAGTTCTTCGGGGAGAAGCCAATCTTAGCCACCTCAAATTTCTTTGGTAGCTATTCCTACCTACTGAAAAACAAACAAAATACAAAGAGCTGTGCATTAATCAAAGTACCACTTTCGAAATGATGAGTTGCCTGTTATTCAAAGAATTTAGGAAAATTGAATTGAAAATTGAGTCTTGACATAATTTTGATCACTAGAAGGATATCAGCTGAACAGTTGACAAAGAGCCTTTTAAAAAGTAGACTTCATATTTTAGAGTAATTTCAGATTTACAGAATAACTGAAAGATAGTACAGAGACTTCCCATATACCTCACATCTGGTTCCCCCATTACAGCATCTTACATTAGTGTGATACATTTGTTACAAGTAATGAATCAATATGGATATGTTATTGATAACTAAAGTTCGTCGTCTATTTAGATTTCCTTAGTTTTAACCTAGTGCCCTATTTCTGTCCCAGGATCCCATCCAGGATACAATAGTACACTTAGTTGTCTTGTCTCTTTAGGCTCCTCTTTGCTGTGACAGTTTCTCAGAATTCCTTGTTTTTGATGACCTTGACAGTTTTGAGGAGTACTGGTCAGGTATTTTGTAGGATGCCCCAGTGTTGGAATTTGTGTGTTGTTTTTCTCAAGATAAGGTGCCATCTTCATCACATCATATCAAAGGCACATATTATCAATATGATTTGTGACTCTCAGTGTTGGCCTTGATCAACCAGGTGAGGTAGTATGCGGCAAGCTTCTCTAAAGTTTCTCTTCCTCTCCTTCCAATCCTCCCCACCCCAATTTCCATACTATACATTTTTTTTTTAACATCTTCATTGGAGTACAATTGCTTTACAATGGTGTGTTAGTTTCTGCTTTATAACAAAGTGAATCAGTCATACATATACACATATTCCCATATCTCTTCCCTCTTGCGTCTCCCTCCCACCCTCCCTATCCCACCCCTCTAGGTGGTCACAAAGCACCGAGCTGATCTCCCCGTGCCATGTGGCTGCTTCCCACTAGCTATCTATTCTACGTTTGGTAGTGTATGTATGTCCATGCCACTCTCTCACTTTGTCACGCCTACCCTTCCCCCTCCCCACAACTATACACTTTGGAAGGGAGTCACTCTGTGCATATCATACATAAGGAATGGGAGTTATGCTCCCCTTCCTTAAGGCAGGGGGAATATCTACATAAGTTATTTGGGGCCAAAGTGCCTTTTAACTTGAGTTTTTATGATACTGTGAATTAGCTTTAGGAATCCCATCCCCTCTACAGATTTTGCCCCTAGTTTTAAATAATTTGAAATATTTTCTAAGTCTTCTAGGTACTTGTCAGTATACATTAGATTTCACATTTCACCAATTACCTCTACTGTCAGACAAAATATTAGAAAGTCAAAGAAGTAGCTAGCAGTTTAACATAATATAAACACTACTCTCTCTATCAGTAATTACCTGGGTCTGAGGACAGCATCATTCATAAAAAATATACACGAAATACCCCCACAAAACAATCTGGTTCTGAGGAAAACAACTCTATAACACTCTTGATTGCTACTGCAAGGCAATATAAGCCATCCAAAGACACAAAAATAGAAAGAAATCAGCAAAGTGGTATTTTCTTTTGTTTTTGTTTTAGGAACAAGAATTCAACTATGATAACTCCATAAATTTCCAGCACTTAAGAAAACATAGTAAACTACTAATTTGGAGACAGAAACCCAGTATTTAACCATAGAGACACAAGCCTGTACAATAACTTGATGTTCTATAGTTATCTCTGCCTTCATTCACCAGGACTGTCAGATGAGGGCTCTCCAGGAGAGCAGGATGGAGAAGATCAAAGGTCAAGAGTCCAATCATGAGTTCTCAAGGGAGAAGACAAAATCCCAGAAGGTCTGCAGTTTCCAGCTGTCTGTTTCATGCCAAAAAGACATCAGAAGCAAGAGGATGAAGTCTGAATAATCAGAAGAATGTTATTTTAAGAGAAATAATTGTTTTAGACCTGAATATTAAGTATTCCCAGTCCCCTAGAGAAGAGGCTAAAGTTAAAATAATTCTTTATGGTCTCAAAAGTGTATTCATGTACAGATCACTCACTATCAAGCATAGGGGCTGGATAAACTTAGGATAAAGGAGATGGTTACTGTGCTTTCCTTCATCTATTTTTAAAGTACCTCTTGTCCTCCTTTCTTCTAAATTGAGAGTAGAAAGAACATTTGTTAAAAAAAAAAGGAATACTTTAACCAGAAATAGAAAAATCATGGCATGTTTAACAATACTTGTGTGTGTGTGCATGTACTGACAGAAAGTGGGTCTTTGTTGTCTCTTTTAAGTTAAGTTCAGGTATGGCAGTGATGGTATCACAATAATAACAGTATCTTCATTTGTTAGCACTTTACCATTGGAAAAGTATTTTGACATTTATTATGTGTATATTTTAACTCTACGGATCATAAAAGAATATTATTATTACTCCCATTTTACAGATGAGTAGACAGGCTTGATGAGATTAAGTGACTTGCTCAAGGTTTCAGAATTGGAACCCTAGCTCAACAGGAACCCTGCTCTTGAACTTCTGACCCAGAACTTTTCTACTGCACCATTTCACTTTTCCTCATATGTATGTAAACTGAGATTATCCCAGTCAAAAATTTTGGTCTTCCTTCTATTGAGATGCTGAACTGGTTCACTAAAAAATAAGTGAACCATTTTTTAGTGAACCAGGTTTACACACACAGGGCTCCCTTTACTATATTATGATACCCCTTCTTGAAAACCACTAAGAATCATTGCATCTTCTCTATATCTGCCAAAATGTTTACAATCTTTAAGTAGCATATACTAAGAAAATGAAAGTTTTCATTTATTTTCAAATGTAAATAATATATTGAAAATATATTATTATAGTTAATTATTATTTTTAAAAGGCTTTTTAAAGACACACTATGCCCCCAACCCCCCGTATACTATTATGACTTTGTGGGGACTGCTAAACTTTCTCTCCATTACTTCTACAAATGAACCTAAGTGTCCTCCTCCTAAGAAAAAATAAAATTGAAAGTAGAGACTACTTATCTGAAATTGTACATGGCATCTGTGTTTAGTCTGACACATTGAAAGTGATGCCAAGAAATATCAAAATACATCAAACATTCCTTATGAAGGCACATCAAAAACCCCTTAATCCACAAACTTTGTTTTCCAAAATATCTAGAAGTCAGGAATGTTTGTAACATGCAAAATGGTAGTGAGAATTAAAGTAATTTTCCAGATAATTTAAATTCAAATCTTCCTTCCCCTCATTTTGCAGTGGTATTTTAGCCCAAATTAGTCAAGTGGATGACTCCATTCTGCACTGGACTTTGGAACCTGAAGAGTCCCTACCTTTTAATGTGATGATGCATATCAACACCAAGCTCAGAAATCAACATTTCTGACTAAATCAGCACAGACTCACCTGTCACAAACACTTAAAGTAGTTCCCTCCCTGAAAAGAACAGTCTCTCCACCCTTCTAATCAAGTTACCAGAGAAATTCATGGTGAAAATACTTTATTAGGTCATCTTGTCCATAATCTTGCAAGCATAAGAACACTTCCTGTGGCATACTTCCCCCATATGTTGCCTGAGCTTACATGAGTTAAACTACAGACATTCCCCCTCATCCTTGGTGAATCTGTTCCACAATTTCACATATTTCACTGTCAGTATTTGCTGAGTGTTTTTGACATTTTTCTCCATTTTTCATCATGATTTTTAGTTCTACTCTCCTGAGCATCTTTACTACGATTCGTATTACTTCATAGTCCTCAGGTAGATAATAACCACAGCTAATAATTAATGAGTATTTACTATGGAGCTAGCATTTTCAAAGTACTTTAAATATATTAATGTCTTGAATCCTCACAATGGCCATACTGGTTGGCTGGGTGCAATTACTAATCCCATTTTACAGACAGTAAAGTTGAGGCACAGGAGTATTAAGGCAGCATGGTTAGTAAGAGGCAGACTCTGGACCTGGAGCCCTAATGCCCAGCTCCAGGGAGTACGTTGTAACCAACCATGCCCCCATACCGCATCAACAGGTTCACCTGGAAACCACAGGTGTAGTTTTTCATTATAAATGAATGCCTTTACCATCTTCTGTTGCTGGGAGTATAAAGACCATCCTCGAGGTCATACACAACCACCAAGTTGGATTCATCCCAGGTCACAAGGATGGTTCAACATATGCAAATCAATCAATGTGATACACCACATCATCAAAAGAAAAGACAAAAACCACGTAATCATCTCAAAAGATGCAGAAAAAGCATTTGATAAAATTCAACATCTGTTCATGATAAAAACTCTTACCAAATTGGGTATAGAAGGAACATATCTCAACATAATAAAAGCTATTTATGATAAACCCACAGCCAATATAATACTCAATGGTGAAAAGCTGAAAGCCTTCCTGCTAAAATCTGGAACAAGACAAGGATGCCCACTCTCACCACTTCTCACCTTCAACATAGCATTGGAAGTCCTAACCACAGCAATCAGATAAGAAAAAGAAATAAAATGTACTCAAATTGGTAGGAAAGAGGTAAAGTTGTCACTATATGCAGATGACATGACACTATGTAGAGAAAACCCTAACGACTCTGCACAAAAACTACTAGAACTGATAAACAAATTCAGCAAGGTAACAGGATACAAGATTAACATACAGAAATTGGTTCCATTTCTTTACACTAACAATGAAATACCAGAAAGGGAATGTAAACAAACAGTCCTCTTTAAAATCACATCAGGGACTTCCCTGGCAGTCCAGTGGTTAAGACTCCATGCTTCCAATGCAGGGGGCACAGGTTCAATCCCTGGTCAGGGAACTAAGATCCCATGTGCTGTGTGGCATGGCCAAAAAATAAAAACAACAATAATGTGATTAAACAAGCCAAGATAACTAAATATAATACCACAAAAACTCAAAAATAAAAAAAACTAAAATTGCACCAAAAACAATAAAATACTTAGGAATAAGCCTCACTGAGGAGGTGAAAGACTTATATACTGAGAACTACAAAACAATAATAAAGGAAATTAAAGATGATTCAAAGAGATGGAAAGCTATCCCATGCTCTTGGATTGGAAGAGTTAATATTGTTAAAATGGCAAAACTACCCAAAGCAATCTACAGATTTAATGTGACCCCTATTAAATTACCCATGACTTTTTTCACAGAACTAGGACAAATAATCCTAAAATTAACATGGAATCATAAAAGACACAGCATTGCCAAAGCAATCCGGAGGAAAAAGAACAAAGCAGGAAGCATAACCCTCCCAGACTTCAGACAATACTACAAAACTACAGTAATCAAAACATTGTTGTATTGGCACACAAACAGACATATGGATCAATGGAACAGAATAGAGAGACCAGAAAAAAACTCACACACCTATGGTTAACTAATCTTCAACAAAGGAGACAAGAATGTAAAATGGGAAAAAGACAGTCTCTTCAGCAAATGGTGCTGAGAAAGTTGGACAGCTGCATGTAAATCAATGAAGTTAGAATACAGCATGCACAAAAATAAACTCAAAATGGCTTAAAGACTTAAACATAAGATATGACACCATAAAACTCCTAGAAGAGATCATAGTCAAAACATTCTCTGGCATAAATTGTACCAATGTTTTCTTAGGTCAGTCTAAAAAGGCAATAGAAATAAAAACAAAAATAAACAAATGGGACTTAGTCAAACTTAAAAGATTTTACACAGCAAAGGAAACCATAAACAAAACGAAAGGACAACCTACAGAATGGGAGAAAATATTTGCAAACAATGCAACTGACAAGGCCTTAATTTCCAAAATATATAAACAGTTCATACAACTCAACAACAAAAAAAACAAACAACCCAATTGAAAAATGGGCAGAAGACCTAAATAGACATTTTTCCAAAGAAGATATACAGATGACCAATAGGTACATGAAAAGATGTTCAATGTCTCTAATTATTAGAGAAATGCAAATCAAAACTACAATGAAGTATCACCTCACACCAATCAGAATGGCTATTGTCAAAAACTCTACAAACAATAAATGCCAGAGAGGGTGTGGAGAAAAGGGAACCCTCTTACACTGTTGGTGGGAATGTAAATTGGTGCAGCCACTATGGAAAACAGTGTGGAGGTTCCTCAAAAAACTAAAAATAGATTTTCCATATGATCCAGCAATCCCACTTCTGGGCATATACCCAGACAAAACTATAATTTGAAAATATACATGCACCCCTATATCCATAACAGCACTATTTACAATAGGCAAGACATGGAAACAACCTAAATGTTCATCGACAGATGAATGGATAAAGATGTGGTATACACATGCAATGGAATATTACTCGGCCATCAAAAAGAATGAAATAATGACATTTGCAGCAACATGGATGGATTTAGGGATTATCATACTAAGTGAAGCAAGTCAGAAAGAGAAAGACAAATACCATACAATATCACTTATATGTGGAATCTAAAATACAATACAAATCGACATATCTACAAAACAAAAACAGACTCACAGATAATGAGAACAGACTTGCAGTTGCCAAGGTGAGGGAGGGGAGGGAAGGCTTGGGTGTTTGGGATTAACAGAGGCAAACTATTATATATGGGATGGACAAACAACAAGGTCCTACTATATAGCACAGGGAACTATATTCAATATCCTGTGACAAACCATAATGGAAAAGAATATGGAAAAGAATATATATATGTGTGTATAACTGAGTCACTCTGTTGTACAGAAGAAATTAACACAACATTGTAAATCAATTATACTTCAATAAAACTTAAAAAAAAAAAAAAGACCATCCTCCAGTTCATTCTGCTATCTGATTAAAAGGCTGGTCCTATCAACCAAAGCCTCTTTATCTATTCCATAAGTTTAAAATGTGGTCTTCTGAGCATAATTTTCAGAAAGACTCCCTTAAACAAATGATAACAGCAAAACAACCATATTTCTCCTGTATCCCAAATCCTCATAGACAAATTGACCACTGTAATTATTTCCCTGAAGCTTGTCAAGGCTTAAGGGTACTTTTATTTTTCCCACTAAGCTTATTTTTAAGAACTTTATTCCAAGTCATGGTTCTTTTTATTTCCTATCCCATGTTTTCCATATTAATAATAATAATAACTAACATCAACTCAGACTTAAAATGTTCCAGGCACTCTTCCAACTGCTGTACAGGAATTATAAACACTACAACCCTACATGATAGGCATTATTATTATTATTATTATTATTATTAAATATTATCATATACATTTTACATAAATATGAAAACTGGGGCACAGAGAGTTCAACAAAAGGCCAAATGTCACACAGCTAGTAATAGGCAAATGATTATCTTCTACATTAATACTTAGGGCTCCACCAGCATACTTCTCACTAACTCTTTCTTTTCTGTGGCAGAGATGGTATAGGTATTGAGTTCAAAGTAGAAAGAACAATCAAGAAAGGAGAAAAGCGTGGAGTAGCATTTGCTCAATTGCATTATATAGGATAAAAAGTTCTACAGAGCCAAAAATGGAGAAATTATTGCATGTAGGAAAGGGAATTTGGAAACTTTTCTCTAAGCAGTGAGCACTACTGAGAGCTTTGAGCAGGAGAGTGTAAGACTGTGCTTCCAAAAAACCTAACCTGACAGCTGAAGCATAACAAATTAGGCAGGGAGACTGGAGGCTGAGAGCCCAGTGGAGAAGTTATTGCTAGTCTGAGATCAGGGATAAGGGAGTAGAGAGCAGAGGAAGGCCTTGCAGAGATATTACGGAAAATCAACAGGATTTTGCTGCACATTCAGATGCAGGCAAAAGTGAAAGAGAAGGAGCAAAGACCCTTTTGAGATTTAGAACCTGGAAAACAGATGGGATGTTGGTTCCATGAATACACAAAAGGAACACAAGAAAAGAAGCAAGTTTGGAAGAAAAAACCTATATATTAAGCTTTATCATCCTCTCAAGTCATTCAATGTATATTTTAACATGCTGCATCTCACTAGAAACTTAGAAAATTTCCTTTAGAGTTGTCTGCATTGCATCCTCAGAAAAGTTATTATATGTTGTTTTTCTCTTTTCCTGGAATTCACTCTCTCTTCTGCTCTGATAAATGCTCTTATCAGTCAGGGTCTAACTCCAGTGACAACTCCTCCCTAGAACCTAAACTAACTACCCTACATCCCTTCCCTCCACAGCCTTTACATTTACCATCAGGATCCCTCCTACTGGCACTTCACCATACACAAACCACACACCTGGAATACAGGTCTCTAGAAGAGAAAATGTATGCTTCTTTTTATTCCTTAACTTCATCATAACTGTGTCATGATTACGTGCCTAAAGAGAGAGAGATGAAATCATTGCTATGATGAGCAGAAGAGTTACTTATTATTCATATACTATGGCACTCTTTTTTTTTTTTTTTTTTTTTTTTGGCGGTACGCAGGCCTCTCACTGTTGTGGCCTCTCCCATTGCAGAGCACAGGCTACGGATACACAGGCTCAGCGGCCATGGCTCATGGGCCTAGCGACTCTGCAGCATGTGGGAACTTCCCAGACCGGGGCACAAACCCATGTCCCCAGTGGACTCTCAACCACTGTGCCACCACAGAAGCCCTACTATGGCATTCTTATGCACCATATTTGACAAATGTTAAAATTTAAGGACTGTTAATGTACCTCTACCACATGTACTTTGCTCCAATTATTGAAAAATGCCATGTGAATTAATATAAAAAAATTGATGCAAAACAGGTGGTCTCTCCATTGTTGACCAAGATGCCACCATTGACCCCATACATGTATTTCAACAGCTGAAGATAAGAAATGGTCATCAAAGAATAGGTTTAAGAAATGGCAAGATGATCTCCCTGTGCTTTGCTGCTGCTTCCCACTAGCTAACTATTTTACATTCAGTAGTTTATATATGTCGAGGCTACTCTCACTTTGCCCCAGCTTCCCCCTCCCACCCTGTGTCCTCAAGTCCATTCTCTATGTCTACATCTTTACTCCTGCCCTGCCATTCAGTTCATCAGTACCTTTTTTTTTAGATTCCATATATGTGCATTAGCATAAGGTATTTGTTTTTCTGTTTCTAACTTACCTCACTGTATGACAGACTCTATGTCCATCCACCTCATTACAGATAACTCAATTTCATTCCTTTTTACAGCTGAGTAATATTCCATTGTATGTATGTGCCATGTCTTCTTTATCCATTCATCTGTCAATGGACACTTAGGTTGCTTCCATGTCATGGCTATTGTAAATAGTGCTGTCATAAACACTATGGTACATGTCTCTTTTTGAATTATGGTTTCTCAGGGTATATGCCTGGTAGTGGGATTGCTGGGTCATATGGTAGTTCTATTTTTAGTTTTTTAAGGAACCTCCATACTGGTTTCCATAGTGGTTGTATCAATGTACATTCCCACCAACAGTGCAGGAGGGTTCCCTTTTCACCACACCCTTTCCAGCATTTATTGTTTGTAGAATTTTTGATAATGGCCATTCTGATTGGCGTGAGGTGATACCTCAGTGTGGTTTTGAATTGCATTTCTCTAATGATTAGTGGTGTTGAGCATCTTTTTATGTGTTTGTTGGCAATCAGTATGTCTTCTTTGGAAAAATGTCTGTTTAGGTCTTCTGCCCATTTTTTAACTGGACTGTTTGTTTTTTTTGATGTTGAGCTGCATGAGCTGTTTGTATACTTTGGAGATTAATCCTTTGTCTGCTGTTTCATTTGCAAATATTTTCTCCCATTATGAGGGTTGTCTTTTTGTCTTGTTTATGGTTTCCTTTGCTGTGCAAAAGGTTTTAAGTTTACTTAAGCCCCATTTGTTTATTTTTGTTTTTATTTTCATTAGTCTAGGAGGTGGGTCAGAAAAGATCTTGCTGTGCTTTATGTCAAAGAGTGTTTTTCCTATGTTTTCCTCTAATAGTTTTATAGTGTCTGGTCTTGTATTTAAGTCTTTAATCCATTTGGAGTTTATTTTGTGTATGGTGTTAGGGATTGTTCAAATTTCATTCTTTTACATGTAGCTGTCCAGTTTTCCCAGCACCATTTATTGAAGAGGCTGTCTTTTCTCCATTGTATGTTCTTGCCTCCTTTGTTGTAAATTAGGTGCCCATATGTGCATAGGTTTATCTCTGGGTATTCTATCCTGTACCATTGATCTATATTTCTGTTTTTGTGCCAGCACCATACTATCTTGATTACTGTAGCTTTGTGGTATAGTTTGAAGTCAGGGAACCTGATTCCTCCAACTCCGTTTTTCTTTCTCAAGATTGTAAAATTGTTAGATAGTGGAAAGCAGTAGCATAGCACAGGGAAATCAGCTTGGTGCTTTGCGATGACCTACAGGGGTGGGATAGGGAGGGTGGGAGGGAGGCTCAAGAGCGAGGGGATATGGGGACATATGTATGCATATGGCTGATTCACTTTGTTGTACAACAGAAACTAACACAGTAATGTGAAGCAATTATACTCCAATAAAGATCTATTAAAAGAAAGAAAGAAAGAAAGAAAGAAATGGCAAGATTTACACACTGAAAGAACTTTCCTTGAAGCCTCAGCAGTACCAGAAAGAAAGCTTCTGCTTCCCATACTCAGATCCTTGGGCCTTCCTCCTGAACTCTCTAAAATGCCTGTCTTACCCAAGAGATGATATGAAGCATACATCAAGCAATCTAAACTTTGGGTAGATAAATTTATCTTCTATCTCCTAAGCTATGAAAATGAAATGCAAAAGTTAAATAAACAACCTGAATAACTATTAAACGCAAAGTTGCTTTGGAGTTCAATGCCAATTTTCCACTGAATCAAGACTCAGATTCATCACTCCTTCTCCAAACCATCTAAAATTAGGCTCAGAGCCCACTTCTAAATTCACTCAAAAAAGCCAAAGGGTTAAGAGATGATCCAGAAAGTATAATATAGCTTTTCAAATTACTCTATTTCCAATTGAAATGCAGTGTTTATTATTGAGAATTCTTTTTTCCCCATCCTTCCCTCCTTCCCCCAATTCAAAAGGCATTCTTTTTTTAATAAAGAGAAACAAATTCTATCTTAATTTAACCACACAACTAGCATGAAAATTAACTCAATGAATAAAATTGTCAAAAGGGGTAAATGATAGGATTCCTTCTTAGCCAAGCTGTCTGTCTAAAATTAGACTGCTTTTCAGGATTTACTGCCATTATTAAGAGACTGTCCTTTTGACAGTAAAGCAGTGCTTCTTGGATGTAGTGTGCTGCAGAGCACAGGCAAAAGTGCTTGGTGATGGACTCCAGGGATCTTACTGTTTCAGTGCTATATACTGGTCTTTGTTCACCAGACGAAGACACTGCAGTGGGATACACAGTTCAAAACCAGCACTTGAAGAAAGATGAGTTCAAGGACGTAGAGTACCTTATTTCTGCCATGATAACATGATGAATTACAGTGTATTAAGAAAGTGTTGACACATGTGGGAACAAGCTCCTAACAGGCTTGCCAGTAATTAAGGCACATTGTATGTAAAGTCACTACAAAACATTGCAGTCTGGTTCTTTGTTCAGGGTTTTCTGCCAAGTGGTGTTATTCATAAGCTTGATGGAAAATACTTGCATCTACAAAATCTTTGTGATTCACTGGATGATGAGGGCAAGAAGGAAGAAAGATTGGGCTTTATGAAAGCTTAAATATTCCT
Source organism: Kogia breviceps (assembly GCF_026419965.1). Classification (NCBI taxonomy): domain Eukaryota; kingdom Metazoa; phylum Chordata; class Mammalia; order Artiodactyla; family Physeteridae; genus Kogia; species Kogia breviceps. Next base: position 18,012,492 of record NC_081325.1, read on the forward strand.
GCAGCTAGATAGATACAGTAATGATTTTCCTACTGCTCCAGAGGGCTGTATATTTTAAAGATAAATTACCTAAAATGGGCAGGGACATTAACAGGACTTACAGGATGTTTGGGAAAGACAGAAAAATTTCTGTTCTCCATTCTTTCCCTGATCATTTATCCTTACTGCCCCCTCCTTTAAAGTTCAATGGAAAAACCAGTAACTGCATAATAAAGTCCTGTTTCGTGTCACATTCCTTAAGCCCACCTGGCTCCTCATCCTTGGCTACTGCCAAAATACTGGGCTTCCTATTTGTGATAATAACCAAGTGTATCTAGAGTGGACAAGACCAAAGCCCGTAGCCAGACTTCAGACCAGAGCCAACAGGCTTTGTCCAGGCCCTTCTCACTCGGTCTACAACCATCTGCACAGTCTCATTCCCCAGCCTAGTGCAGACCTCAGGATGCAGCTCCCAGCCAGGAGCCATAAGGGAAGACATATCTTAAGTTGCCTTTCCTGATGTCCAACAAGATTTAGGACATTTATGATTTCCAAGGGCTGAATTGTATGTAGTCTGGCACTTCTAAACCTTATTTTCCTAATAAATTGCTTTATTGAGCGATAAGAAATAGAATTGACATCCATGCCAGGTGTAATGGAAATTCTTAGAACTGCACATCACCAGGAACTAAACTAAACCTCTCATTCCCTAAGAAGGGTTGAACTGAAAACTTCATGTAAACAATAGCTTCATAGTGAGTAATATTCACTAGAGAGCTATTATCCCAAATGGTATCTCAGTGAAGGACAGCTATTCAGACTGAATACCTGGCAAACACAGTGGTGAAGTGCAGGCTCTGTCCCTATACTCAGAGGGCTAAAAAACAGACTGGGGGTGCGGATGGGCTTTCACTTGCCTCAGCTTATCCTGCCAGAGGGACTCCTGGCTTCCACTTCCTTGGCTGCTAGAATGAACCAAAATGTCAGAACTCTCTAACACATACACAGTGAGCCTCTGACAATGGTCTTGACCTGGTTGTGTGTTAGAATCACCTGGGGAGTGTAAAAAATATATACCAGTGCCTGGGAGATAATTTTCAAAGCCTCCCAGATGATTCTAACATACAGCCAGGGCGAACAGCCACCAGGCTAGGGGAATCGCTGAAGACCTGTTAACAACAGTGACAAAAGTTGCTCTGTGGAGGCCTCTTCAGTGTAAGGTGGGTATTTGTCACAGTCTTTGTGCACCTTGTTCAGGTGACCTGTCACTCATTGTAGTCATATCTACTTCCTTTCTTCAAGAAAGGTTAATGCACTGATTTTTGAATTATAAAATTATAAAGACAAAATTTAAAAAATATTCCATGTTCAACGTGGAGAATTTGGAAAATGAAGTGTGAATAAAAATATAAAACCCTAAATTCCACCAAACAGATACAAATGCCTTTAATGTTTAGGAGTCTTTGTTTCCATTTTTTTTCCCTCCAAATAATAGCATACATATGCATTTTGTTTAAAAAATATTGGAATCATATATGGTTATATAGGAACAGCTTATTTATATCATTAGAATTATTTGTTCCTTGAGAGTTTGAAAGAACTTACCCATAGAACCCCATGGTTCTAAAACATTTTTGGATATACATCTTTGACATTAAAATTTTTTTAATATTTGTCTTTATAATATTTTTTCCTTTTATGGTCAATCTTGATAGTTCACAATTTTCTAAGAAAGCAGTATATTGGAAATTTCCATTGTATGGGCACAGAGTTTAAAGTAGTATTTCCTTATATCCCTTGTTCTGTTATTCTCAACAGGAGTAGGGCAGGTAGCAATGGGAGTAGTGGATCATAATCTCCTGGGGGCATCTTTAAGAGCACATGCCCCAACATTGCACCAAATGTGCCCAGTGCATCCTACTGCCACCCACTCTTGGCCCTGCCGTTGTTGAGAACCACTGAAGTGAACAACTAGCAAGAACAACTAGTGAGAGGTGCAGATTACACACACAAACGGCATGAAGTCATAAAAAAAGTGCTGAGAACCACCATGGGGCACTCTTGCTCCAGACCTCCTTTTAGTGGAAAAGCCTGAAACATCACTGGAACAGCATTACTGTCATCTGGTTTGCCCAATAAGGAGCATGATTTGAAGTACACACTTTACTTATATAGTTACTTGGAGCTAAAACTACTTACATTCAGTGTGGAGCAGACCATCCAAACTCATAAATTCTACACATGTTCCTGCTATAAACAATTGGGTTTCACAATTAGATCCAATTACTTTTCACTTCCAAGAACTCAATCACCTCTGTCATAAGATGTTCATTACATCTGAATTTTTATTTTTGCTTTCTTGGCAATTTACAATCCTTCTTAACATTGGCCCTGAAGAAGACATGGAGAGCTTCCAGACCTGTAAAAAGACTTAGTCGTCTTTCTGGACAGCTCGATGAAGATGTATGCTCAATACACATTGGTAATCCAAAAAAAAAAAAAAGGCAGTAGAAGCAAAAGGATTTGGAAAAAATATGGGATATATTATTATTCTATTTCATAAATCATCCATAACTTATCTTTATCATTTAGGGCCATCTTCTCCCAAAAGGGACAAAAATTCCACAAAAGAGCAATAAAAAAGAAGCAAGGCAGGGTGAGGATTTTCACATACAGAGGAATTGAAAAGCCTGGAACTTTGTTTTTTGAAAAGGAGGATAATTCAGAGTAATTAGGGAAATGTGAAATAATGTGTAATGGGGAACAAAATGAGTAAAACGAATGAATGAAGGTCATGCTATACAAATTAACAAAGTCACTTTAATCAGAACCTACATAGCCACAATTATAACAATAATTCAAACATTTTAACCCAGCTTTTATTAACTGATTTAGAGCATTTATTTATATTGAATTAAAGGCAATGATTTTTTTATACAAAATCATATAAAACCCCAAGTCTTGAAAGACTAGAAAAACAAATTGGTTTCTGACTTTTTCTGTGCTAGAAAAACTATCAACCTCTAATTTAAATGTTATCAGCTACACTTTAATAAATTAGACAAATAGATCAAATTAAGTAGTTTCAAGTGAAATACAGACCTACATAAACAAAGGACTGCCATGAAAATGTCATTTTCCTGGAGGACTCAACCCAGCACATAAAATGAAACTTGAAAATCATACAACAAAAAAGAAGCTTTACACTTTCTGGGAAACACTTAATAAAAATGATTAACTCCTACTTAGAACAACTGGAGGATGAAAGCTTTGGCACATTTATGAGAGTTAGGATGAGCGGCCTCACATAGATGGAGTACACACAACACCATGTATAATGTACCTTTCCCTATTTTAACATTCCATGTGACCTATAAATGAGTTGAGAACAAAACTACACGTGTTATAAATGCAGTGATTAAAAAATTAGGACTGTCTTTAATAGAAATGCACCAGCAATAGGCAACCATCCTTACCTCTATGCTTTAAAAGCAAGCAGAATACTTCTTGGGGAAAAAAAACATCATGAGGACTTAGGCTCACCACTTAGTTCTGCAGAGCTCCAAAGAGCCAGAGGCCACAGAAAAGCCTGACTTCAGTGAATACTGATTCTAGAAGTGTCACCTGTGTCACACAACACTAGGTCTTCTAAAGTCCCAGTGCTATTAGACAGAAATTAATTTTGCTATCTCTGCACAGTATTCTCTTCATCCCTAGATTGCATGCCTGGAAACTAACAGGTAGTGTAATAAATAAGAGCATAAGATAGTACGGTGATCAGCACACTGGCTTTGGCATTAAATGAACCTGGAATGTGTCTCTACCATGCAACTTGCCAGCAGGGAACCTTGGAGGGGTTCCTCAACTATCTTGAGTTTGTTTCCTCATCCACTTAGTGAGGGCAACCCTGCCCCATAGGCCTTTTGGGGAGTCAAATAAGAGACAAATTGCTTAATATAGTGTCCCACAAATGGCAAGATTTCAATAATATTGGCTATTTTTATAGAAAAACTGTAGCCATAATCTACCTTATCTGAAAAATACAGGCTGTACAAAGCTTCCAGAAAAGCAATTTGACAATGTGCTTCAAAATCCTTAAAAGCGTGAGTACAGGGACTTCCCTGGCAGTCCAGTGGTTAAGACTTCGCCTTCCAGTGCAAAGGGGGTGCGGGTTCAATCCCTGGTTGGGAAGCTAAGATCCCACCTGCCTTGCGGCGAAAAAACCAAAACATAAAACAGAAGCAATATCGTAACAAATTCAATAAAGACTTCAAAAAATGGTCCACATCAAAAAAACAAATCAAAAACAAAACTTAAAAAAAATGACAGTACAATTTGCAGGAGAAATTTCACCTCCAGGAATACAGCCTAGAGAAAAAAAAATGCAGCCTCCACATGTATAGGAATGCTCATTGCATTGATGTTTTTAAATCTGAACTTTTAATTTTCAGATAATTGTAGATTCACATGCAGTTCTATGAAACAAAATAGAGGGATCCTGTGTGCCCTTTCCTCAATTTTCCCTAATAATAACATTTTATAAAACTATGGTACAATATCAAAACTAGGGTATTGACATTGATAAAGTCAAGATTTTGAACATTTCCATCGCAAGGCTCTCCCACATTGCCCTTTTATAGCCACACCTACCTTCTTCCTATTCTCTCCCACCTCCTCCTTAACCCCTGGCAATCAGTAATGTGTTCCCCATTTCTATAATGTTGTCATTTCAAGAATGTTGTACCAGTGGAATCATACAGTATGAAATCTGTGAGATTGGCTTTTTACACTCAACATAATTCCCTGAAGATTCATCCAAGTTGCATGTCTCAATAGTTCATTCCTTTTTATTGCTGAGTAGTAGTCTCTGGTGTAGATGTACCATACACCCATTGAAGGATACATGGGTTGTTTCCAATTTGAGATTCATGAATAAAGCTGCTATGAACATTTGTGTACAGGCTTTTTGTGAACATAAGTTTTTACTTCTCTGGGAGGAATATACCCAAGAGTTCAATTGCTGGGTCATATGGTAGTTGCATATTTATTTTTTAGGGAGCTGCCAAAATGTTTTCAGAGTGCCTGTACTATTTTACATCCCCACCCGCAATGTATGAGTAATCCATTGTATTATTTTAAACACTGAAAACAGTAAACCACCTCAATTTCTAGTGGCAAAAACAAGTAATGCTATAGCCTCAGGATGGGCTAATATTAGGGCACTTAAAATAGTATTTAATGCATCTTTATGGGAAGAAAATACCATTTAATGTTAAGTTTAAAAATTCAAATATAAGTAAGAATAAATATAACTATATAAATGTTGTGTATATACGTGTACATGTGCACACACACACACACATACACAGAACTGGAAAACTAGCCAAAACATAACTCTAAGAAACATAAATTAGAAGTTTATACTTTTAATACTTAGTTTTTGGATTTTCTATATTGACTATGTACTACTTTTATAATTTAAAAATGTTTCTTGTTAATCAATAAAATTATGATCTAACCACCAAGTCAATATCTCTTCTTTAAAATATGTGCAAATGTACGATGATTTATTCATCCAATGCCCTACTTATATATATTGATGGTTTTTCCAGCTTTTTCCCACTTCAAACAATGCTATAGTGAGAATCCTTGAATATATAGACTTACACTCTGATGACTTCATTTCTTTAAGAGAGATTCTTAAAGGCAGAACTGACAGGTCAAAGAAGATGATTAGTTTTTACTTTAATCAGCCAGGTCACTTTCCAAAGAGAATATTTCACATTCCCAAAAGCAATTTATGAGAGCTATTTCCCCACATTCTTTTTACTTCTACATGTTATGAGTCTTTTACATTTTTGCCAGTATAATGCATGAAAATGAGAGCTTGTTGCTACTTCGATTTGCATTTCCCTCACAACATGTGATGTTTGCATCGTTTCATTTGTGTATTGCACACCTGACTTCCTCTTTCATCTATTACCTGTTTATATTCTTTGTCCAGTTTAAAACTGGGTTACTTATTTTGTCCTTATCAATTGTAGGGGTTTTAAAATATAATGAGAACATTAGGACATTAACCCCTTGACTGTTACATGTATTACAAATATTTTCTCCCTACATGATTTGTTTTCAACTTTGTCTATTTTATTTTTCCAAGAAAATGTCTTTATTTTTTATATGGTTAAATTTGTCAATCTTCTTGGATTTTAGATTTCTTACATTGTTTAGAAGTCTACCTCAATACACACACACAGCCCCCCAAGGTTATACAAAGGATGTCCCAAGTTGCCTTCTAATATTTTTAACATTTTACACTTAATACCTTAAATTTTCTTTTATTTTTATATAATTGTCTTTATATTTGGTGCACAGTAAGCATCCATGCAGATGGGAGGAGTGGGAATCATTTTCTTACTTACTTATTTACTTATTTATTTATTGGCTGTGTTGGGTCTTCATTGCTGCACGTGGGTTTTCTCTAGTTGTGGTGAACGGGGGGCTATGCTTCATTGCAGTGCTCGGGCTTCTCATTGCGGTGGCTTCTCTTGTTGCAGAGCATGGGCTCTAGGCATGCAGCCTTCAGTAGCTGTGGCACCAGGCTCAGTAGTTTTGGCTCGCAGGCTCTAGAG